>NC_034591.1:29753833-29756654 GCF_900095145.1 Mus pahari | reverse complement strand
AAAAAAAAAAAACAAAACAAAACAAAAAAACTCATTCTAATTCATGACATAGAATTTGGATTAAAGAATTATTGCCCATAATTTTAGAAGATAGATATTCCACGAAATATAAACAAAACAGTAAAACTATAAAATAATCCATGAACCAGACATAAAGCCATCTTAGATGCTCATAAATGTTTCCTTATTTTGGGCTCAGAATCTGTATATTTTCTACCAACGTCATGGTTAAGATTTAACTTCTATCCCTGAAGACATAGGAAATAAATTTTCTCTCTCTCTCTCTCTCTCTCTCTCTCTCTCTCTCTCTCTCTCTCTCTCTCTCAATAAAGTGAGAATAAGGGGAAGTTCTCCATTGTAAGGAAGAAACAGGACAGCTTAGTAAATAGCAACAGAGATTTTTATCTTCCTGAAATCTAGACCTAGTGAGCATGGTTTTAGAGATGAAAAGATGGAAAATCTACATTTCTGCTGTGTGGACATAGTATTCTGGCATCCTTTCTGGCTGCTTCAACTGGCTAAAAGGTATATTATTATATTATCTTGGCAAAAGTACATATCAGAATTGCTGAGTGTCTCAACAACATGAGAGTCAAAGCTTCCTGGCTGGCACTATCATGCAGGGAGACCCACTCTCCGTACAAAGGCTATGGTCACCACCAAGTCATGTTTCTAGTCTCAAGCTTTTTCATTCATAAACCAGGATGAAACATTTGCCAGACCTTGCTCTAGGCATTCATGAAGGTATCAAAGAAATGTACATATAAGTGTTCTGTAATATAGAAAGCATTACTGATGAAACATTGATCACACATACTCCCTACCTAGATACTGGTATGATGGAACTTTCATAGTGAAATGCAGTGTTTTGTACAATTAATATTGCTTAATACAAAAGGAAAAGTATCAGTTTCACTACACACCCAAGACATGACAAATACATGTCTTTGTACATCAGAAGGAAGGGAAGACAACTAGGGGTAAGGGAGTTGACAACGAAGTAGGAATTATAGATCCTCAGCCATCCTAGATAGGACACACATGTAATCCTGGCAGGAGGAGTATTCTAGGTTGGCCTGAGTGACATATTTGAACTGAGGTGGGTTACAGAGGAGAATACCACACAAAAAACTAATGCTGAAATAAAATATATTTAACTGTAATTGAGCCGTCTAGAATCTCAGGTTTTGAGAATTTTAACAACTATGTTAAAAACAAAATATTAGATTTGTTCTTTTATGTTTTAGATGACAAGTTCCAACAACCACTTATAACAAGCAAATATGGGCTAATTTCCCCTGCTGTAGGGCAGGTATTGGAATGCCACTATTGTATTTCTGAGATGACTCCCACATAATACTAGAATTTATCATTTACTTCCTTAGCTAATTTTTAAGAATGAGTCCTCATGGTCTCAACATATGCTTAAAGGCCTTAGCACTCAATAGTCTTTTCAATTCTATATAGGCATAATACCTAAAATAAATTTGGCAGTATCTTTTAGCAACAATTTACACATATGCACTCCCTTCGATGAAAAGGAACAGAAACATTTAAAAAACACTTTTAACTCTAAAAGACCTTAATATCTGACAGTGGCAGTAGGTGTGGCTCCTGTAAACTGGTTCCAAGTTGTAAGTCAAGCTGTTTAAACATGGTGGCCTTTCTAGAGTTCAGAGGGTTCAGATAAAGAAGGTGTGCCTCATTTGAAGGGCAGGACATCTGTCTGGCATGTGGCCACTTTCTATACCACATAATTTTGGTCCCTGCTGCTTTGTCTCTGAAGTTTTTTATTCTCCCTCTAGAGAAGTCAAACCCATTTGCCTTGCAGGCCAATTTAACTGTAGTGCTGGTAACTACCTCACAAGGTGAGAAGGACTCACAAGAGGCTTTTACCAGACGAGTAGTTCATGCATAGACTGCACACACAGATTTAGGCAATACATATGAAATAAAAACTTGAAAGCAATAGGAGTTACAGCATAGCACCTTAAAACTGCCCATCCAAGAAAAGGTTTGGGCAAGAGGGACATTGTAAACAAGTTGAAATAGAATTGTGAATCTGTACATTTGCTTTCAGTTCAAGTTATCAGCTAATTTATTTATATTAACTATTACACTATCTAACTCATTTAGCCTAAATATGTTCCCTGTATATCTTTTCCAATTGCTTTTTGCAAAGTTTAACATATACACCATAACCCACCACCACCACCATTATCATTATTATTTTTGTTATGTTTCTTCTGTTCAGGTCCACAGTGATGTCTCAAAGAAATAGTTCAAAATCAAGGTACATGCAAATGATGAGGACAGCCAAGCATTCAGACACAACGCCATTGGTATTACCAGAACTATACTTGTTGGGAAGATCATCGGTTGTGAGAAAGGCAGCATTCATGAGGTGCTTCAAAGTAGATCTTGGTGCCAAAGACACTTGGGTAAGTGAGGAGAAAAGAAACAGCACAGAAAAAGAAGTGATTAATGATCCAATATAAGTGTCCATGGCCCAGAGAGTCTGAGGTAAGAGCCTGAGAAGGGGGCAGTGGAAAATGTGGAAACAGCATTCATCTCTAGACAAGACTCGCTTTTATAGCGAACTGAAATACACTCAGTGATATTAACTTTCCTTCAAATACTTGCACAAGATTCTATCATAAATCTAATAAAATAAATTCTCTTTGGTTTGGAAAGATACAGTACTTTTCTTGATAACTCAACTTGTTCTGATCTGCCCTCTAAATAGTAAGTTCTCTGAAATAATCTCTCCTCCTCTCTCTCTCTCTCTCTCTCTCTCTCTCTCTCTCTCTCTCTCTCTCTC
>NC_034591.1:29711455-29753802 GCF_900095145.1 Mus pahari | reverse complement strand
CTCTCTCTCTCTCTCTCTCTCTCTCTCTCTCTCTCTCTCTCTCTCTCCTGGCCTTCTTAAGAACCCATGGTTTATTTTTTTTATTTTACTTATCTATTTTTTATTGGATATTTTCTTTATGTATAGTTCAAATGTTATCTCCTTTCCTGCTTTCCCCTTGAAAAACCCCTATCCCATCCCCCCTCCCGCTGCTCACCAACCCATCTACTCCCAGTTCCCTGTCCTGGGATTACCCTACACTGGGCCATCGAGCCTTCACAGGACCAAGGGACTCTACTCCCACTGATGTCCAACAAGGCCATCTCCTGCTATATATGCAGCTGGACCCATGCGACTCTCCATGTGTACTCTTTGGCCGGGGGTTTAGTCCCTGGGAATTCTGGGGGTACTGGCTGGTTCATATTATTGTTCCTCCTATGGTGCTGCAAACCCCTTCAGCTCCTTGGGTCCTTCCTCTAGCTCCTCCATTGGGGACTTTATGCTCAGTCTAATGGATGGCTATGAGCATCCACTTCTGTATTTGTCAGGTACTGGCAGAGCCTCTCATGAGATAGCTATATCAGGATCCTGTCAGCAAGCACTTATTGGCATCCACAATAGTGTCTGGGTTTTGTGACTATATATGGTATGGATCCCAATGTGAGGCACTCTCTGCATGGTCCTTCCTTCAGTCTCAGCTCCACACTTTGTCTCTGTATCTCCTCCCATGGGTATTTCATTCCCCATTCTAAGAAGGACCAAAGTATCCATAATGTGGTCTTCTTCTTAAGCTTCATGTGATCTGTGAATTGTATCTTGGATATTCCGAGCTTCTGGGCTAATATCCACTTATCAGTGAGTGCATACCTAGTGTATGTTTTTCTGTGACTGGGTTACCTCACTCAGGATGATATTTTCTAGTTCCATCGATTTGCCTAAGAATTTCATGGATTCATTGTTTTTAATAGCTGAGTAGTATTCCATTGTATAAATGTACCACATTTTCAGTATCCATTCCTCTGTTGAGGGACATATGGTTCTTTCTAGCTTCTGGCTATTATAAATAAGGCTGCTATGAACATAGTGGAACATGTTCCTTATTACATGTTGGAGCATCTTCTGGGTATATGCCCAGGAGTGGTATAGCTGGGTTCTCAAGTAGTACTATGTCCAATTTAATGAGGAACCACCTAACTGATTTCCAGAGTGGTTGTGCCAGCTTGCAATCCCACCAGCAGTGTAGGGAGTGTTCCTCTTTCTCCACATCCTTGCCAGCATCTGCTGTCACCTGAGTTCTTGGTCTTAGCCATTCTAACTGGTGTGAGATGGAATCTCAAGGTTGCTTTGACTTGCATTTCCTTCGTGGCTAAGGATGTTGAACATTTCTTTAGGTGCTTCTCAGCGATTAGGTATTCCTCAGTTGAGAATTCTTTGTTTAGCTCTGTGCCCCATTTTGAAAAAGGGTTATTTGGTTCTCTAGAGTCTAACTTCTTGAGTTCTTTATTAGCTCTCTATCAGATGTAGGGTTGGTAAAGATCTTTTCCCAATTTGTTGCTTGCCGTTTTGTCCTATTGACAGTGTCCTTTGCCTTACAGAAGCTTTGTAAGTTTATGAGATCCCATTTGTCAATTCTTGATCTTTGAGCATAAGCTATTGGTGGTCTATTCAGGAAATTTTGTTCAAGAGTTTTCCCCACTTTCTCTTCTATCAGACTCAGTGTATCTGGTTTTATGTGGAGGTCTTTGATCCACTTGAACTTGAGCTTTGTACAGGGAGATAAGAATGGATCAATTTACATTCTTCTACATGTCAGCCGCCAGTTGAACTAGCACCATTTGTTGAAAATGTTGTCTTTTTTCCACTGGATGCTTTTAGATCCTTTGTCAAGTTGACCATAGATGTGTGTATTCATTTCTGGGTCTTAATTCCATTCCATTGATATACCTGCTTATCACTGTGCAAAAACCATGCAGTTTTTATCACTATCGCTCTGTAGTACAGCTTGAGATCAGGGATGGTGATTCCCCCAGAAGTTCTATTGAGAATAGTTTTCAATATCCTGGACCTTTTTTTTTTTTTTTTTTTTTAAAAACCCCCAGAAGAGGGCGCCAGATCTTGTTACGGATGGTTGGAAGCCACCATGTGGTTGCTGGGATTTGAACTCTGGACCTTCAGAAGAGCAGTTGGGTGCTCTTACCTGCTGAGCCATCTCACCAGCCCTATCCTGGACTTTTTATTATTCCAGATGAATTTGCAAATTGCTTTTTTCTAATTCTATGAAGAACTGAGTTGAAATTTTGATGGGGATTGCATTGAATCTGTAGATTGCTTTTGGCAAGATGGCTATTTTTACTATATTAATGCTGCCAATCCACAAGCATGGGAGATCGTTCCATCTTCTGAGGTCTTCTTCAATTTCTTTCTTTAGACATCTGAAGCTCTTGTCATACAGATCTTTCACTTGTTTGGTTAGAGTCACACCAAAATACTTTACATTGTTTGTGATTATTGTGAAGGGCGTTGTTTCACTAATTTCTTTCTCAGCCTGTTTATCCTTTGAGTATAGGAAGGCTACTGATTTGTTTCAGTTATTTTTATTTCCAGCCACTTTGCTGAAGTTGTTTATCAGCTGTAGGAGTTCTCCAGTGGAATTTTGGGAGTCACTTAAGTATACAATCATCTCATGTGCAAACAGTGATATTTTGACTTCTTCCTTTCCAATTTGTATCTCTTTGAACTTCTTTTGTTGTCTAATTGCTCTGGCTAGAACTTCAAGTACTATATTGAACAGAAAGGGAGAGAGTGGGCAGTCTTGTCTAATCCCTGATTTTAGTGGGATTGCTTCAAGTTTCTCTCCATTTAATTTGATGTTGGCTACTGGTTTGCTGTATATTGCTCTTGCTATGTTTAGGTATGGGCCTTGATTTCCTGATCTTTCCAAGACTTGTAACATTAAGTGATGCTGAATTTTGTCAAATGAATTTTTTCAGTATCTAATGAAATGATAGTGTGGGTTTTTTTCTTTGTGTTTGTTTATATAGTGGGTTATATTGATGGATTTCCATATATTGAACCATCCCTCCATTCCTGGGATGAAGCCTACTTTATCGAGGTGAATGATTGTTTTGATGTGTTCTTGGATTTGGTTGGCAGGAATTTTATTGAGTATTTTGCATCAATATTCATAAAGGAAATTGGTCTGAGGTTCTCTTTCTTTGTTGGGTCTTTGTGTGGTTTAGGTATCAGTGTAATTGTGGCTTTATAAAATGAACTGGGTAGTGTTCTTTCTGTTTCTATTTTGTGGAATAGTTTGAGGAGTATTGGTATTAGGTCTTCTTTGAAGGTCTGATAGAATTCTGTACTAAACCCATCTGGTTCTGGGAGACTTTGATGACTGCTTCTATTTCTTTAGGGGTTATGGGAATGTTTAGATGGTTTATCTGATCCTGATTTAACTTTAGTATTTGTTATCTGTCTAGAAAATTGTCCGTTTCATCCAGGTTTTCCAGTTTTGTTACTATAGGCTTTTGTAGTAGGATCTGATGATTTTTTTTTTAATTTGCTCAGTTTCTGTTGTTATATCTTCCTATTCATTCCTGATTTTGTTAATCTGGATACTGTCTCTGTGCCTTCTTGTTAGTCTGGATAGGGTTTAACTATCTTGCTCATATTTTTCAAAGAACCAGTTATTGGTTTTGCTGATTCTTTCTATCATTCTCTTTGTTTCTACATGATTGCTATCAGCCCTGAGTTCTTTCTTATGCCCCAGAAAACTATATGCTAGATACCACAATGCCTTCGGAATAGTAGAAAGCAGAGCAAAGAGCTAAGAGACAGACTTGGCTAATAACAAAGGCCATTCCCAGTTTATCATTGATAAGTACCTCCGATAAGCCAAAATAAAGTCATGATGTAATTAAATATCAGAGGAAAGAAGCAATAAAATATCTCAAAAGAAATCATTGACATCTTTATCCAAATATATATTATACAATGTGTTTGAATATATATTTATATGTGTGTATAAATATATATGTATATATGTATAATATATAATATAAATATATGTATATATGTACATAATATAAATATATGTATAAATATATATATATATACATATATAGTAATAATAATATATATTGTATGAGGAAACCAAGACCCAGAAAGACAAATGTCAAATACTCTCTTGCATCTGGGTCTCCTAGCTCCAAATCTTTGGATCTGAGTACATATCCTGGAGTAACAGCAGAAAGCCAAAAGTAAACATAAAAGGGACACTGCTGTGGTGGGTGGGTGGGTAGGTGGCAGAGCAATAGAGAAGGGAGTAGCAGGGTACAAGTGCTCTGATCAGGGAAATGGAAACGTGAGTAGGCTTGAAATATGTAAGGAAAGAGATAAACATTGGAGCAAAGAGGATAAAGGAACCTTTTTAAAAAACTCATATCTAAATCTGTGTATAAAGACTATGTGGAGTTAAAATTCTCCCATTTAGGGTAACAATACTATCTCCAAGAGCCAAAAACCATCTAATAAAAATTTTAACACAAGAAATGAGAAGCCCGTTTGTAAGTTGTTGGTCAGGCTTGTCCAAGAGACTCACAAAATGTTACAGATTATTTTTATTACCCTTGGTTCCCTCCCAGAGGTTGAAGGTAAGTCTACTGATTACTGAAGCGAACATGCACTACAGAGGCAGAGAGTCCAGAAGTCCCTGAACTGGAACTGATTTGAACACAGAGGTCTATAATTCATGGTACCAGAAGGTGCCATGCAAACCTCCAATGGATGAAAGCAATGAACAGTCCTACTCAGCTGTGATGCTTATACACCAAACAATGAGCAGCAAAGCACGATACCCCTAACTGTGCAGTAGTGGCAGGCATATACTAGTGGTAACCAACAGCTCTCTCATCGGATGTAGGGCCCATTCTATAAGAGGAAAACTTGGCCAACTACTCAGGACTAGTAAAGTCATGGATCTCTGAGGAGAACCTACAACCACTACTTTACTAAGGCAGAATAATTCCTAACTATATTCAAACTATTTATCCAGGTGGTCATACCTATTATCTCTATACTAAGGAAGCTGAGCCAAGAGGCCTACAAAGTGAGTTCTGGTCTACCAGTCTGAACTACCTTGTTAAAAAGAGAGAGAGAAAAAAGTAATCATTGCAAACTAAGAATTTTCATCATTATGCTTACTGTATAGAAATAGAGAAATTAAAATACATTATATTTACCTGATTTTAACTTGATCATTATGAAAATTCACTTTCCTGAGGTTTGATTCTAAGTGTTGAGCTCAGTAAGTAACAGTACTTTTAGAGAAGCCTCTTTTCCATTTGCTACTGGCTCTTTTTTTGCTTCCCTCTAAATTACTCATTACTGGTAAGTCATTTCCTACTCATTCTCTCCTCTCAATATCAATGATATCTTCTTAAAAAACACATGTTGCTTTAAAATTATCCCACAAGTCTCTATTGCTCTGTAGAAGAGCATCAGTTCTACAAGTCTCATATGCTGGCTCACCCATTGTTCTCCATCACTATCCCAGAGTCTTTGCCCCTCTCCTTACTGACAGCATCCATACTCTATTACCCTCTGCCATGAGCCAAAATCCTAACGGCCTCAGGGAACTGGTGCCTCCTGTATCACTACCCTACAATACTCTCTGTCCAGGTAATCATGACTCACCCTTCAGGCATCAAATATCATTTCCAGAGCCGATGAGATACCCCAGGTGCTGAAGTGCTCACACACAACCATGACAATCTGAGTGTGATCCTTGGAGCCCAAACTAAGGGTGGAAGGAGAAAAACAATTTGATAAAATTCGTGCCCTGACTTCCATATGTGCATGTGGATGTGGGTGCACAAGCATGTGCATGTGCGTGTGTGTGTGTGTGTGTGTGTGTGTACGCGTGCATGTGTGCCTGTGTGTGTGCATGTGTGCACATACATGTGTGCACACACACACACAACTATTGCCACTATTAAATAAATAAATAAATAAATAAATAAATATCATTTCCTTGGAGAGGATTTCTATAACTTCTCACATTAAATTAGTTCTCCTTTATGATACTCTCACATGGCATCCTTTCCTCCTCTTCTTTTATTCATTACTACATGTAATGAAATGAGTATGTATGATGTATATGCATAAGCATCATGTGTTCATGTATAAGCACATGCAGGTATAAAGTGCTGGCTATCCCATGAGGCTATAAGATGAGCAAACACAGGGACTATGTCTGCTTTGGGCACCTCTAGAGCACCAGCACTGCTCAGCATGTAGCACAGAAAGGGCTGTTTAAAAGGACTGCTGAGTTAATTAATTATAAGTTCCCTTCTCCATTAACACCCCATTTCCAGTCCCTAGAAAACAAATATAATATGTTTTTTAAAGTATTTCAAGATATAAAAACATGTTAAAAAGAAATAGAATTCAAATATAATGATATTTTAGTATATTTTCCTACTACCAACTTTTATATGTGAATTAAATGTAATGAAAACACTTTTTGAATAGTAACTGGATAAAAATACAAAAGAGATTTGGTAATTAAACTTTAGTGAAAATGGCTGAGAATTTAACTAGAAACATAAATTTTATACAAAAAAATGCCTTTTAATATAACTTTTGACATGTCAGTAAGCATTTACTAATAAATATATTATGTAAGAGCGCACATTTTATACAACAGAGATGGTTCAAGTCAGTGTTAGTTTAGTGACAAAATTCATGATAATTTCACATTTTAATTTAACTAAATCAACCAATCACATTAGAAGCATAATGGGAAAGAGTCACAGAGACTCAATCACATTATCTATCTACCTAAAAGTATATATAATACATGGAATTCTATGTTTATGTATATAGCTGAAAAAAACATCCTAACTAGAAACCAGTCAGTATGCAGGCAAGTGACCAAATAGTGCCTAGTCCCAACTGATAGATCTACAACACAACAGTACCTAAGGCTCAAGGATCAAAGCAGAAAAGGAGACAGAAACACTAGAAGAACCAGAAGAACAAGAAGTTTGCTGTGAGATTTTGTCTCCTTAATATATCAGAGAAGGTACACTAAAGAAGTCTCATCAACATGGCTAGCTAAAAAGACCTGAACAAGGATAACACCGGCAACATCAAGTTCATAGGGCTTCAACTCTAGACAAAGAACTACAGACAACCAAGGATGATGAGAATGGGAGAAAGTGGCCCCAGCAGAAATCCCCCAGATTTGTTATCCAAGATCAAAGAGTCACTCCTGAAATTGTATACATATAAATAACATACAGACTGAGCAGGTTGTATTTATTTAGGAATACACACACACACACACACACACACACACACGAAATCACGAAATACAGGCTATGCTTTTAAGATGGTTGGTACATGGGAAGGGTTGGAGGAAAAGGAAAAGGAGGAAATGATGTAATTATACTTTAATTTAAAAAAAAATTTAAAAAACCTACAATGGGATATCTCATCAACATACAAAACCAGGCAGAACAATGATTTGCAGAGATGGAGGACAAGGACAGAAATAGTAGAGACATACATAAAGAAAAACAACACAACAGTAGACATAGCCAAAACGTTCAAAAACTAAAAGCTCTGGGATATGTTTAAGAGACCAAGCCCAAGAAATCATGCAATAGGAAAAGGAGCTGAGTTATAGTTTAAAGGGGTTAGACAGTTTATTGGATGAAGCTACAGTCATGAATTTCTTTTTTTTTGGGGGGGGAGGGGTTCGAGACAGGGTTTCTCTGTGTAGCCCTGGCTGTCCTGGAACTCACTTTGTAGACCAGCCTGGCCTCAAACTCAGAAATCCGCCTGCCTCTGCCTCCCGAGTGCTGGAGTCATGAATTTCTTAAAGATGGAGAGAGAAATTGGCATTTGACTCTAGAGGCATTTAGAGCCTAAATAGATATATGAGCAGAAAATAATCACTTCATGATACCACATGGTCAAGATCTCAACAGTAGGGCTGGTGAGATGGCTCGGCAGGTAAGAGCACCCGACTGCTCTTCCAAAGGTGCAGAGTTCAATTCCCAGCAACCACATGGTGGCTCACAACCATCCTTAACAAGATCTGACTCCCTGTTTGGGAGTGTCTGAAGACAGCTACAGTGTACTTACATATAAAAAAAAAAAAAATCTCAACAGTACAAAGCAGGGCAACAAATAACCAATTTCTTACTTCCAAGAAACATTCATTACACTGGCTACCAAGAACTGCTGAGGTATACACCCAAATGACAAGTAAGAGCAATGGGGGAAAATGCCAAATCTCACTGTAGATAACAATTTTGAAACATGATAGATCCCTCAGGAACCTGCAATGGAATGGTAGTGAAATATAAAATCCCTACTGCCTATTGATTTAGCCACTCTAAGAACTTCTATGTCCTTAGTTAGTATACAGAGTTGAAAATTAACCACGTGTTAATATCCTGCTTTAAAAATTGAGTAATTTACATTACTTACGGTATCTAACAAGCAACATTGAAATGTTTTAATTATTTTAAAAGATTATAAACTGTTTATATTTTGTGCCTGAATAATGGTACCAAGAAATGTACATTTCTCATTACTGTTCTTAAAATTTCTGCCTTTCTTTGTAGAAGATCAAACAAAAGAATTTCCTGCACTTAACTCTTCTTTTTGTCTCTGCTTCTCAGACTCTGTCTTCATCTTCTCTAGGTATCAACAAAACTTCATAGGCACTATATCAAGTCATCTATACACACTAGCCATAAACCAAGTATCAGTAATGCATGGGCATATGGGGTTATCGTACCATTCTGGAAAAAGTGACCACTGGGGGGGGGGGGGCTTGTCCTACCAAAAAATAATAAAGCAGAAGATAGATATAAAAGAAATTTCATAGCCCTAGGTATATTTCCTTAAAGGTAGATTAATGGTAACACTGCAGAGAAAAAAAAAGCACTGGTACACCTTTAGTTACCAGGGATGATACTGTTCATTGACATTCAGTGTTTAATGGAAGTTAAAAACAAAATAAAAACGTATTGTTGTATACTTTCATTACTGCAGTAGATTTTGAACAACAGTTCATTAAATAGCAAGGTCCTGTTTGAACCACTGGCTAGTAACCCATATCACAGCAAGATATTTGACTCAAATAGAGATGATGTAAACTTAGTGACTAATTAATGCCATAGTGATTTAATTTTTGGCAAAGAAGACTCACGAGAACAAATCTCCATTCTGTTTGTCTTATTTCATGTGCAACTCAGACCTCATAATGGAAAAAACAATTAGAAAGTATATGAAAGCCATCCAGCGTCTACTCTAGTCCTTAATAATTTAGAGAGCTTTGAGAAAACTTTGAGAAGTTTTCAATAACTAACTACAGATTAATATTCTACAGACTTTATTTCAGGCACAGCTTTATATTTTGTTGTTGTTTTGTTTTTAACAGGATCTAGAAGCCTCTGGGATCTAAGCAGATGCACACTTGTATGTCCATCTTTTGTTTAAATTACCACACTGCTGGCACACTTTGTTCATATGAAATTCTACACAATATATATTCACTGTAGACTTTTTATTTAATTCAAAATGACTGTATTTGTCCTTGCAGAAAAGGGGTGTGGGTTTTTTTGTTACCTTGGATACAGAATCCAGTTTCTTAATTGACAGGATCGAAGGCACAGGTTTCATTGCTTTAAGATTAGAGAAAGGGTTAGTAACACTGTACAATCCCAGTACATACAATAATAGCTGTTAATATTTATTGACAAGTGTACACAAATGTCAGGCCAGGCTTTGCATGTAATGATCTCAATCAATCTGAATAAACATCTGATAAATTGGATACTACCATCATTCTATTTTATGGAAAGAGAAACAAAAGCATAAAGAAAGAAAATGGTTTATAAGCACATAGGTATTTAATGGTACAAGAATCAGTTATGAAAAATAAGAGGAAAGTCTAGCAACTTCCAGAGGTCAAATCTCTGGATACTAGAGTAAAGTGCTCTACTGGACTCTCACACTGTGATATACCCCACAGAACTGGCTGGATAAACTTAGACTATCTTCCTTAATAAACAGGAAGCACCATTCCAAAATGAAAAGCCTACATTAAACTACAAGGTGAGTTCTTTAAATCAGATCTATTAGAGCATGCCAAAAAGACAATAGATCTTTACTATACATAAAAAGACAAAAGAGCCAGATTAAAGGAGTCTCCTGAGCCAAGATGTATAGGTAAATAAAATAAAAATAATTTTATGACCTATAAATATATAATGATAACGTTTTTTTTCAGAGCATGTATGCATGTGTAGTCTATGTGCATGTCTTTGCATGTATGGGAGTACATGTATGCATGCAGATGTGTGTATATGTATGTACTCATACATGTGGAGGCTCCAGGTTGCTATCAGATGTCTTACTCTATTCTACGACTCCCTAGTTTTATATTGAGACAAGATCTTCTGAAGCTGGGCTCAGCTATTCTAGCTAGTCTAACTAACCAGCCAGTCCCAAGGATCTTGCTTCTGCCTCTGTGTATTACATAGGCTAACATCACCACAGCCCTATGGAGACTCTGTCATCATCCTCATTTCATAGCCAAGAATACTGAAGCCCAGAGAGGTTAATTAACTCACTAAAGTTCCAGGGCATAAGTAACAGAGCTGAGATGGAGATTTAAATGTGTAACTCAATAGACAATAGGGCTTTCCCCTAGGGGCAGGTCTGTAGGGGTGTAGGTGTGTGTGGGTGGGGGAGAGATTTTAATTTCTTGCAGCTTTACACCCAAGGAGACAAGCCACCAGAGAGGTACACTAAGCTCTGCCACAGGTTGGTTTCTGATTGTTCCCAGTCACTGTGGAATGCATGGTGGCCAACATGACAATTCAGCAAGCAAGGGGGCCAGTGGTAATACAATAATTTTGGAAATTTACACAAAAAAATTTGGCACTGACTCCCATTTTTATATGCTGAGGAAGCAAGCACTCTGTTGCTTCATGTACTGCCCTGACACTATACATGAACTAAATGTGTGGCTGTAATGGAAGCCTAGCTGTTGAGAGCTGGCTGCCCCTCCAGAGGATCCAGGGCTCATTACTAGCACCCACATTGAGGCTTCTAACTGTTACAGGGGATCTATTCCCTCTTCTGGCCTCCGTGGGCAGTAGACAGAGACCCACATAACAGGTAAAAACTCATACACATAAAAAAATAAAATAAAACAAAAAATAAGGGAGTATTTCTTTTTCAAAGAAAATGAGATTTTCAGAAGGGAGGCTCATAGACACATTAAAAAGAAAAGCAAGGAATAAGTAAACAAGGGCTCTCGTGCACAACCAGACATCTTTATTGCCAGAAATCATTTGAAGAACACATTGGAATAAAATGAATAAAAACGACTGAACTTTTGAAGGCATTAAGAAACCAGATGTAATTTAGGCAGAGTGCCTTCCTCTGACACTCAGCAAATGAGAGGCATTTAAGTCATCAAATTGGTAAAACTAAGCTGTGACCTGGGGGGTGCATGGTTCAGAACAAGAACTGAACTTATAGAAAAGAAATGATGTGCTTCAAAGTAGAACTGTAAACTCAAAGGGCTCAATCTCAGCAAAATGGTTCAACAACAGATTCCTCCAAAGTTTAAGCTTTTCCAGTGCTGACATATCACATCCTCTGTGGGAACTGAAGAGAGATGAGTTAAGACTCCTTGACTTACTAAAAACACTGAACTCCCCAGCTGTAACTAGTCTTCACCCACAGGAATGTCCTGAAGATACTGGATAATACAGAACAGCATTACATTAGATGCATTTTACAGCAACATTTAGAAGATATCCACCCCCTCTCTTGCCAAATTGCAAAGCTCTTTGGAAGAATACCACAGATTCCCTTTACTGGGAGATGGAAAGAATTTTATCAAAAGGAAACCAAAATACAATGATGATTCTCAAGTCATAGTCAGGCAATGAAAGACCTATTCTGAACAAAAGCATAAATCCTTTGAAACAAAATGTATGGCAAAAAAAATTCTATGTAAGTATTATAGGATTGTTTGCAAATTCTCCAAAATTTAATAAAGCAGCATTTGGAAAAATTAAAATTATTGGATAAATAGGATGAAAACTACCTTCATAGGAATGAACTCTGAAAAGGTCTGTATCTGAGTTGAGGTATGGTATATCTTCAAGAAACGTGTATGACAAACAAATAGTGGACTTTATTAAAATATTGTAGAACTCTACATTATACTTATCTCTACATATTATACCTTTAAAGCCACCTCAAGACAAACTGCTTTCTGTTTAGATTTAAGGCCCGTTGCACAGGAAAAAACTCAACCTGGCCAAAAATCCATAGCTAGATCATCTTAGGCCTTAGGAATAAGTTTACTACTAATTTTTTCCCTAAATGGACATCGAATCAAACTGCCTTCTAAATATACTTCTATCCCTACTGATTATTAACATAGCTCTCAGTCTTCATGAGAAGCACCTTTGTTTAGTGGACAGTGGGTATGGTGGTTTGAATAGGTATGGCCCCCATAGACTCATGTGTTTGAATGCTTGGCCCATGGAGAGTGGCACTGTTAGAAGTTGTGGCCTTGTTGGAGGAAGTTTGTCACTGTGCCAGCAGGCCTTGAGGTCTCCTATGCTCAAGCTACATCCAGAGTGGAACACAATCTCCTTCTTGCTGACTGTAGCTCAAGACGCAGATCTCTCAACTCCTTCTACAGTACATGTCTGCCTTCTACAGTGATTATGGACTGATCCTCTGAAAATGTAAGCCAGCCCCAATTAAATGTTTTCTTTTATAAGAGTTGCCACGGTATCTCTTGACAGCAATGAAACCCAAACTAAGACAATGGGTAAGACAGAAATTCAAAACTGGTCAAAGTGTAGGGAACAAGTATCTGTGGAGAGCATATCCATGAATGTGACATGGTCACGATCCATCCTGGATGGGGCAGAAAGATTCTAAGAGACAGCAGTTGGGGAAGACTGAGGAAAAATATGTCTTCTTGACATTACAGTATTGTTGCACCATGAACTCACAAAACTTGTGGTTCCCTGAATAAAACAGGTACAAAGTCAAGCCAGTAAACATGTTAGCATGGATAGGAGAGGGGCACCCAGCTCATGTATCTAACTAAGAAGCAACTGAGAATCAAGGGAAGGAGAGTTGATTTAAGGGTGTGGACTCTGGTAGTTTGGTGGTGTTCCAGTAGATGACCCCACACCCATGATATTTGAACTCAGGTTATAAACAAACAAAGTTTAGATAAAGTAGAAAAGAACATTGGGGGTGATCTGGGTGGAGTAAGATGAGAATGGAAATGACTGGAATATATTGTATGCATGCATGACATTCTTAAAGAATACATAAAATACTATATTTACCTTAAGAGCTGGTGCTATAGCACAGTGGTGAAAGTCTTGTACAATATATATGAGACCCTGTAGTAAAGTTTCAGCAACAGAGTAAAGTATTGTAAATAAAAAAAAATTACTTGATATTAAACAATGTTTCTTTGTAATCTGATCCAATTATGTGACATTTCTAGCTAGAATATCTGTCTTACAGGAGTGGCAGCAATCATCTAATGCTAACCTTTCTTTTTGACCTTGCTACCATCTTTATTTAAGTCATAATCATTCTTCATGGACAAATCATTGTCTACTTAATATTAATTTCTTTAGTTTGTTCCTCAAAAAACTCTTATGCCGTTACTTTCATAGGACATGATTGTTTTATGGCATAGTCTGAGAAAATAACAGTGTTAACAATATACTCATTAACCACATCTCTGGTTAAGTAATCTAAAAAATGCAATTTAACTGAACTGAAAAAGGTTTTGTATAGTAAGTAGTCTTGTGTCTTATATCCTTCCTGCACATCATGGAAAACTTCAATGAAATTTTAATCAATGCATATTGATTTACAACATTACAAGGAATTTAAATGGTACTTTGAGTTTGTATTTCCAGGACTCTGGATGCTAAGGTAGGAAGGGGAATAGGAGTTTGAGGCCTGTCTGGGCTACAGACTGTAAAACCTTCTCTCAAACACAAAACAAGTATTAATGAACGGAAAATAAAAGAGCTTGCTAACATGTAATTTTGTTTTAAAACCCAAAAGATATGACATGGATTAATGAAAATAATGTGCAATTATTTCATTTTAAGGAAAAATGTAAACTGAGACCCCATGAGAATAAGAGACAAGGCATCTAATTTCAATGTGGTATGGAAAATAACCAATTTTAACAATATGCCTTGTAATTTTTTTTATTATAAAAACATCAGCACACATGTTTTTAGTGAATTATTTTCCAGGTTAAGATGTAGTTATATACACATTTACATAAATTCTTTTCAGTTTTGTTAGTGTAGCAGATAATATTCTTGATACTTAAAATTGGACATATTTTCCAGGCATTATGTAATGCTTTAAAATATGTATGTATTGTGCAATGCTTAGATCTTGAACTCTTGCCTCAGACAACTATCTTTTTTTATGGTTAAAATATTCAGAATCCTTTGTTTTGATCTTGTAAAACACAGTACCTTATCACTATCTTTTGTCATCCTACCATGAAATCAACCCCAGACCTACTTCTCCTTCATAACTAGACCTTGGTATTATTCTTCTATTCTCTTCCCTCCTCCAAACCTCCACTGTATCATTCAGTAACATTCACACTGCAACTTCAAATATGTAATAACATTATATAGTTCTACATATAAAGTGGATAAGCACATCTTCTATTTAGGGAGGCATATTTACATTAAAGGTATAAGCAATAAAATAAAGCTTAAGTAAATTAGAGAATACATTTTCAAAAGTATAGCTACCAATATTCATGAACTTCTTGAATAAAACACTTGATAATAAAAGTTAGCTATAGGTCCTTAGGTCCCAGAAATAATCTAGTTCCTGTACGTTTTGTTTTGGTGTTTGGTGGTTTTTTTTCACAGCAGTAAGTAGTACACTATACCCAGTTGGCATGTTTGTTATTTATTTGGGACCTAAGGGAAGATTCACATCCACATTAGGGTGAATCTAACAGCTTAAGCTGACTTAGCAAGCTCAAAATCATCCCACAGGGAAATCCCCTAAGATTCCATTGACTCAGAGAGTCTCCCCAATATTATAGAATCAAAATAGCATATCAAAGGCAATCGTAAGGTCTAGAACTATACTGTAGCTCAGTGGTAGCATGCTTGCCTAGCATAGTGTCCAGCCTTCCTAATGCTGAAACCCTTTATACAGTACTAATGATGTGGTAACCCCAACCATAAAATTATTTAATTTTTACTTCATAACTGTGATAAATCATAATGTAAATATCTGATATGCAGGATATCTTATATACGATCCCCAAGGGGGTTGTGACCCACAAATTGAGAACCACTGCTCTAGCTCAGTTCCAAGTATTAGGGGAAGGAGAGAAATTTTACCAGATAGCCTGACAGTAGCTTCATAATTCTTCTAATAACATGGAGTTGTGTCACTATAAACATTTAAGGGTCAGTGAAGTTAAAAGTTACTGAGGTATCTTAGCAGGACACTTAACTTCATTGATATGGCTGGTAGCATGAAAGTGTCTTGGGATTAATTCTGTTCATTGCCCGAAAACACAACAGCCCACACTTCACAATGGTCACATACTGCTAATGTTTTCTGTGTATTATTTGCATCACCACAGTAATTTCAAAACATGAACAATATCTAGATCAACAAGAGAACCACAATGCTAATTTGGGAATATAAAATTTACATTGTTTGGCTTCATTTTCTATAGCAGCAATTATCATGGCTGGGTGAATGATACTCTCACTAAAGCAATAAATAAAATTAACACAGGAAAGACATCAGTAGCCCACCCCCAAACGCATGCTTACAGCTGCACAATTGCTAGAGGAAAATCAGTAATAGCACTGAGTGTTTCTGTGAGACTTAACTTGGCCTCCAGCTGACTACCCAGAGATCCTGGAGTCTCCTGCCAAATAAATGACAAACATGCCAACTGGGTATAGTGTACTACTTACTGCTGTGAAAAAAACCCACCAAACACCAAAACAATGATAGATTACAACACTCTTTGTCTATAAAAATGCCTAACATTTCTGGCTTAAGACCTTTTGAGTCTAATAAATAACTCTATTTCTTCTGACAGAGGTTTCTTTCATTGATGGGTTTATTAAATAAATACGTAGTTCATCAGTTTACAGAATGTGTTATTTCACACAATTTAATATGAAAGAAGTATCAGGTGGTACTATTAAGAACCATCAGTAGTGGGGACTGTTTCATAGATGACCAACCTTAATCTACCTTTGGACCATGGCCATCCTTTTATAAGGTTTTTCCATATAACACAACGTTTCAGTGCCCATCTACTCAGGGTGTTTATGAAATCCTTGTGCAACTTTAAACTTGACCTATCCCACTGAACTGTATTTTATGAGGCTGTGCTAAAACTGTGTGTATTCATCCAGACCACATTCTTTAAAGAAACTTCAAGCCAGGATCATGAACGCAATTTATGAAATCACCCGGCAGCAGCTGGAGAATGTTCTCAATGAGGTGGAAAATCAGACTGAATGTTGGATTACCAAAAAATGGTGGTTATGTTGAAGTCTGTAAATTTACACTACAGTGTTAAAGTCTTATGACTTCAGTCATTTGTAATTTTTTTCTGCCACAAATAAAACAAATACAATTTAACATAAAAATTTTAAACATCTGAAATGGCTGTTATTTTCCTATTTTATTGAAATAATAGGAACTCATTAGAAAATGTTTTATAGCTGTTTATTTCCCACTGGCTAGGACCCCATTCTTCTCCCTTTTTATTGTTTATCCAGCTCAACTTGAGTTCAACACCCAAGACTGAAAAACAACAATGAATACAACAACATCACAGAACACCCATAAGATCATTTTCATTGTCTCTAGAAATACTTAATATTCTTGAAAAGGGACATGTACAAAATGTTGGAGGAAACTAAGAAATACTTAGAGTGGGAGAAACAGTATTCTCTGATTCTAATACCAAATGGTCAGCCCAAGAAACATATACCCAAGTAACATTATATAGACTGAGCTATATAATATATATCAAAAATTAATGAAAAAAGAGGTCATGAATATAAAACAGAGCTAGGAAGAGCATATGAGAGGCTGGGAAGGAGGGATAGGAAGAGGGAATTGTGTAATTATATTATAATCTCAAAAATACAAGAAAAAATAAAGATTTTTTTTTTTCGAGGCAGGGTTTCTCTGTATAGCCCTGGCTGTCCTGGAACTCACTTTGTAGACCAGGCTGGCCTCGAACTCAGAAATCCGCCTGCCTCTGCCTCCCGAGTGCTGGGATTAAAGGCGTGCGCCACCACGCCCGGCACAAAAATAAAGATTTTTAAAAGATGTTTGGTTTGTTTAGAGTAGAAAACAGGCAGAGATCATAATAGAAACTTGATGGCAACCCTGACAGCTTCAACTAAAGCTCTGGAATAGATATGATGTCTGGACGTGATGAGGGACTGAGCAGACAGCTCTCAGTACGTTAGCTGGTGGTAAAATGGTCCAAGGGAGACAAAACTGGTATCAGAAAGTAGGATTTCTTGGCTTAAAATAAATGATTTCAGAGGTGACACTATTTTTAGTGGTTATATAATATGGAACAAGACCACTGCAGAAGATTACTGGAGGGGAAAAGTAGACATTATTGGCAAAACAACCCTTCAGAGGAGAGATGGCAGCTAAAGGACATAACATCATGGATTTTAGAGTGCTCCTAGATGTAGGAAGGGAAGAAGCTATGCTAATGGGTCCTGAGGAGTTTAAGGCAGAGACAAGAGCGGGTAGGGAACAAAGGCAGGCAAAACTAGGAATATCATGCTCAAAAGACGATGTCTTATTTATAGGTGAGAGGGAAATGAGCTGAAGAGGCAGAATGGCTACTTGAGCCTGACAAGCACATGAGCAAAGTTCCAAATGTATAAGCGACCTGAATCCATCTCAAAGGGCTTAGTTCTCTCCAAGGAAGAAAGTGGAGTCTGACCAAACTGTACTTGTTAAGTCTGTTCTACTGATCATAAGTTAAAGGCATGCTCAGGGAGCACGCAGTCTGGCATGAGCTGAGCCTACTTCATTGTGACCATACTTATGGCTCACAGTGGGCCTTTTGCTAACTGATAACTGTGTTACATGTCTTCCCTCCAAAGAGCCATTATACATAGTCTCTCCTCAGTCTGGAACTTCCAATTAGCATATTCATGCTTACATTTTCAGTTCAAATATTAGTTACATAGGGAAGGCTTCCTCCCCCTGTTATATTTGGTTAACTACTTTCTCCAGTTCTCAGTGTTTCAGTCTTACGTGCATTTAAGTGGTTATGGACTTAATATCAGCTCTTCACACTGATTTTCAGGCCTACGAGAACAGTTAAGTGCACCCTAGTCACCACTTATTCCCAGTGCTTAACAATGGAATGGACAGTAGCCCACTGTATTGTTGAAAGAATGGAGGAGCTATTAAGGAATATTGATATATTGATACCATTCAGAGGGCAGCCAGAGAAACTTTAAAAATTTAAAAAAAAAAAAAAAAAAAGACTGAGTTTTTCTGTGTAGCTTTGGCTGTCCTGGGACTTGCTCTGTAGATCAGGCTGGCCTCAAACTTCGATTGCCTCTGCCTCCAGAGTGCTGGGATTAAAGGTGTGTGTCATTACACCCCAGCAATAAACCATTTCTTGATTGTTCCTCTGTGATAATCATGGCTACTATTTACTCTATGTGTCAATCTCCAAGGGATGGTCATACCTCTTAATTGTATAAATTAGCAAACTAAAGCTAAAAGACATTAAAGAACTTGTCTACTGTCTCACTCCTGAGTAGTGTCAGACCTAGGATTTTCTCCAGTAAAAACATCCTAATTTTTTGTAGAGGTGGCCAAAGGTATTATACTTAAGTTCAAATAATTGCTTCAAAAACTTTTGATGAACACACATACTAAGAATGCATCCAATATAACTGGCTCCACACTGTTATTCTTCTTCTTCATACCATTTTACAACAGAACCAAAATCCCTAGTGCTAGAAACTGGGTCAGTGCACAGTTTTTTATTAGAAGGTCTATAAAATAAAATGGGAAATAGGTATCCAAAATTCCCAAGGGTAGTCACAAAAGATCATGGAGAGATAAAGCAGCTGATTCATTTACCCTGAATGCAGACTGGCCTTAGGAAGATGGAAGTCTTCCTGCTGGTGGGATATCATGAAGGAACCCAGTACTTATGATGGTAAAAGCCTCTTTTATATCAGACAAAAATTGAACACCACCATTTAATAGTTGTTCATATTCATGAGCTTCTCTTTAAGGAAAATATGGGCCCTAATGGCAGTGATCCCAATGGTCTGCAATCCTGCAAGGGTCACCTGGGTTTCCACAGGAAAAGCACGTGACAGAGTCCAAGACAAGATAGAATTCGAATTTGACAATATTAGCAGTTTAGAATACACAAATTTTAATATACACATATAACATAATAAGGTTTTAAGTTTTAGTCAAAAATACAAACCAAGAAAAGATATGCTATGCTAGTTTTATCAAGCTGTCACAGAAAAGTAGCACAAATGATAGTTTAAAATGATGTTTGTCTTGTCCACAGCTTGCAAGCCAACTTCAAACTGTCAGGGGACCACACCTTAAGAACCTCTAAGGTAGGCTCCTTCCATTCCTCTTCCTCATTCTGGTGCTCCCTATAATCCTAGATACTCCGGGGTGAGTGGGTGCATCACTCCAGAGTCTGTTGACAGACAACATTTTCCTCCTTGTCCATATTTTCTTCTTTTTACAAAGATACCACTCATTACTCATTGGTGAGGGCCTACTCTAATGCATATGGCTACATCTTGATTGCATCTGTGAAGATAATTTCCAAATGGTTCTTTGTTCCCTTCATTTATTTTTTTATATTCAATACAATATACATTTTTATACCAAACATAAAAATGGACATATTATTAAATGAACATAAATAAAGTCTTTTTTGTTTGTTTGTTTTGTTTTTAGTAGAGCTTAAAATCTTGGCTCTTACTGTGGTACAAATGCAAATAAAAGCAATTTTTAGACACTGGTGTTCATTGTAATAAGGCTGTACTTCAATGTCCCTCACATCACCAAAGGATTTTTACCTCCATAATAGCTAAGCTAAGAGTTGGCAGTTCTGCTGTGTCAAGGAATGAATTGTAGGCACGATTATTTGGATATAGATTTCCTGCTATGGTCAAAGCTATTTGACTTGAGTAATTGTCATCATTCTCAGCCCACAGGGAACAGGTTATATTCATTTCAGAAATGGTGTGTGTATTAAGATGGTCTATACATAAAGTCACTCATCAACTGTTTCAATGAACAATGGTTTTGCTTAGAGGGTAGCATAGACATTAGGTGAGGATAAGATTCTGGTTCATTGGCAGTGATGATTTTGAAAAGCATTCATCTCAGAAAAAGAGTAACTTATAAGGTTCTCTTCTTAAAAATTGATGCAATAATTAAAAATATCAAGCAAAACATTCAAGTCGTTCACTTATGAGCCACCTCCCAGATGTGACTAGAAGAAAACACAGGGAGATGTTTCAGGGATAGAATGGGCATGGATATTTTGGTAACAAAATCTAAATACAGAAAAGACGAATTATATATAAAATTAAACATTGTATGCACTGGAAAAATCAAGTAGACATCATAAAAAAATAGGAGAAAATGTGTCATAGCGACGCATCTGAGGACGGTAGGATGTAAAATACACAGGAGCACCAAAAGGTAAGGGGGGAAGTGGACACCTAAACATACAGTTAAAAACAATTCCAATGATTAATGTTTATACTAAAAAACTTCAACATTGCTAAGCACTAGGGAAGTACAAATAAAACTACAGTGAGGTCTTACTTCACTCCATTAAAAATCTGTATTATCAAAAAGACAAGAGACAAGTGCTGGTGATGATGCAGAGGAAGCAAATCTGCACACTGTGAGAGAAGATGTATATTAATGCATCAATTATGAAAGGTTCCGCAAAAAAAAAAAATGAATGTAGAACTACCAGATAATGCAGCAATCACACTATTTAGAGTGTTAAAGACATCTGTGCTCCTAAATTTATTGCAGCTTTAATCATAAGAGCCAAGACACAGAAACAAACTAAGTATTCACCTACTAATGAATAAAGAAAATGTGGTACATATACACAGGAGAACACATTTTTGGCCATAAAAATAATTAAATTATACAAGTCATGATAATATGAATAGAAACAGAGGTCATAATACAGGTAATAAGTACGACATATGGACATGTGGAACTTAATACGCTGCTCACCAGAGCTGAGAGAATTATAATCCAGGAACCTGGGAGAGCTGGGAACGGGCCTTAATGGAGACTAAGAAACAGGAAGGAGTGTGAAGTCCTGGTGCTGTTCTGTGCAATGCATTAACTATGAATACCAAGGACTCATGTTTCCCAAGCTCAGTGAAGAATCTTGAAGATTTTCACTGCTGGGAACAAAGCACTACCTGAGGATATAAATGTTTTCTCTGAATGAAACATTAAACATTAAATAATGAACATACACAATAGAGTATTGTTTTATCTCTGTAAATAGATACAACTTTTAATTTTAATTTAATTCTATAAATAGACACAAATTCTTTTATGTTTTATATAGCAGTATAAAATAGAATTTTAACAAAGCTTATTTGAGCAAACCAAACCAAATATCTTTTTTGCAAATAGGGCAGTTTCCAGAGCCAGAGCACTTTGAGAACTCTCATCAATGACATGATCAGACAACATTTACAAAGGAAATACTGAGAAGTACTGACATGATTTGGACAACCAACTAGTTCCCTGGTTACACTTCACCAAATTGCTTAAACCCCAGCCAGTAAACAGGCTACAGGACCCTGCACAACCAGCCATTAAGTATCAGTAAACACTACCTTGGTCTGGTCTACTGGCCTAATGCAGATTTCAATTTCAATTTGAAAGACAAGGACGGGTATATGAGAAGAGAAGAAAGGGAAGGGAGAAGTGTTATAATTATATTACAATCTCAAAAAAGAAAAAGTGCTATTTAATTAAAAATATATGAAAAACAAATTAGTTGCTTTCACAAAATCAATATAAAAGCCAATTAACTATGATGTTTTGAAGATGTCCCTTGTTGTCTCAGGCATTTGAGTCCTTGGTCCCAATTGGTGGTACTGTTTCAGTAGGCTTAGCAGTGACTTGTGACTTTATTGGAAGAAGGGTATTGTTGAAATTAGGCTTTGAGAGTTAAAGAGTTGTGCCAGCCTAGAATCCAGGTCTAGTTCATTCTCTCTGCCTTGTGTTTATGGTTCATGATGTCAGCTTCTGTCTCTGCTTCAGCTGCCACACCTGCACCTGTTGCCTCCACTCTACCTTCTTGGGCTCTAATCCCCCGAAACCATAAAGCTCAAATAAACCCCCACCTTCTAGAAGTTGCCTTGTTTGAGGTGTTTCATCAAAGCCATAGAAAAATTACCTACTATAACAGAAATTATGTTTTTTTTCTATGAGATCTTGATGAAGTATAACCAGGGAACTAGTTGATTGATTAGATTATCTATGTGTCACTCCTCAGTATTTCTTTTGTGAATCTTGTCTGATCGTGTCTTTGATAGGAGTTCTCAATTACTATGAAATTGGAAGCTTAGTGGTATGGACTACAGATGTATAATTAGGACCTTCTAGTGATAGAGTACTATAGTTGCTGCTGTTTATCTCACTTTGGCATGGATCAGATTTATAGGCAAAAGGATGAGGAAGGGAAATGACTTACAGCACAAATGCCCGGGACCAATCTCCAGGCTACAGATTCAGACGTAATGCGGGAGGTCCAGACTTCCTTCCTTTTGACCTGCTTCCAGTCACGCTTCTGGATACCAAATGTGTGAGCTACCAAGCTAGGAGCTCTGTATCTCTTTTTCCTTTTTATTCTCAAGACAATTTGCAAATTCTACAGCTGAATGATCTTGTGGAAATCATGTCTTTTTGACTGCAAAGTTATAACATTGTATCATACACTTTTGGATGTTAACAATTCATATAAACAGGTGAGTTCTAAGAATTCTTCTTTCCAGCTCCCCATCAGATACTCGTGACTCTATTTTGGCTCTGGTAGCACTTCTTTACAAAGATGACACACTTTCTGACACATGGCTTTCTGACATCCTCACTAAGTCACCCCCTGTACTACACTGGAAGAAGAAAGAATTATTGCTTTTTTGTTGTTGTTGTTTTGGTTTGGTGGGGTTTTTTTGTTTTGTTTTGTTTTGTTTTTCAAGACAGGGTTTCTCTGTGCAGCCCTGGCTGTCCTAGAACTCACTCTGTAGACCAGGCTGGCCTCAAACTCAAAAATCCACTTGCCTCTGCCTCCCAAGTCCTGGGAGCCACCACCGCCTGGGTTTTTTTGTTTTGTTTTTGTTGTCGTTGTTTGTTTGTTTTAAGATTTATTTATTTTATGTATATGAATACACTAGCTATCTTCGGACACTCCAGAGGGGGCATCAGATCCCATTAGATATGGTTGTGAGCCACCATGTGGTTGCTGGGAATTGAACTCAGGACTTCTGGAAGAGCAGTCATTGCTCTTAACCAGTGAGCCATCTCTCCAGCCCCCGAAAGTATTATTCTATTCAACCATTAAAAGCAAGGGCTCAGATCCAAGGCAAGCTAAATATTTATTAAAAACCTTTAATGTTCAAGACACTGTTAACTGTCATCTCATCAGAACAGGTAATACCTAGGAAGTGCCTCTCTGACTATGCACAGTGTACTGCTTTCCCTTCAGAACACACTCCTTGGGTTACAATTCTTGTTTGTTCAGAGTGAAACAGTGTGGACAGTTTAATTATTTTAATTGATTATTTTAAGTAGCTGTGAACAGTTCTGAATAAGAGCTTCTTTCCATATTATTTTTCTCATTTTCATTTCACATGTGAACACTAATGAAAGCCTCTCAAACTTGGAATTATAAAGTACTATAAAGTACTACAGGCACTGCAGAAGGCAAAGGACGTCTTCTTCCTATGCCCTCCTCTAGCTGAAATTATAAGAAAAGAAATATATATTTAAGTCTTTTGTGGAAGCCCTCATGAGCCTCACCTGCTGGCGTGGTTAGAATGCATTCAGCAGTATAATCAGATTGCATCACCACCGTCACCTGCTGAAAGGCCAGGGGAAGACACAAGTGCTCATGAGTCTGAGGCTGGGGTATTGTACTGCTTCCTCATGTGGCCTTGCCAGAGATTACTCACCATTTTGCAGCTGGTTCTCAATTCAGTTGCTGTGCTACAAGTGCAGATGCAATGGTTTATCCTAATTATATTGCTCCAGTTTAATCTTTCCTTTGCAGCACTAGATCAAATTCAAGACTCACAATTCTATCTTTTGTATCTTCCAAATCTACTCAAAATGTGTTTTTAACCACAATTTGACTAAACCTTGTCAACTAACAGAAAGGTAGGAAAAAATATTCTTAATTTTTTAATAGAAGAGAAGTTATACCATCTACAAAAACACTAGTTTTGTATTTGAAAGCTTTCCATTTTTCTGTCTGCTAGGAATTATACCTACTAGCAAATCTTAAGGAAATTAATTCTAACTGGGGGTTAGAATTAAAGTTAGGTGGTTCCTACCTTTACTGCTGATCAAAATGATCTATGACACTTTAAACTTTCTCCTCCTTCCCCTCCCACCCCCAGAAGTACTAGAAGATGAGTCTAGCTTAGACTGTTACTGTATCACAAGTCAACAAAAAAGGACAGGCAGATGTTTCTACCACTATTACCATCTATATTTAATGAGAGTTCTGTATACAGATTGATGCCTACACAAAGAGATGGAGCAACGAAAATTAAAAAACAAATGAACAAACAAAACCAACAACAACAAAAACAAAAAGCCCTTTAAAACCAGAGAAACAGAACCCTGAGGCAATTTTAAATATGAACAATAATAGCAAAGCATCTAACCGTTACATGTAAAGCAATCTTAATTTTAGATATCTTTAAACTTATTAAATGTACTTAGGTTTTTTCCTCAAACTTACTTAAAACTGTAATCTTAAAGGTATACACCTTTAAATTCTGACTTTGCATTTCTACTCTCTTGATTTTTAGTCATTCACTTATTGCAGATAAAGATGAAGGGTAGCAGCAGACATGGCATCCATAATAAAGACAGCATCATGGAGGGCATCACAGAAACAAGATGATGTGTTCAAGGCACAGGAGACATGGCTGGGAGAACCCACTCCACGTCTCTATTGCTTCTCCTTGTCAAATGAGCAGTACTATTTACATTATTATTTCACTTCATTATCTGATTTAATTCTGTTTATCATATAAAAATATGAAGCCAACGGATGTATATGAAAAGTTATTTAATCACACCACTGCAATGTCAGCATATTGGTTATAAAGATAAGATTCCTTTAATAAGTACACAACCAGGGCAAGCAGAATCTATGGTATTTTTCACTCTTCTTTGAAAGAGCAAAGATGAAGATAACTATTTAAAAATAATTAAACACCCAGGTAAACTGACAGGTGAGCATACTTAGCATACTTTCACATGACAGGATATACTAACTGGACATTATTTATGGGCAGTGGAAAGATTCAGCATATACAGCAGTAGTAGGTCAGTAATTCATGCTTGCCCCAGACACAGTTATTAAACTCTCTGACTGCATACCAGCTTCCTGGTTACTTAAGCTATAGGACATTTTAAGAAACATGGTGTTTTATAAACACAGCACAGTGTTGATGAGCAATAGTGAAAGTGGATAAATTAAGAGGAGGCTCTCTTACTAGGACTAGAAACTTCCTTCACTTAGGAAATTTCAATTAAAAGAAAGCATTAAAAATATAGATACCTTCAACATTCTCTTTTAATTCAAATCAAATGAATTGTTATCACTTGGTGAAATGAATAATTTAATAAATTACAACAAAGGTAATAAAATTGCAACTTAATTGCACGAAAATAGATCTTGTTTGTATTTTACATTACTGAATACTCAACACCCAGTACTGCATCTAGCATGGGTACACTATTCAGTCTTTGAATGCCTTAATGCTACATAATTTCATATAAGCTATAATTATTGATCCAAGAGTCACTAAAGTAGAATAGAAACTCAACATTTTATATATACATTCCTAACATTCTTAAGTTTTTTGAGAATTTCTTATATGAGAACTGTTATTACATAATACCATCCTACCCTTTCCCCTTCCAATTTGTTCTATATCCTGCCCCTGCCCACTCTCTTATTGACTTCCTCTTCTTTAATATATATATATTATATATATATATATATACTTGTATACACATATGTGCACACTCAATACATAACTGGTTGAATTTATTTAGTACATATTGCATATATAGGTATGTTCTGAGGGATGACATCTTGGAATTTGATAACCCATCAGAGGGTTCATCTCTGGAACAAGCCATTGCCTGTAGCTCCTCAAACAGGAAAGGAGTTTTGTGATATTCTCCCATCCACGTTGACATATCAAATGGGTTCTCAGGTATCATTTAAGCGACTATATTTCTGAGATTACACATACAGATAATTAAAAGTCATTAATTGGAGGTGGGTCACAACACAGGAGAAGTTGGAAGAAGTAGATGGTGTAAATATAGTACTCATGAAATTCTCAAAACAAGTAAAAAACATTAATGTTTTATTGCTGATGTTTATTCATAAAAGCCATTAATTTTCAGGTTATACTTCCCACCACTATTTTAAAAATTGTGTCATAGCCACCACCAAAAGAATATAAAACAAAATTTAAAAAAATCAAGTTATATGCATCAATATGGGATTGGATCCCAAGGAATGTGATGTTGCCAGAAGTGAAATGCAGAATATTTTATGTGCACTGTGACTTTGAATTCTATTTATATGTCTCTAAAACATACAAAACTAAAATAGAGATACAAATAAATATGCTAAAACTGTTTTAGAGAGAATCAGGATATACAATTAGAAAATTGAGCTCTGGGGTAGGAATAAAAGATTGGGGTACTTTAAGATGAACAATAAATTATTTATTTTTAGACAGAATGGCTGGTACACAGGTGTTCATTACATTGTCATATGAATACATTCACATTATTAAAAAAACAAAAAGCATTTCAAGTGTATATTACATTTCTGTTGCATAAGCATGAGCAAGTTAAAACAAGTCTTTGTTTCTTTTCTGTGATTTTTATTTTTTGAGACAGTTGAACTTTTTTGAGCCTTGAACTTGCTTACCAACCAAATATGACCTTAACACCTGCCTCCACACCTCAAGTACTGGGATTACAGCCACATATCACCAAATCCTGTTTCCCATAATCACCTTAAAATAGTGTTTTGTTGGGTCTGCCATCTGAAAGACCTATCATATGTGAGTCACAGAGCAGTATCACAAGCTGTAATACAGGGCAGGCCCAACAGGATGCCTAGGGAGGACCATCTCTGAGCAGAGGCCTTACTCGTCTCACAGGCTTGCCACACAGAGGACCCGAATGCTCCTTCAAGTTTCCCTGGGCTCTCCTTGCCTTCTGCTTTCTCTGACTGTACTACTCCCTCTTCAGATGGCACTAGCTGAAATGGACACCAACATTTGACCTCTCCAGATCACTCACAAAGATGGCATGAGGATAATGGGCAAACCTTATTGACACGTGTTGATGAGTATCCACAGCTGAACAGTTTTCCAATATTCTTATACAAAGTTTGTGTCTAAAATCTCAACAAATTGTCTTCAGAAGCAACTCAATGTAAAGCCATTCACGCATACATAAAGTAATTTGACAATACTCATCAAAAAGCAAAGGAATGAAGGCTCACTTCAAACAACTACAAGCAAAAGTTCTTAATGACCAAGTTTCTTACTTATGTAGAAAGTTATAAAATATATTAAGATACAAATGGAATAAAAAATAGTATTTTTAATGATTAAGGTTTTACTATTTTCCCTTGCCACCTTTCCTCTTAACCCCAGCACCCACCCCAATCCGCCCCCTATTCCTGCTCCTGGTTAAGAAATTCTAAAATGCAATCTATACAACATAACTGGATGCACTTATATATCTGCACACAGACACACACACACACACTGTGTATTTGGTACTTATAACAATTTTCTTTTAAACTATTTATGAACAGCAAAATATCGTAATATTTATGCCCACTGTATCTGCTGAAACCCTTGGTATCCTCTAAGCATAGATGTTTATTTAAGCCAAATCAACTTAGTACTTATTCTTTAAATAATAATTTAAGGCTGCTGAAACACAGTAGTTAGATAAGTATAGTGCTGTTTTAATAACAAAATCTGCTTCTGTTTTTGAAGTCCATCCTACAAAGAACAAATACAACGATAAATCTTAAAAAGATTTCCTTTAAATGTTTCAAGCTATAAAGTAGTACTGCTTTTGTTTATATATTAATCTCTTAACTTGAACCCAGTATATCCAAAATGGTAAGCCCTAAATACTAAACATGTGAGTGATTATGAATCACTGCAACTTGGGTAGCTAATAAACAACTTATAACATATACGTGTGTGTGTGTGTGTGTGTGTGTGTGTGTGTGCGCGCGCGCGCGCACACCCCTAAAGCTGAGCAATCAATTTGGTCTTTCTCAGTCTCTAAGAAGCTTATTCAACATTATCTGGTAAAACAAGGATGAAAGGCAGGGTTCTAAAGCACAAAGAAAAGATTCGTTTTCTTCCTAATTCCCACTTGAATCTATGGACAATGTTAAGTTGCAGACAGTTAAGGAGAAGCTGTTGTTTTTGAATATGTAATTGCTATTTAGATGATAATGGCATGGGTGTAGCAGTAGAGCCATGATCCAAATTTGAATATGGTCTTAATGAAGGAGGCTCAGAGAAGAATGAGGAATGAAACACAACAGTGTCAGCAACAGACCTTAATGAAGCAAATTGCTTTCAGTACCTTTGTAATTCAGGAGAAGCTGCATAGAAGGAGTGACAACCAAGGATGAAAAGCAGGACCTTTGCAAACTAAACATGCTTAAAACATGATGTCACTGTCTAGGCAACAAGGCCTTGTGGAAAGCAGCCTTGGTGTTTGGGTTTGGAGGATCACATTGCAAAATAACTAAATTACAAGATCTGGCTAGGCAAACCAGTTTCCTTAGAAAGCATCTTTATATTTCAAGCTAATGACATTTTTGAACACAAAAGGAATTTAAATGCCCAAAGGTACCTTGGCTGATTTTTAAAAGCATTAGATAGTAACTCTAAGAATAGCTTTAAGGCAAAATTAAACTGAATTCTAGATCAGAGAAAACAAAAGAGATTTGTGGTTTTTATAAGTTCCAAAATATCTATTTTATTAGTTATAAAGTATAAGATAGATATTATTTAATAACTGAAGTAATCATTTACAGAGTCATACTTTAAAATCAATTTCATTTTTAAAAACACACTGAAGCAATCTAAGAGCACATGGCATTCCCACTGCCAAATGGAGCATACGTTTAACATGTTTAAAGGATTTAACAAAGGTAACATTGATGATGGTGCTAGAAACCGAAAGCAAGGCTCTGACTTCCAAGGAAGATGCTCAAGGCAAAGGAAAAGGGCCTAATTACAAATTTAACTTGTTATAAGGATATTTTTCAAGTCTCATAAGTTATTTTACTCTAGTGGTAAATTCTCTACTACACCTGCAGGCACCACGGAGTTCATCATGATAGCTAACATAGTGTTTTCTGCACAGACTAGTACATACGTAACTATGGAAACATATAGTTTCCCTATTTATCCCAATTTCTCAAATATATACATACACGATAACTTTACCAATCAAAGAATCCTAATGTAATAGTTTTATACTTAGAACCAGCAACTACTCTGATATAAACAATTTATTCTGATATAATCAATTTAATGTTTTTTAAGGACTGATTTCAAAGATAAGGAGACAAGAATATAAGCCTGACCCTCAAAAAGATGTACTATTATTCCCTGGGCCACTGTTAGGATCTATACCACCATTTCACGAACATGAAGTACATCGGATTTATTTTAAAACTATGTAAGACAAGATAGTCTAGCCCAAAATATCAACCCAGCAGACAGCGTGTAAGCTAGTTATGAGCACTAACAGGATATCTAACTTGAAATCTCAGCTCTGTCACTCAGTAGCTGCAATCTCTGGCAAGTTAGCTTCCTGACAGTGCTGAGTTTTAGTGCTGCTGTAGAAATGTGTTCCCGCGCTTTATCATCCACTAATATGTGTCTTTGGGTGTGTTGCTTAAGCCTGTATATGTCACTTGCCCCTAACTCTCAGAAAGAAAATAATAATAATGACACTGGGGCCCTTGCAAGGATAATCTCGCAAAAACTATCTAACAAAAACCTGAAATATATTGTTGATATTAATGACTATGTTTTTCATTCCTGTTACAATCACTGAGCTACTCAAGTTGCCAAGTCCCTCTGCCATTTCCTGAACTTGCCTTTCTGTCCTCTAACCAACAAACCTAGCCCTGCATAATAGGATCAGCCTCACTGATTTCCCCAAACCTAGACGAGTCAAAACAAACCCTCTCCGTCTTAAGTGATTTTTACAAAGGATCTATCATCTTGCACAAAACTCAGCTCCAAATGGATTAAAAATCTTGATATGAAGCTTGAAGCACTGAACTGCTAGAAGAAAACAGAGGAGAACCCTACAATCCAGTGGCATTGAAAATGACTTTGAATATTCTATTCACTCTGGAACAACAACAAACAACAGCAACAAAAATGCAGATGGATTGGAAAAGAAGAAATAAAAATGGCTAAGAAATCTCTTTTGAAGTGGCCAACATACTTAGCAATCAAGAAAATGTAAAAACAAACAAACAAACAAACAAAAAAACTGCTCTTGAATGGTTAAAAATTTGAGACAGGGCTGGAGAGATGGCTCCATGGTTAAGAGCACTGACTGCTCTTCCAGAGGCCCTGAGTTCAATTCCCAGTGACCACATGGTAGCTCCCAACCATCTGTAATGGAATCTGATGCCCTCTTCTGGGGTGTCTGGAGACAGCTAAAGTATACTCATCAATAAAATAAATCTTAAAAAAAAAAAATTGAGACAATCAATGCTCACGAGGATGTGGGAAATGGGAGCCCTCATCCAGTACCAATGGGAGGGAAAATATAATCCCGGTGAGCACCCTCAAGAAGCTCCCAGCACACAGGCCATATAACACAGCTCTAACACTCCGTGAGCTGTCCCAAGGACTAGATATCCTTCTACAGAGACACCTTCACTGCTGGCCAGGTTCACTGCTTCACTGCTACTCCATGCATTTCCATCTGGGAAATGGAAGCAGCCCAGAAGTCCAACTATTGGATGGATAATGAGAATGCCATATACAAACACAATGGAACTCTATCCATCTGTTAAAAAAAATGAAATCATGAAATCTGCAGTAAGCAGATAGAACTGGAAAATATTACACTAAATGAGATAACCCAAATCCAGAAAGTCAAATTCCTGTGTTTTCTCTTATTTGTTAATCCTAGCTCATTCAGTTAGGATATAGAACTTGGAATAACTGTAAGAAGCCAGGAATGTAGAGGGGAGACACTGGGAAAGGGGAAGATCTTTAGAGAGGTGGACAGTAGGACATAGGTGCTATAGAGGGGACAGAGAAAAAATAAGGCACTTAACTAGGGAGGGGAAGGAAGAAAATACAAAGGTTAAGTTTTAAAAAGGGGGATGCTTGAAACATCAGAATGTTTAAATGCTATAGGAAAACCTATTTTAAAATGCATGTATTATTTAAGCCTATGAGTTAAAATGCACATTATAATATGTGTGTATACAGTTAAAATAGAGTTAACCCACATGGGGTGATAATATTTGTTCCACAAGCCATAGTCTAACAAACCAACACCCTCCACCCAGTACTAGGTTAGCAATACCCTCATTCAATTTGTTGGTTAGAGACATTGAAGAGAGTGAAATAATATAGGCTATTTCTACTTCCATTGTTTGTCTTTCAGAATTTGAAGGTAATGCACTGTCACTGAAGACACCACACCACATACTTTGGTTTTAGAACTTGGAGAAATAAAGCTGGTAGTAAGCTGGAAGCTTCCTTCCTAATGGCTAACTGACAGAGTGTACAAAGGTGATATGCAAATTGCATGGAGAAAAAAGTTATCATCTGTCATCTCCTGGCTGTGAATCCTTGGAGCTATAATAACAACTGCTCTGGCAAGGTATGCCCAACAGTACAACAACGGCCCTTACATCTCAGAGGAACAAACTGTTTAATTGGAATTAAGGTCCTCTAGTTCTTACAATCTTTCTACCTCCCCTTTAAAATGTGAGTGCTTTTCCTGAATGTATGTATGTGTACCATATGCATGCCTATTACCCACAGATGTCAGAACATGGTAGTAGAGGTTAAATGGAAGGAGTTGGAGGTGGTAGAGGGTGGCACAGAAATGATATAAATACTTGGGTACACACACACACACGGAATATACTATAATATATACTTAGGTAGAAAGTCTCAAAACAGTAAAATAGTAAAAGGAATATATTAATTCAATAATTAAAGAACTTACAGAATTTCTGTTGGAGAACTATCATTTTAAAGCACATTTTTTAAATCTATACAGAACCAATTATAAACATCAAATAGATTTTAATTACTATTTTAGTGGGCAACAGTAATTATCTCTGGCAAATAACATAAATTAGCTGTACTAGATTATATGAACAGTCATTGATGCAAGTTTGGAAGTAAGTTTTTTTTTTTTTTTTTAATTTTTAAACTCAGTATTCTGTTTAGTAGAAAACTGGCAGATGGCATTATCTTGAAATTCTGTTGTGTCTCCTCACACTTTTTCCAATAACACATAAAAGATTTATATTCCAGCAGGAACAAAGAACGATACAAGTAAGAATCAAGGGGTTTTTCTCAGTAGCTAGTGTAGTGAATTTTCAGATGGGTGAGAGAGTAACTGTTCATCAACATGAGCACACCATGTGGCCTGTTGCTCAGAATTCTGTATATAAAACAATAGGCATTCATGGTCACGAGGGAAAATGAAACCCAGGTGTCCTGCCTTCCACACTAGGATTCTTTCATTGTGCTCTGAAGTCTACCTGTAACACATAAACTCAAAAATTAGATCTAGTAAAATATGTAACACTGAAACTATGCTAAACATAGTTCTTTCCTCGAAACTCTGAGGAGGGCATTGATGATAATATCCATAAATACAAAGCAGTTAGTTAATGGGAGTGTGACTACAAGTCAATGTGCAGGCCCTGTACTGACAGCAGCAAATGCCAAACTATGAATAACTCAGCCTGTAAAATCTAGGTTCGTCATAAAAAATAATAAAGTGTGGGGGATGACTAGCTCTTAAATAATTACTTCCTTATTTGCTTATATAAAATTTAAGAGGGTATTTATGTATACCCTCTTCTGACTGAATTTCAGTAACAATTTCAGTTCTGATTTTTCCAATAAATGAGCCATCTCTTACTGTGACAATTTATAGGAAGACACACGAGGACTGAAGTACAACTCGGGATATGGCTATCAGAACCAATATAAAGCCAGCTATGGTGGTGTATACCTGTAAGCCCAGCCAGCCTCAGAGACAGGCAAACCCTTGAAGCTCGCTGCCCAGTCTAACCTACTTGGGGTGTCCCAAACCAGTGAGAGTTCCCGCCCCCTCCCTCAAAAGGTGGATGATGGATATCTTAAGATTGTCCTCTGTTCTCCACATGCACATGTTTATATTTTTATATTCACACACTAAACAAACCACAAACTATATTATCTCATTAAAAATAGTAAAATGAATTCTAGTGATATGGCTAGTGGGTGCTTGCTGCTAAGCCTCACAACCTGAGTTCAATCCCTGCGATTCAAAACGGATTCCAAATTGTACACTTTAACAATCAAATGAACAATCACCAGAAACAGAGAAGTTCCAGAAACTCCCCCAACGAGAAGGCCTCTGAACAACTCTTGTGAGTGTAACCTGGAGAAGCATCAGTATTTTTATCTAAACACTCTTTTGGTCTCATTAAACAAGAGTTGCTTAAGCTGTTGAAGAGCTCCAAGTCTCACTTAAACTGCAAGTGCTTACTCCAGAACACATGCAGCACGCGAGAGGCTCCTGATGGAAACAGAACATCTCCTGCATGTAGTTTACTCTGGACACTTCAAAATTTAAAGCACTCAGTGTTAAAATAACCATAGCTGTATTATATTAAAATTCATATGAACATAAAGTGACACTGGCAAACAAGCAGTAACAACAAAATATCCTTCCTTAGTTGTCCTAGCAGATACATGTTTCTTCTGCAACAAAATAATATGGAACACAATTCTGAAGCTGCCACAATAACTTTTCCAGTTGGATTTCACATTGGCTTTTAAAAGAAATCTCTAACAGAAAGCAGAAGACAAGTAACCTTTAGGAAAACCTTCAAGATGAATAGTTGTATTTCACAAGCCTTTTAGAAATGATGGAATGTTACAACTTGCCTTAGAAAAATAGAAGAGCCTGATGTCATACAAGTATTTCTGTGTGTATGTGTGTGTATGTATGTATATTCATACACACACAGGTGCACATGTACTTATATGCATGTTAAGTGGTTCTTTTAGACAAAATAATAGCTGAAGTGGTAGACAATAATGAACCTGTCAAAACAACAAAATAAAACACAAAACATAGTCCTCGCTACTATAGAAGATGCTAGCTTTCCCGTCAGGCACATCAAAAGGGACAGGTACCCAGTAGACTGGAAGGGGGGTATCATTTGTCAAAATTTGGAAAGCCCCTCCTAGGAAAATATACTCAGGTGTAGAATTAACATCCATTGTGGAGCAGAGAGAGGGAACTCACTGAGCTTACTTGGCATATGTCATGGCTGGTTATACTTCACACAGTCAGAGGCCCAGGAAAAATCAATAAATCAGGGACCAGTTTTATGATGTTATTAACAGATTTCAAATGGAATGTCCAAAATAGGGAGTCCTTAAAAGGAGGGAGAATGTTATCCATTCTAAGTCTGGAGTGAAAGGCCCCTATCATGGAACCAATACAGATAAACCAGTTGACCAGGATCAGCAACAGGTATTCTGAGCTGACTCCAAACTCAGAATACATACAGACACCCACACACAGACACACACACACTCAGATGAACATAAAATATTGAGTATTCATTCGGCTTGAATATATGAGTCATTTGTTCTGTATGAGAGACCTACTGGAAGCAAATGAGGCCACAACTTGAGATCCATAGATTATTTTAGACAGTTGATACTAGTTAACAGCCAGGGAGAAATGTACTTTCTCATGATGGCATGGACTCGAAATACCTACACCTTTCTCATCAAATTCAAACAACAGGTTAGTCACTTCTAAATCAGACATCATGGCACATTCCAGAAGCTAAGTGTGAATCTTATGAAAGCATTTTTTCAAGAGAATCTTTTATTTCATACTTAGGAACAGCTAATCAGATTTCATGTAGTTTTGTAAAATGCCTTTACTGTAATACTTCACAAATCACAGCACATTATTTTACTGTTTGACTTTCTTTTTTTGTCTGTTTTAGTAACTGTACCAAAGTCAGTGGGGAAGCACGGTGCTGCAGTTCTAACACTGGAAGAAATACTGTCAGCTGAGGGCCAGCCTCGGCAACCAAGTTAACCTCTACTACACAGCAGGTTCTAGGTTAACCTTGGCTACACAGCAGGACCTTATCTCTATCTCAAATATACACAGTCTTAGGTAGGTAGACTTTCCATTGCTGTGAAATGACACTAGGACCACAAGAAGTCTTATAACTGGGGCTGGCTTATAATTAGTTTCAGAGGTTCAGTCCATTATCTTCATGGTGGGAAGCATGGCAGCATGCAGGCAGACATGTGTTGGAAAGGTAACTCTGAGTTCTACATCTAGATCCACAGCCAACAGGAAGAGAACTGGAGACCTCAAAGACCGTTCCCTAGTGACACACTTCCTCCAACAATGCCATACCTTCTCCAACAAGGCCACACCTATGGACCAAGTGTTCAAATAAGTGAGTACAGGGGCCATTCCTATTCAAACCTCTACACACACACACACACAAACCCCGTTTCAACAACAACAAAGAAACCCAATAATCTTGTCTGGAAGATGACTCAGCAGGAGAAGGCACAAGCTGCCAAGCATGATGACCTGAGCTCAGTCCCTGGAACTACATAATAGAAGGGAACCACCAACTTCCACAGTGGTCCCCTTACCTCCCCATATATGCATGACATGTGTATGCCCTCATACATACATACATACATATTCACACATACATATACATACATACATGTGTGCATACATACATACATGCATATATAAATAAAAAGTTTTTTTAAAAGAACATAAGTATCATCAACTTCAGGGCAAAAAAGATATAAAATCAGTTGTTAGTTTATCGTATGATCTGCACATGTTCCATATAAAGGTCAATGGTCCATGTTAATCATTCATGTCCTTGCCAATAAATATAAAATATAATCTATAAAATATTATATACAAAATGCTGTTGAAATAATCAAAAGTAAGCATTACAGAGGACAGCTAAAGAAAGATGAAAGATGTCTACTTAGAACAAAATTTACGGCCGGGCGGTGGTGGCGCATGCCTTTAATCCTAGCACCTGTGAGGCAGAGGCAGGTGGATTTCTGAGTTCGAGGCCAGCCTGGTCTACAGAGTGAGTTCCAGGACAGCCAGGGCTCAACAGAGAAACCCTGTCTCAAAAAAAAAATTTACTATTGATGGTCCCTGCAGAGGTGCACATGCTCTGAACAGAGTTAATTCACTCAAGACTGTGGTGGTGCAAGAGGGTCAGATTCTGTTGGCAGAAATTCCACTGCCAGAAAAACTGAATGTGGTTTAGAAGTGAATGCCAAGGGCCATGAAGAGCCCAACTGTTCCTGCTCTGAGACTAAACACTCAGGAAGTTTAATGCATGAATGTAACGAGGAAAGGGCATGGCTGAAAAACATGCAACAAACGTCAATTGGACAGTCTCAGATGAACTATCATTTCAGTCTAGAGAGAGCCAGAGAGACCAAGGTTGGCAGATGTTGATTCCTCCACATCCTTTCTTATCTGGCGGAGCACAGCTATTGTATGGTATAAATCAAATCCCGAAGTTGGCTGGTCCTGAGAACTAAGTTTATCTCTACATGAGATAAACTATGGTGAAGAAACGTTGATGACAACAAACTGTTGCCTGCTTGCTTGGCAGGATAAAAGCCTTGTGACCTCTACAGGCATCAGGCACACTAGTGGTATCAGATATACTTACAGGTGATCACTTACAAAATTAAAACAATAGTTTAAATTTTAAAAAAGATCTCACAGGTTGGGAAGATGGTAGAGCTGGAAAATGCTTACTAAGAAAGAATTAGAATGGACCTAAGTTATTCCCAGCACCCATGTAAAAAGACCAGGTACTTCCTTGTAACCCCAACACCCGGGAGTAGAGCTTCCTTGGAACTTCTTAGCCAGGCAGCCAATCTAACTTGGTGACACTTGGAAAACCAAGGTGGCTCTTGAAGACAGCAACTGAGGTTGACTCCTGGCTTCCAAGTGCACACATGTGCACACATACTCATATACCCAGGCACCACAAATACACATCAGTGCACACATCAAAACACACATGAATACTTACACATGTTTTACACTAATTCAATTTAAAATAATAAAATGAAGAAAGAGGTATCATTCCTCAGTTGAAAAAAGATCTTTTTAATAATTGACATTTTAAGGTAGCATATGATTTCAACTTAACCAAGCACTCAACACAAAATCCACTGTCGAGGATTATGTACTAAACAAATTTCTAGTAATATAATTAAAGACTTCAAACAAACAAACAACAACAATTAAAAACACTTCAAAGCAGGTAAGGCAGCTCAGTAAGTAAGTGTTTGCCTGCAGACTGGTGGCCTGAGTCCCTGGGACCCCTGTCAGAGCCGAAAGCAGTAGAGTATCTCTGTGCTCCCAGAGCTCCTGCTGCCTGAGAGAAGACCACCAAAGGTGAAACAGACTTTTCTAAAAGGTGTCTTCAAACTAGCATCCATGTGCTCCCTGTACTTACAAATGTACACACCACAAATGTGTGTGTGCATTAACATGATAATAACAAGACAAACAAATTAAAAAAACATTAACTTTACAATTTCAGAGAAATACCTTGCAGATTCATTTAAGGAGAGGAATATAAAACAATATTGCTATTACCAAAATTGCTAAATCATTGAAATTATAATAAAAATGATCACAAAATAAATGGCATATGTTTGTATAACCCATTGAAAATATAGTAAAATATTATCAAATATTGACCTTAATCTTTAAGATTGTAAGTGCTGGCTTCATGAAGCAACTTTGGGAATAAGTACTGTCAACTTCCATGAAAACACTGAGAAACCAATAAAATACTAACTAGTTTCTCCAAGACATTTTTTTACCCTTGGAAATACTTTATTCAATTATTAAAGAACAAATGAAAGTTTGAGATTTTTCCATATTATAGCTTACAATTATCAGATAAGATTCATAAATATTGTTCTAAATATCTTAGAGAATTAAAAGCATTTATAGAGAATCTATAAGATATATAATTTCAATAGTAATACACAAAAATTAAATCACCTGGAGTCATGTGATTTGTGATTCAATGATTTCCCTTCAGGAGCCATATTAGAGATATAAATACAAGTAACCAAACCACACGAACTATATTATCTTTATAAGCTGCAGTTTCCTGTTTCAAAGATAACTTAAAGTGAAATTACTGAGACAAAGAAAACCTACTCTGCTAAAGTCTAGTGCATATTGTCAACTTAATCTCCCAGCAAGACTCTACAAATCTGAATTCCCATCAAACTGCAAGAGCAGCAGCAGCAGCAGCAGCAGCAGCAGCAGCAGCAGCAGCAGCAGCACAAACACAGGATCTTATGCAGCCATCTGCTTTTTCTGTCTGTCCCTCAGTGCAGCTCCTCTCTCCTAAGGTAGCTTTCTTTTTCTGCTATCCAGCTCTGGAGAGTACAAAACAACAACAATAACAATACAACATATAATTCCTCATGCCTTAACTATATCCCCTAATTCTATCTCTAGTTCTATGCAAGACCCTTTTCTTTTGGGGTCTAGACGTATTTCCCCATTAACAACTGACTAATGTTGCCTTCTTTACTGGCTGACCAACTGCTTTCCAGAGACCAAAGATGGTAGCTTAGTCTATTTTATGTATGTATTATGTTTAATATAAGATCTATCTTATGATAGTATGCTTTAACAGATTACTGGTGACCAGGTAATTTATAAAGAATGGGGAATTACTTCTTATGATTTATAGAGACCAGAAAGGCTCAGGCTGACAAGCTGACATATACTATGGACCAATTTGATGCACTGTCCATAGCAAAGAGATGAAAAAGAAATGCCAGGGAGAAAAATTCACCATTTGATAGATACAGCAGTGTATTTTACATAACTAAACACCTGAGGCCAGGTAGTTTATAAAAAAAAAAGAAAAGAAAAAGAAAAAAATAGGTGTACTGATTTTACCGTTTCAGAAGGTAAAAGTCTTAGACAGGGGTATACAATCAATTTGGTTTATAATAAGGGCCTTTATATCGCAGTATGTTGGAACATTTTATAGTATTAGTTCATGTGAAAGCAGTCACAAGAACACGTGGCAGAGAGAGAAGATACGCAGTGGCAGAAGGAAACAAGAAAGCAGACGAAGTCAAATTTTCTTTATGATAATTTGTTCTCACAGTAAATAATCTGGTCTTAGAGCAAACACCTTGAAAGGTAGGCATTAATCCTCTCTGGAGAAGGTGCCTTGACCAATCAGTCTCCCTCATTAGGCCTCTTAAACATTCACTAGCTCTCAGTAAAATCTGTCTTATTCTTGGAATCAAGCCATTTTTAGCACACAGATCTTTAAAATATGTCCAAACTGGGGGCTGGAAAGATGGCTCAGCAGTTAGGGCACTGGCTGCTCTTCAGAGGACCCAGTTCAAAATCCAGCACCAGCACGGCAGTTCACAGTGTCTGTAACCCCAGTTCCAGGGGACCTGATCACCTCTTCCAGCATCTGCTGGCACCACACTAGCATGTGGTACAGTCAAAAGTGCAGATGAAACATATACCCACATTTTTAAAAAAAACCTTTAAAATATGTCCAAGCCATAATAATCAGGAACCCATTTCTATGATCTACTCTAAACAATTACAGCATTAATTCATCCTTGAGGACAGAATCTCTCTGACCTAATTGCCTAGTATCACTGGCAATTAGATTTCCAATAAAAGAACTAGGAGCTAAACTGAGCACATACAGACAATGATGGTATAAGAGATACAAGACAGGGGAACAGAGTGCTCTCTTCTTTCTCAGAATAGATGTCCACGGATGCAGAAGAACAGCTGTCAATGTAGGGTTTTATTATGGAGGTCTCAACAATATATGACAGCGGTTCTCAACTTTCCTAATGGTGTGACCCTTTAACACAGTTCCTCCTAATGCAGTGCTCCCCAACCATATTATTATATTCATTGCTGCTTTAACTGAAACCTTGCTAGCTATGAAACATGAAGCATATATCTGATACCGCCAATGGTTTTAGTCCATCCTGTGAAAGGGGTCTTGAGAAACGGGTTGGGAACCACTGATATCACAAATCCTAAAGCTCACCTAGTTTGTTCTTAGTCAAACTCTCCCCAAGATTCTACCTGTCTGCCAGTCTCAAATTCTGTTATGGTTATAAGTTTTCCTCTCTATGATCTTAAGAGAAATTTAGTAAACATTTATCAAGGGACAAGTTGGAACTACTAGTCAAGTTAAATTGATATACTGCCATTATACAGATTTACTGGTGTCCTGAAAAAGAATTCAGTATATATACATATACAAATATGTGTGTGTGTGTGTGTGTGTGTGTGTGTGTGTGTGTGTGTGTGTGTGTGTTTCAGTACCATCAATGTATTCTAACAGAGACCAGGGCAACTGAAGAATCTTTCAATCTTTTTATATATACAAAAGACTATCAGTAAAATGAAATACTATATTAAGAAATTTTTAAGAAATAAAAGCCCGCTTTCCTCCCTCATCCATCAGGAGTAGCATCTCACCCAGGAAGAAGACCTGACGTATGTAAGGTGGGAAAGAAAGTAGTAGCACCCAGCCCATCTTCACCTCTCCAATGCACTCCACACACAGCGAATGCTGTCAGGTAGTCACAATGTGCAGAACATTGTGAAATTCTCTTACACTGTCATAGTAACTATCACATTGATAAATTATGTAATCGAGCACTCTAGTTTTAAATTTTGGTTTTTTTTTAGAGGTCTTCTCTATTTTCTATTTATATCTTTTCAATTTATTTCAATGTGTAGGTTATAAAACAGCATACGAAGTCGAGAACATCATACAAATGTCTGAAGACAAGAACGTCTGCACAAGTCAACACTGGCTGCTGGTAAGTAAGTGGCTTCCTTCTGAGCCACGTCGACACACCATGTCTGCCCAAGCGCTGCTTGCCAAGTTAATGTTGCTGTTCTCTAAAGCTATTGGAAAGTTTTAGAATGAAAAGTCTGAAATTCCAAGCCTTGTTTGTCCTGGAATTGTGAGAAGATCACCTTTACTCAGTTTGGTCTCAGGAAGGTGCATACAAAGCACGACTGGAGAAATACCATTTTGTACCACACTGAACTCTATGTGCTTCAAGGTCCTGAAACCCTAGAGACCTAAAAGGAGCTGAGAGAAAGTGCATACCTTTAAGGCATGGAAAGCATTAAGTATAGTGGAACTGAGAATATTAAAATGTATTTAGATACATTAGCATATTTTTATAACAGGTATAAACCATAATTAAATTTCTATGGTGATATATTTAACCCAGCTTTAGCAATGAAAAGAACCCTACAGGCAAGAAAGACAGCTCACAATGGAGAGAACATTTCAACCATAACTGGTTCAAATGTAATTTTGGCATTTTTTTTCCTAATTAGGTAGCTCTATCCTATATTTGCCAGATATCTCTTAGCAAGCAATAGACACACACACACACACACACACACACACACACACACACACTTATATATGCTTTCATTTACTTTGAATACTTATCAAACAAAAATCCTGAAAATTATCTCCAAGATTCCGTAAGCCTTAAAAACTATTA
>NC_034591.1:29692833-29711285 GCF_900095145.1 Mus pahari | reverse complement strand
AAAAAAAAAAAAAAACTATTATATATCCAGTTTCATTCTTACTTTTTAATATAGAAATAGTAACATTTATAGCTCAATTTATAATGAAATACTTAATATTTTAAAATAAAATGTTTATCATTGTATTTAAAAACTTCAATATAATGTGATATTTTGAGAATCATTAGCGTATAATGTGTATAATTCAAGTAAAACTGTGGTGATTTTAAATTAAAAACAAAGAAGCAAGCAAACAAAGCCAGAGTCTGGTTCTTAAGTCTCCCTCAGAGACCCAGAATGTAAGGGCTTAGGAATATCACGATGTTAAGAATATAGCTTCTGGGATGGCTTACTAGCATCCTTACTTACTAGCTTACTAGGTCCTTGCAGGCATGTCCTTGCAGGGGAGACTCCACTCCTGGACTCCACAGTCCTCTCTTTTACTTTCCAGATAGAAGGCGTTTGTCTTCCCTCACATGTTCTTACTGTCACATACTGCCTGAAGCACACACCTGAAGCAACAGTGGAAGGATCATGCTGCCAGCCTAGCATAGACTCATCCTTCCAAACCTGTGAGCCCAAACAATCCTTCCTTTTCAGAACTGAGTTCTCAGTACCCGATAACTAGACAAAGAACTGCCTAACAGATGCACAGCCCAAATGCCTTATAAAGCAAACTAGCATCCAGAATATAGTTCTTGGCAATTTTTAGGACAGCAGACATTTGGGAATCTGAGGCTCCTAGTACAAACTCTCTTCCCATTAAATTAGCATATAGTTTCAGGGTCTTTCCAGACTGATATACAATAATAACTGCTGAAACAGTTGACTGTCACGATTATCAATGTCTTCAAGTAATCTTTCACCAAACTATTTAAGGCTTCCAGTTTTCCTATGGTGTTGCGAAGCATATTGTCAGCTTGTATCATTATGTATCTGCAAATGGCAGGCTCCAGAAATAAAATGAAGTCAGTCCATAAGTTTGGAGCTTAACCCTTTGACTTAGAATGCCAAAACATTTTACAATGAATCCTGTATATCACTGACTCAGCATAGTAAGCACATCATTAAAATGATGTGTAATGCCACAAAGGTATACACCATTCCCGATGAAAATAACAGTTGTATGTCTCAGTGCTGGGGATCACATGGAAAGCCATATTCTCTCTCTCTCTCCCTCTCCTTCTCTCTTTCTCTTTCTCTAAAATTTTATTTAATGAGTGCTCTGCTGCATATACATCCGCAGGCCAGCAGAGGGCATCAGATCCTCTTGTAGACAGTTGTGAGCCATCATATAGTTGTTGGGAATTGAACTCAGGATCTCTGGAAGATAGGCCAGTGCTCTTAACTGCCGAGCCAGCTCACCAGCCCCCAGGCCTTATACCTTCTAGGCAAGTGCTTTGTCATGACCTACACTCTTTCCAACTGATTATCAGGGCCTGGCAACAATTTTCAATTCTTTAGTCATGTTTCCCTGCTCAATACAGACTCTAAGCATTTCAACTTTCAGGGGATTTGGGCAGTGATCATATTATAAGCAGGGAGGCCTTCCAGTCTGTTCTAAGATCAGGAAACGCTTGTTTCCTCCCAAGTTCATGTTAAAATGGAATGGTGTCACAGTATTATGAGATAGAATTTTCAGGAAGAGATTCACCAGGTCGTCTCTACCCTCAAGAATGGATTGACGACATGGTCACAACGCCAATGCACTAGGAGCCTAGGCTGCTCACATAGGCTAAGTCCAGTTCTTCTTGCCATTTTGCTGCCTTCTCTCTGCCTTTCTACCAGGATGACACAGCAAGAAGCTACTTATCAAATGCCAGGCCCGCACTTGATCTCCCACCTTCCAGCTTCCAGTTAAGTGAGTCAATAGATTTCTGCTCATTATCAATCACTAAGTCTGTGACATACCAAGCACTGGTAAAGCTACTACAACTTTCTTTCCAGTTTTGCCTAAATGACTAAGGATAACCCTAAACTGATTAGAATTAACGAACAAATTCAAGTTTTTGTTCAGATACTTCCCCCATAGTTTCATTTTACCCAGCAAGATAATGAGGCAGTCATGCAACTATCCACATTTCGTAGACAAGAAAAATAAGACTGAAATGACAGCTTGATTGAAATAATAAAGCATTAAATGACAGAATTTAAAGAGAATCTCAAATTACTATGGTTTCCAGTTAAGTGCCTATATTAGTTTAGGTTTAGTTCATCTGAAAATGACAAAGTAAAATAGTGATTTACACAGAATAGAAGTGTATTCATGTTTCAGTAAGGGATGCTCAAAGGGAAGTATCACAGGACCATCTGACAGGACCACAGTCTTCGAGAACCCAGCTCCACAGGGCATACTCTCCAGTTACCTTCACAACATACTTAGGCTTCATGGCCAAGAGAGCAGTCAGAGGTCTCCTAACTTACCAAGTCCACAATCTAGCAAGACAGAGGGGCTGGGCAAGCAAGGAAGGAAGGTGCATACCAGATACGCTTTGATTTTAATTTTGGTATTTATTTATTATTTGTTTATTTCTTGAGACAGCATATCTCTGCTATGTAGCTCTGGTTGCTTAGGAGCTCATCAAGACCCACTTGCCTCTGTCTCTCCAGTGCTAGAATTAAAGTCATGTGCCATCATAGCTAGCCCAACTGGGTTTTTAAAAATTCTCCTAGAATCTGCAAACAGAATAACCCCACACCTAAATGCAAAATAGCCACAGGGCTAGAAAAGAAATGGAAGAAAGGAAAATGAATACCACTAGTGTTTTCTGCCTTGTATCATATTAAAACGAAAGGATAGGAAAATGTTCAACTCCAGGTATTTGCTACACAGCATGCTCCCCCATGTTGTGTGACTATTGTTCTGCTGGCTTATGTGTCATCCTAATGTGACATATACCAAATACAGAAATGCATTCAAGGCATAATACTGTGTATAATTTTGAATAGTTCTTGGTATACAAAGAATGACAGAAGTTAGCTTCTTTTTTAAAAGCTATTACTAAATTTGAAATTAAAAAGAATTAAGTCATGGATGCTTTAAAATGAACTAAAAATTCCTTACAGCATAACGAATAAAATTCTAATGTCTCGGCCCATCACAAACTACCTTCCTAGACCAGTTTATCCTCAGTGACCCTGATATACTCTCTCTAGCTAAGCAGCAACTTTTCAACGGCCCTAAATAGACCTTATCTTGTCCTGCCTTATCACCTAAGAATGCTTTGTTCTCCCACCAACACCTTAGGAAAGAATGATTTCAGCAACTTTTTGAACATTGCCATCCCTAAAATACTGCATGTTATTTAGAAGGATGTCAGAGTTCTGACTTCAGTTCTAAAATTCTGTTCCATTAAACTTAGGTTACGGGTACACATCAGCAGCTTTCTAGCAAACAGTGGAGTACCTGGGCCAGAGAAAGAATTCAGATTCAGGTTCCTCAGATGCTCAAAATCTTATAAATAAATGATGTGGTATTTGTATGTAGTCTACACATATCGTCATATGTACTTTAAATCATCTTTATACTATTTACACTATATTATAAAATCTAATGTAACTTAACACAAAAACAACTGTTATCCAATATATTTTAAGGAATAATCACAAGGGGGAAATTCCTGTACATGTTTAGTACACACATACTTTTTCCTTCATATTTTTGACAGCTGGTTAAATAATCTACAGATGTGGAATCTGCAGATAAAGAGAGACAATTGTGTTCTGAAGATTATCAGAAAGTCATTTAGGTCTTCAAATCCTACTTGACTGTCTTTGATAGGACCCTCATGCTTGGGACCTTTTCCTTAAGTCTCTACTTTATTTCCTCAACAGTTAAGACAAGAGTAAAATTAAAGTAGAAACTACTTACCACGATGTTTTAGTCAGTCTCAGTTAAGAAGCTTTGTAAGAAACTTGTGAAGGGAACTCATAATGTGCATCCTAACATCTCCCCTACGGAAGAAGCATTTTTAAGAATACACTATCTCAGCCAGGCGTGGTGGTGCACGCCTTTGATCCCAGCACTCGGGAGGCAGAGACAGGAGGATTTCTGAGTTCAAGGCCAGCCTGGTCTACAGAGTGAGTTCCAGGGCAGCCAGGGCTAAACAGAGAAACCCTATCTCGAAAAAAACAAAAAAAAAAAAAAAAAAAAGAATACACTATCACAGCACCCTAGCCAATTCTCCATTCCTACAGCTACAGCTATACTAGAAATATGATTGCCTGGTGGGTTTAGGCAAAAATTAAAAAAAAACCTCAGATATTACTCTGAAACATCTGTCAAAAAAAAACCAAACCTCACCTAAAGACAAGAGAGGTAAATTTTAACTACACAATAAACTCACAGAGCACTGAGAATATGCATTATGCAAGCAGTTTAACAAAATGCCAAATGATCCAGTGGTTTAAAAAAAAAAAAAAACCCTGTTTCCAAATGTATTACCTGTATAGATGGAGTTCACTTATTAGAATTATGCTGCTTTCTGCTCCTTCCTAGAAGCTTGGTTAATCAAAATGTTGGTGGTCTCAGTTGCCTTTGTTATTTGTTTATGGGTCAAGTGAAGTAGAAGAGAAACTATAACTTCATGATTTATGAGGTCTTTCTCAAAGTGTCTTAACATATTATTTGATAGTGTACAATTTTTAGATTATAAAGCTATAGTAGTCCTTAGCCCTGCATATCCTCTGGACTCATCTACAGGGGGAAAATTGCTAGTCCTAGTAGTTCAACCAAACACACAGCCCTTTTAATCAGAACCTGGTGACAGTTGGTCCCCAGTACCAGCATATTCTCCAAGTGATGCCTTAATGGGAAGGATGAGAAATAGATGGGGGGGGGGAATCCTAAACTACCTTTGAGTCAAATCCATTGGGCCCCAGAAACAATGAATAGTTTCCGTACAATTGTTTAAAATATAAGAGTTCGCTCTCCTTCGTGTATAGCATCTTTTCTATATTTTCTATAATTAATCTCTTTTTGCTCTTTACATCATAAATTAATCTTTTTGCTCTGTACATCATAAATTAATATCTTTTCATTTCATACATCATAAAGATAGGAAGGGCAGAATACCCCACATAGGGAGAACACCCTGATCAGCTAGACCAGAATTAAGGAACAAATACTATGAAAATTCCATCTCTTACACACAGCTGGCAGAATAAGAACTTTCATTACCTAATGAAGTAAAATGAAAAAGCCTCTAACATTTACCTTGGAACTTAAAGGTCAAGAGTAAAAATAGAGAGAGATCATTAGGATAAATTCAATATATTTGAGTTTTTCTGGTTATAACTATACAAGGACAAGAACAAATTACTTTTTAAATCCATGAATACTTTTTTAAGATCTGTACATTTGCTGGGCATGGTGGCGCACGCCTTTAATCCCAGCACTCGGGAGGCAGAGGCAGGCAGATTTCTGAGTTTGGGGCCAGCCTGGTNCCTGGTCTACAAAGTGAGTTCCAGGACAGCCAGGGCTATACAGAGAAACCCTGTCTTGAAAAACCAAAAAAAAAAAAAAAAAAAAAAAAAAAAGATCTGTGCATTTGTTCTGTAAGAACAGGAGTTAAAACAGGAAGCACATAATGAAAACCTGTTTAGTTTTGCTGTCACAATTAAAGCCTTTGGCTCCACATAAAATTAAAGTTACTATCTCTCATTCTGTGGAATGTATATTTTCATTGTACACAGCTAAGTTTTCAATGAGAGAGAGAGAAACATAGAGATGGAAAAAAACCTTTTAAAAGTCCTAAATAAAAATAAAATAGGTTTACTGAAGTATATGTGCATGCTTTAATGCCCAGAATAAGGAATATAATAGGAAAGAATCTTTAAGACACTGATAAAATCTAATTTAATACTTAAGCTACATGAAAGGGGGGAAAACTAAGATACATACTTCAATATCAAATACTTAAAGATAAAATCCAAGCTACTATGAATTACTAAATTAGTTTTAATTAAACAGAAGTTAGAGTTATTGTGCCTTACGAGATGGGTTTCAGCTGTACGGTAATCCAATTCTTTTTGTCTCTGTGATAGTTTGCTCACTTTCATTCTCCCCCCCCCCTTCTAAAATTATATTCAATATTTGGTCAACAATATTAGTGGAACAAGAACAATAATCTACATTACTCCTTTTCATTTTATATTCTATTTTTGCTTTAACATAATAAGCTAATGCATGCCTTTGTCTTGGTATTGGATGGAATTATCTGCCAACATCTAGGCAAAACCCTTTCCTAATTTAAAATAACTACGAGGTTGCACATTACACTAGTAAATTTGTAATCAACTTAAAGATAATGTGTTAAAAGCACAATTAAATGTGTCATAACAGAAGAAGGCCTTGGTAATTACAAACAGTGCCATGCTTGCTAGCTTTTTAAACAGTAGCACAAGACTGTGAAAAATCGCCACCCAGTGATGCAAAGGAAAACTGCAATTTGTTTTTGTGTGAACCGAGTACCCTGGAGGATTACTTCAACTTCATTACTGAATGAGCTCTAGCCTTCTTCTGTGAATTCTGGTTACACAAGGGAAAGCATGTTTTTCTACTAACCCCACCCCTCACTTTATGCACAGTCTACATGCTCTACAATCTACAAAGAGCAAAAGCTTCAGAAATCCTAGTAAAGAAAAAGGCTTTCCAGAAACATGAACTAATTAGTTGTATATGACTACTCCAGATACTCCTGTTATCAAGTAAAGTGCCTTGGCTGTGCCTGGACCTGAAATTTCAAGTGAATATTAAGCAGAAGTACTAGCCTAAAAGAGAAGGTATTCTCAGGTGGAAAATGAAAGGAGAGGAGCGCCCTTTTCAGATTTAACAGTGTAATGACTGTGGCCTCTTTAGAAACTGGTTGTAGAGGCTCTGAGGAGATACTGTAACAAGTCTAAACAGTCCATACCAACAGGGGACTGTTTCTCAGTCATATACTTTATCACTGAGAAGCCAGATGATAAGAAAACAAAACCAACCATTTTTTGCTCCTGTAATGTTCCTGGTTCAGATACTAATTTAAAAATCTTATGTGAATATATACTGGATGTTTTTAGTGAAAATTTACCTGCAGGTTCATTGATCCCCAGTAGGTGGTACTGCTTGGGGAAATTATGGAAGTTTAGGACCTAGAGCTTTGCTGGAGGGAGTCTTGGGGGGGCTTGAGTTCACAGCTTCAGCTCTCTCCAGTTCTCTCTCCTTGCTTCCTGTTCAGATCCCTCAGCTTCCTGACCTGGCCTCAGGCTACCACACCTTCCTTCCCTGCTGTTATGGACATCTAGTCCTCTGGAAATAATAAGCCCAAATAAACTCTCTCTCTTATAAGTTGCATTTGGCTGTGGTATTTTCTCACAGCAGAAAAGAACTAGTACATATTCCAAAATATGTGAGTATGGCATCCTGTTAACAATAAAACTACGAAAAAATATACCACTGAACTTATCTTTTCAAAGTTTTTCATATGGTATGCCCTGAGTCTAAAGTAAATATCACATAAAGAGACTGCTATAGAGTGACATGACAAAACAGGTAGTTTACCACAACAAAAAAATTTTAAAGTTTGTCTTTATACATTTTAACAATAAAGCAATAATTCCTAGTAATGGTTAGAATTTTTATCAGTTAAGTCGATTAAGTCTGTGACTGCTAATGATGTTTTACTACAAAACCAATACTACTATGAGCGTTCAACTTCCAGGAGGTTAGTTTTATATAATAGTTTTAAAATATTTTAGTTATTTAAAATATCAGAGAATAAACAGTGAAGTAGCCAAATTAGGAGCCAAACTTAATGAACAGTAATACAATGCCAAATTCTCCTTTAGAAGAAAGTACTTTCACGTTTAAAAGTTAAAGTACACAATTTAATGTTTTCAGGGGGTTTATGGTTTCTGTTTTTTGGCTTTTTATGCCTTAAACTATTGAGAAGGCTAGGCTGGTTCCACAACAGATTTCAAATTGGTTCAGGAGACTATGCATAAGAATGTGGCAAGTCCAGACAAGTCAGTTACTAGAAAAAAAGAACCCAGGCTTCAGGCAGCTAGTCAGAAACTGCCCTGCTACCAGAAGCTGCCCGCCACCTGGCCTGAGGCAAGGACAGTGGGTCAGCAGCAGTTTCTAGACTTCCCCAGCAACAGTTTCTAGCCCCCACTGGGTTCTGGAATGTCCCTAGAGATGGAGCAAAATAAAGGTCACCTACCCCATAATTTCCCTAATGTGCTTTAAATCCCTCACTTTGGGGTCTCCATCTTGGATTGAGAGACCCCAGCATGCTAGATTTCTGCAGAATAAAATACTCTGCGTTTACATACTATTTGAGTCTGGGGTACCATTCTTCATTGAATCCTAGACCACTGGACCTTTACACTATCACTAATGGCTTAGATTAAAACTGAGGACACGGTGAAAACACTGAAACCCTTTCTTCCAGCTCTCTGACATCTGTGGAACTTAGTATTATCTACAGTCACCATATTGTCAACAGTGCGTCACAACTTTATATGCCTCTTCTTTTATATCAACTAAACAAACAGTTTGAAAAATGAATTGCTGACAGTGTAGCATTTCAGAACTGCAACAGTACAGAGACTAAAAAGACAGGCTCTGGCACCCGATTACCCAGGTTAATTCCAAATTTGCTTCATGCAAGGCAAAGAACCTAGAAAATTAAGTGTTCTGTATATGGTGATGGTACCACATTACTTACAGAATAGTCTAAGTATTTTCTGTGCATTAATTAATTCAGTTCCATACTAACCCTATTGGGTAAGTGCTCTGTGACACCTGGGACTGTTAAATAACTTCTTAAAACTGGAAACCCTAGTCAGTTGTCAACCCTGTTCTGCCTGTGAAGTCAGCATTCATATCGCTACTTAACTGTGAACCTGTGCAGTGCCTCTGAGGAAGACGTGAGGTGACGTGACAGATGAAAAGAGAAACGAGGCAAGAAACGAGAGCAGACGCCACACTGACTGATAGCACCGAACCTCAAGAGACCTTACAAAGCCTGTAGAACGCCAGGTATACAAAGATTTTTGTTGTTGTTTTTCCTTCAATAAAATCATTGAACTAGAAACTTTACATTTAAAAGCAACACTAGTTAATCGCACACAAGTCTCAGCTGACAGCTCCTGAGAAACATGGAGGCCTAGGCTGAGAGCTGCTGGGTCATTTGAACAAAGTGTACGATCATATCAGCTACACTACATATTTTATTGTTTTTCTAGGATTATGACAGAATTGATTCCTCTTCATAAGTGTCAAACTTCTAGACATATGGTCCCGGGGACAACATCAATCACGCTCAGTCCAAGACGGTCTTGGGAAAACTTGCTCAAAACACAGCATGTCAGCTTTTGAGAAAACATACCATTAGAGTGGGGACAGAGAAGGCAGAACAGCTGGTACCCAGCATATTAGAGTAATTAAAGTCTTGGAAATTCCCTCATGAAATAGCAAATCTGGAAGCCTGTGAGACTTCTGAGTCTCAGTCAAAGATGCTTCTAATGCTAGTCTTCCTAAGACAGGAAAGGCAGGCCATACCAGATGGACTCTACCTGCTAAGACAGGTGCAGAGTAGACACCTACTAGGGCAGCTATAAGGTAAACAATGAAACCTCTGGTCAAGGCTACATGATAGCAGAGACCGTACAAAAAGCAGAGCCACTTCACCCATGGATGGATCTTGCCCCTGATGTCCCATGCTGGCAACTGAAGGGACAGATGTAGAAAGATACATAAATAAGCAGCTCTAGAAACTATGTGACCTTGACACTGCAGAGAGCCACTGTCATGTTCTTTAAATGAGTGCATAATAAATGAGAGAGATTAATGCTATTTCTAAGTGTGCACAGACCCCCCCGCCCCCCAAAAAAACCCAACTGATCAAAGTTCTTTGCATAATTCTTACCTTTATAAATATTTTAAAAATAGAAACACAGAACAGTGGCTAGAAAACCAAACTTAGCTGGAATAAACTCCCGTGAGAAGAGTATATTGCCAAACTCCAAGAGGTGTAAAGGTTTCTGAAGTATTGATGTTGAGGGCGAAAGCAACAAAAACCTACTGAGAACCTCTCACTGAGGGTGACAGAGCCTTGCCGTCTGACAGGCACAAACCTGACATTGCAACAGAGAAGGTTAGAGAAACTGTCTCATACACCTTATTCTGAAATTGGAAGACACGGTTTAGAATTCAATCGTATCATTACCAACTAATTTTTAAAACGGTTCACCGAGTTAGGACTTTGTTTCTTAAAGACTCACCTAAGAGGACAAATCCATCTGCTTCTGGTTCTGGCACAGAGGGCTTTTTGGATTCTGCAGGCTTTCGGAAGAAGTGAAACATAGCCGCCGCCTCTGCTATCTGAAACAGACATTTGGAATGAGGTCAGCTCAGATGGGACCAATATTTCTGCTCTTCTCAGTAAGGAGCTGTCAAAAAGGTAGCACAATAAGGACTCCGAGGATGCTGCGGCCAGACTGAAAAGCATCAACCTTTCTCTAGACAGCAAACGATAGAAGGTATAAAGCAAGATCTATCTGTTTACAGCCTAAAATCTATGCCCTAAAGGTCTGCAACCTCTTTCGGTTTCTAAAGATTCAGAAAAACACGTAGGAAAACACTCCATGAAACTCTGAAATAAATTGATAACACCTTCACAAACCACAGAAGAAACATTAGTTTGAGGGGGAGAAAAAAAAGGCTTGCATAGGTTTCTTTTCTGCTGTATGTAGCTGAAACTTCATAAAGCTAAAACCACTTACAAAGAAAAGGAAGGAAGGAGCTGCAGGCAGCCTTTACCCACCTACCTGCTTCAGGCAATGTACTGTACCCATATTCACTATTGCCAAGCCCAAACTCCCATCTTGGTGTCGGTGCCCTGCCCCCTCCATCTTTGCATAGCCCTGTAGAATGAAAACCCTTGGAAAACAACTGGGACAGAGACTGAAGGGTGCCAAGGGGCAGGCAAGGACGCATCCTAAGCTGCTGCCTCAGGCGCTTGGAGCACAAGAATGAAGGGCAAAGAAGAGTCCTAAGGGTGAAAGCACTCCGAAGCGCTGACATTTAACCTGAGGCGAAGTTCCAAGATCCAGGAAGGACTCTAAGCCCAATGTAAATAAATGGTGAAGGAGCCTAGCTGTTGACAGGAAACAGCTGACAACTTCACTTTCTCTTTTTCTCTCTCTTTTTCCCTCCCTCCCTCCCTCCCTCCCTCCCTCCCTCCCTCACTCTCATCCACTGACCTGGAACCTTTGTAGACCTGGCTGGTTTTGAACTCAAGAGATCTATCTTCCTGCCTCTGTTAGCCCCTAATCCCCAGAGCCCAGAGATGAGATCAAAAGTATGTGCCACCACACCTAGCAGATTTCTCTTTTAAAAGGATTAAAAATTGGAAAGGACAAAACATCAGCCATGAAAAGAAAGATAATATTTCAATATAGGAAGAAGGCCCTCATCCCAACTCCTCACGCCATGTATGTATGTATACCATGGTAGAGCCGGGAAAAAAAAAAGAAGAAGAAAAGAAAAATTACCAAGAGACATCAGCTCTATGGGAGTGGTGAAAACAAGATGAAAAATCAAAACAAAAAGAGTGAAATGGTGGCACATACCTAGAATCCTGGCACTCAAGCTCTTTCCCTTCTCCATTGCTTTCAACACACACCCACACATACACACACACACACACACACACACACACACACACACACTAAGCAAATTTTACCATTTCAAATAGGAGAAAAATCATAATGCATTCTTAAAAATCTATTATTTGCTAGCTACAATATTTTTTCTACTAGGCAGATATAGGATCTCTGAGCTACAGGGGGACTGACTTCACATTCTCAAGCCAAAACTGGGAGAAGAAACATACAAATCATATGAATATTCATTATTAGCATATTTGGGTATTAAATAAATATTTTAGTTCACAATTTTTCAGAAAATCATCTCAAAGTTTAAGCCAATTTGTGTTTGGGACAGATAATCTCTGTGTACAAAAGTAAAAACATTTCTTTATGCACTCAACACAACCAAAACATAAAGGGCAGTATATTCACTTAATAATATACACGGGCTGTGTCCAGCAGGTATATTAGATGCCAGGCAAGACAGATCTCACAGCTCTGAAGTTGAGGGAATGATAGAGTGTATAATATAACTATTTTTTTCATATTATTCTGAGGATTTCTTTTTAAGTAACATCACCCATGACAAAAAGATTAAGACATTAAAAAATACTTTTCTCAAGTTTATTGTCTAGGTTTATTGTCTGTTTAATCTCACTAGTTAATGCAAATATATCAGAAGTAAAATTTCTACATGATTGAAATATAGCAGCCACTTAACTATAGAAGATATATATGTTTATTTATAAACATATTTTCTTCATGCTTGTGCCAGAAAAAATTCAATAAATAGTGAATTTCATACAAATGACAAATTAAATCCTAAACAATATGTAATCCCCCTCTTCCATATGACAGCTTATGAAGTGCATGATTATGAGATCAAACATAAACACAGATGAACATTTACTATTTTGTATTGAGAATTACAGAATAGAGTAGGGCAGTGCTTTATGCTTTTTGTAGTTTTAATCCAAGACAAGAATTCATTAAACGGCATAAATCACTTCTGAAAGATCACTAAAAATTCTAAAAGCCCTGGCAGGCTGTTTTTTTACTCCATCCAATGGGTGGGGCACCAATACAGCTGGAAAGAAGGTTTGTTTTGTTTTTTTAAGAAGAGCCAATAGGAATAAGGTCTGAACAGGACAACAAAGGGATTAGCATCACTAGAATCAAGAAAATATGTGGGCACGCCACAGAAACCAAGACTGCAGAAGAATAAAGACAAATTACTTAAAGGGTTGAAAAGTCAAAAACTAGAATATGCAGAGCAGCATAATAAGATTTGTTGACTATTAAGTTCAAAGACTCTAGAAGAGTCTTGTATGAAGACTAAATGTTTTAAACAGTGTTATAGAGGTTAAGTGTGATAACTTGATTAAGACAGGAAATATCTGGGGAGAGGGGGTAGTGTGCTGAAAAAGCTCAGTTATTCACCTCCACAAAATACAGATAAAAAAGAGCCAAAAAATGAAAAAGACTGGAATATCCCACCTTAGAGAAGGCGAGTGCTAAGCTGAGTAAGAACAACAGGGAAGGGGTGCTTACCGGAAGACAAGCAGTATAATAAGATCCCAGAATGACACCCAGTCATTACTTTGAATCCTAACCTAAAAGAACTAATAACAAAAAAGAAAACGTAAATTACATTTTAATATTTTAAGGTATACTAGAAATTCAAGTATTGTGCAAAAACCTAGTTTTTATAAGGTAGCAACTACTTCAGTTCTGTAAAATATCATGCAAACTAATTGAATATTATGCAAATGGAATTTGCCTCAGATGACAGTTTTAGAACTAAAATGGGAAATTTTAATAGCCTAAGTCTAATCAACAAAGGAAAGACTTTAGCAGTTCTGAGTCATCCCCAAGAGTCTGCCCATTCGTGATTGTTTTGGCTATTCTGTAAGTCTACAGCAAAATGCCCCCAGTGTTCCAATAGAGGCAAGACTACCACGGGGGGCGGGGTTAACCACTCTGTGATTTGATCTAACATGTTCTTCATCACCTTGTGATGATATTTATGCCTGATATTGGAACCCTGGCCAAAAGCTGTGTCTGAGGAATAGGCCCTAAGGGCCATTTTGTTAAATCTGCTTGGTGTCAAATGAGTTCTAAGTACACATGGTTCTAAGGGCTGCTCTATGTTTTGGTAAGAAGCTTCTGTTTGCAGTGGGTAATGGGTAGCACAGAGACTTGTAACTAGTAAGATGCTAATAATGCTAATAATAAGTGTCTGTTAAGTGCACACCTCTAAGAAGGAAATCAGTATCAGCTCCCGTAGGGCTCAGTGGAACATCATAGAAGACACAGGTAGAAAGAGCTTAAGGATGGAAAGAAGTGCTAAAAATGCTGATTTCTGGAAATGCCATGGGAATTACTATTATAAACTGCCAGTAACTGCGATTAGCTGCACAAGACATGCTCAAGACGAAGCCTGGCAAACTTCTATCATGGATAGGAAAGGAGCTTTGAGTTCCCACTCCTCCCTCAGGAATGACCACCAGTTAATGATAGCTGAGAAAAAAAAGTAATTTTCTTCAGTGGGGTCCATGCTCCAGAAAATATCCCATCCCTAATCCATGCTGGAATTAAACTGAGTGGGTCACAAAAAACAACAAACAAGCAAACAAGCAAGACATAAAAGTACGAAGGAGGCTTGGTGTGAACGGGCTTGGCAGGAGCGTGCAGGGATGCGGAAGGGAATAGCAGTGATGGCGAAAATGACCCAGATCCATTGTGTACAAGTTAGAAACCATCAAAGAATAATAAATGTCTTTAAAGCCTCAAAACTACTCAATGTGCTTGGGCTCTCACACGGCCCATAAAGTTTTTAAAGCATTATCTGCTACCACCCACTCAAGTTTATAACTAAAGATTTTCACTGAAAATTCTAAAAGACATTATAGTACCTGGTACTGGAACCCTAGTGAAAACCTTGTGGCTGGGGAAGTAATGAGCCCTAAGGGGAAACCTACCACCATTTTGTTAAATCTACCTGGTTCAACTGAATTCTAAATATACATGGTTATACCTAAAGGTACGCAGTGTTCTCAATTTGTAAGAAGCTGGTAAGGATTCCGGGACACTGCAAATATTTACGTATTGAAATAAACCCTTCTATAACCTTTAGAGACATGTTCAATGACATCTAGACAATGCATTTCAATACCCACTCTGAGTCATGTAAACTCCTTGAGGGTGCAGCTGCTTGCAGAGCCCTTGTCAGGCTGTACCATGGAGCCTCTGCTCTGGAGCTGCCCTAACTCAGAAAAGCCCAGCCTTTGCTTCTCTTTCCCTTAACAGATACTGGTTAAACACAAGCATGCTCTCCCTGGCATCTGGGCGTTTTCCTTCTTCTACTGAAGGCCAGTTCTTTTGCCTCACTGCTGCGTGCTGACCTCCACTGCTAACAGCATGGCTTTCTCTTACTTTTACCCTGGCAGCTATAGAGTCTGATAGCTGGCCTGTGCTGCTGTTTTTCTCTCAAAAGCTAAAAAAAAAAAAAAAAAAATCCTTGATTTTCAAAATAAGCAAATGAATAAATAAAAACATTTTAGCTTTTCAAAGTGTGGGGAACTTTTCATTGTCCTTCCTTTCTGATTTCTATTTCCTCTTCTGGGCAGGAGTAACTACTCTCTGAAATTGTCTCAGAATGCGTTGACAGCACATAAAGACACAATTTGGTGGTAGCAAGTGCACCACCCCCCAAAAGGCTTCATATTTTTATTACTGAACCAACCAATCAAGGTATATCACAAGAAAGAAAAACCAGATTACATGTCTAACTGTCAAGAGAATGATGACATTTTCAACTTGATATGGTATGGTTGTGACTCTGACACAGCATAAAGATGCATGCTAGCTCATATGCAACTCATTATGGACCTAGCTTGGTTCTTTTTTTACTTGTCATCTACTCAGAGCTGTATTGGATTTTATTACCAGTTTTCATCTGAATCTGTAAGACCATTTTGCCTCTGTTGCCATCAGTAATCACTTGAGTTTCCATTAGTGGGAAGACACAGCCTCACTTTTAAGAAATGCCATATTCCAATTTAACACTTCTAACCCTTGCACTTGTAACCTGAATTGAAAGTGATTTCGTGTGTGTGTGTATGTATGTATGTATATATATATATATATATATATATATATATATATATATATCAACAGAAAATGAAAACATTTAAATGAAATGTACTCTCCTAATGTGACCTTATGAATGTTTTAGCAAACTGGTGCCTTAAAAAACAATCAAAAATATTTGTCAGTTGGATAATTATGTATTACAAGCTACATATACAGCATCAAACTATAGGGAATTCTGGAAGAGTACAAGAAACCTCCAGAGGCCTGTTGCACAGTGTAGGCACTGTATCTGTTCAACCATGGAAAATGCTCCCCGATTTGGCCAAGAGTACACTCCAATGGCTGTGGAGTCTGCTATCATCATCCATCGCAGTCTGTGATTAGCATAATGTCTGAAACAAACTATTTTCAACAGTCCTGGCTGGGGCTGCACCTTTAGAAGTCAGGGTAATCAGCTGTAATCTTTCAGAGATGTCTCAAGAAGTGCTCCAGATACCAAGTGCTGGCTAAGGCTAATCTGACTGTTTTACTGATAGTCATTTTGCTCACAAAAACTAGGGAAGCAATAAAGAGTGTTAACAGCTGTGAATTAGGAGTCTGACTGCTCCATCTCTGACATCTATCTGTATTTACAGGAAAATGAACATAAAATGGAAAGTTATGGTGAAAACATAAAGCACTTGTCATTAATGCTACCAATTTCCACAGATTCCAACTGTGCTTTAACAATGCCCAAGGAGTGATGCTCTCCTTCCTGTCCCCCTGCAAGACTGTCTCATGGTGATCCTATACAGTGTATGTTAAAGTGAATCAGTGGTCTACTAAATACCCTTCATAGCTTGTGTTAGGAAGACCAAAACTGTCTTTAGACATTAACAAAACTGTCCTTGGTTGAAAGCCAAGGCATGTGAAGAATATTTACCTGCAATGTTTACCACTGGGCAAAGACAGCACTCTGGATAAAGAGATTCCCTGAGACCTAGGAATGTGACACTTACCTGGGATGAAGAACAGTGTCCCTTTCTCCTCTGTGAATGCTGGCATTACATAATAATGCATGCAGTGTACTAGTCCTGATGATGTGTGCCATCATCACCTACTATGTGATGAGTTCCAGTCAGGGGACACCTTCAAGTCAGAGGTTCGATTTAAAACAAAACCAACTTCCCCTCTTTTTAATCAGTGAAGTGGAAAATGATATATGTTATCGTGTTTGTGTTCACACATGCACACACACCAACGTGCAGATGAGGAGCTCAGATGACCTGTGGGAGGAGTTTCTTTCCTTCCACTGTGTGGTACTGGAGATCAAACTGAGGCCAGCACATGTGGCAGCAAGCACCTCGCCTGCTGCATCACTGAGCCACTGTGCAAGGCCCCAAAGCATGCCTTTCTTTTATGAAGCACTGGGAGTGACACAGAGCCTAAAAGATCAAGTTACTCATGTCTGAGAAATTATATGTTGCACTTGCAAATTACTAGCTAGGTCTCAGTTATTCACTAAGAAGACAGTTTTCTGCCTTTTGTATAGTGATTCGTGTAAGTTAATGATTCAATGATATATTTTTCTGTTTTAGAAAAATTACAAACACAATCCTACATAAATGCCAAAAGCAACCCTTGTTAGTTGGGCATAAAAGACTATACAGATCATTAGAACAATAATGCCTACTGTATTTAAATTGTGCAACTCTGAAAAAAAAAACCACATTACAAAAGGATTCCAGACAATTAGAACACAAAACATTTCTCCAGTAAAGCCAGTATCTCAGGTAAATGACCATGTATGGTAATGGAGGAATAAAGTCATCTATGATAATTAGCATGCCGGTGCCCCAATTAGAACTTAAAACAGAAAAGCTCTGTAAGCAGAGCACAGGACTTGTCTAATTTCAAGCTCAAAGAATTACAAATCAATCCTCATTTCCCAACTCATTTAGATTCCTTTTATAGTCTAAGCCACAGAAGACACAATTACTGCCTACAAGAACCACACATGGTTAAGGTTTATTAGCCACGAGGACTGAGTGAATCAAAGAAATAGGTACATTCTAGGTACATTCATCTGACTTTCAGGACTAGACACAGAGCAAGAAGCTGCCAACCATAGAGCGCTGCAGCCGCAACCCAGTCTCTCCATCAAGAAGATCACCAGAGTGGCATCTACACAAGCAAGGGAAAATGTGGTTCCACAGACTAACAGAAAGAGTCTCTGTCTGATGACAATTTCCCACAAGAAATAGATGAAAATGTAGAAAGCATATTATTAAACTCGCATGAGTAAAAGAGGTCTCTTATCTACCCAGGCTGCTAGGAAGAGCTGGGTAGACGGCACATTCACTGTCGCAGTGCTCATTGCCATCAAGATGCCCCACAGAGACTTAAGGACAGCTCAGCCACTCCAAGAGCAGCTTGTGTTACTTCATGTGTTTAGGGTTCAGGGCTGTGCACACGTGACCCCAATGCTTCTAACAGTTTGGTAAAGCTTTGTTTTCTCTTCTGGTAATACAGAAAAGTAGACATCTGAAGGCTTGAGTGATTTGTCCAAGTCACTTAAGTACATATCAGAACATAACATACGCTAGTCTACTTCAAAGTATATGTTCCTCACTCTGCACCATTTATTCTCCTTTAAAAGTCAAGCCTCCCCTTGGTCTTGCAAACTTTATATGACCCAGCACAAGGGAAGGCCTGGGCCAAGTAGTGGGAGTGGGTGGGTAGGGGAGCAGGGGCTGGGGGGT
>NC_034591.1:29676424-29692792 GCF_900095145.1 Mus pahari | reverse complement strand
AAAAAAAAAAAAAAAAGTCAAGCCTCAGTCATTACGCCCCCCCCAACCCCAGCACAGACTCCTCTATTCCCTATCTCAGGAACAGTATTATGGCCCAGCCAGCTTCTAGAGGCAGAATATTAAGGATTACCTTGATTTTATTTTCAGCCTTTACTGCATGTCCAATAACCACTATCTCACACAACTTCTTAATTCCTGACTTTTGGTTTCTCTCTTCTATTGTCATGGAATTCTGCATACAAACATCACCAGTACAGATTATAACAACCAACATGGGTATCTTTTTAATAGAGTGGATTCTCAGTAGCCATATTTGTAGTCAATCCTTTGCGTGTACTCTTTCACACCCTATCTGTTTGGAAGAATATAGTCAAATGACTAATTAGATAAGTGGCCAATTATCTAGATTTGTTTAGAAGATTTTATTTCCTCAAGAGCTTCATAGGATAGAGGTCTTTGTGAACAGTAACACAACACTGATTACTAAAAAGGTGGTGTTGTAAAATGATGGGAGATGATTTGGAGTCTCACAGTTTTCATATTCATGGTTCCTGTCCGTTGTGATGTTAATAACTTAGAACTAATTGAGTCAACTCATAATGGCTTTTATCTGTTCTGTTTTGTTTTTTACTTAAATATTTAAGGTGCAGGGTGTATACAATCCAAGTGCCCATCAGTGGAAAGATGACTAAACAAAGTATATTCATTTAATAGGGTTTTATTCAAGTTTAAAATGGAATGCAACTCTAACACATACTACAACATAAATCTTAAAGATATTGCTAAATTAAATAAGCCCATGCGAGAGGAAAAATATTGCACTACTGCACTTGCATAAGACACCTAAGAGTAGCTACATCAGTACAGGTAGAAAGTACAGATGCTAAGGAATGACTGAGTGATGGTCACAGAATCTGAGTTTTGGAAGATGGAAACAGTGGTGGTTATGGTTGCATAACAATATGAACTTACAGAATACACTGAATTGGAGGGTTAAAATAGTTAAGAGTTAATCAATAACTTTTATGCTATACATATTTTAGCAAACTTAGTAAATAAAAAAGTGATGTTCCCTGTACCCAAAGCACATTCATTAGGCTATTCCAACCCAGTCTCTGAATTGTTAATGTTTCTCCTAAAATATGAAACTTGCCATTGTACTCTTCTTTCAACTTCCATTAAGCCAATTCTTTCACATCACATTTAAGAAAGACATTCTAAGCTATCATTTCAATTCACTTGTACCCCTTAATACATGTCACTGCTACTATACATTCAAGCTCTGGTTGGTGTATAGTTATATTTGTTGTCTTCAGCAACTAGAATTCCCCCACAAGCTCTCTTAAGTAACATTCATGAGATGAAAAAAACTAGGCATGCTATTCTTACACGCTTGAGTGCGTGTGTGTGTGTGTGTGTGTGTGTGTGTGTGTGTGTGTGTATTTATTTCTGGTAACATGAAAAATCAAATGTCCAGAAAAATTGTATCTTAGTACAGCCTATGTAAAAATACTGGGATATGTTAGTACCATTTTAAAATGCATGGCCAAACCATTAAGAGATAAGGAAATACTACTGAGACCAGAAAGAAGGAAAGGCTAAAACTCTATGGGGGAATAGCCAAGTACTAATAACTAGTATCTTTTTCATGGCCAGTACTGACTTCCGATGGATACAAGCCTGGGTTTTAATGAACTATGTCCCACAGTGAACAGGCAAAAAGCCTGGGGCCAAACATTGTGAAAGCAAGGAAACAAATCTTTTCTTGATAAATCCAGCCTGAAACCAAACCACAGAAATCAACAACAATAAAAAGTTCTATAAAACATGAATCTATAATTTTAAATGATCAAACAAAAAGAAAAAAGCGCCAGAGCAAGAAACTGTCAGCTTATTAAAAAGCATAGCATCAGACCAAGGACTGTGGGGATCACAAATAGCATATAGAGATCTACCTTAAATCTGAAATGAATGAAGAGTTAAAACTAGGACCAAAGAATGAGAGGCGATCAGAATCTCGGAATAGAATGATTATATCTAATAATAATGGTTATATATGACAAACCTATAGCCAATATTGCATTAAGTGAGGAAAATTCAAAAAGAATTTCCACATAAAAAAATTCAGGAATAAGACAAGGGTATCTACTTTGTTCACTCTCAGGATATTCAATATAGTATGGATTAGCTAGAGCAATAGGCAAAAGAAACAACTAAGAAAGTTACAAGAGGAAAGGAAGAAGTAAAACTGTCCATGCTTGTTCCTGTTATGACGCTCTAAGAGATCCTGAAGACTCAACCCGGAACTCTTAGAACTGTAAACACATTTGGTAAAGGTCAGGACACAAAATCAACATAAGAAAATTATAGCCTTCCTCTATCACAGTGACAAGTATATAAGAAACGAAACCAGAAAAACATCCTTTATAACAGCAAAGCAAAGCAACCTACCAATTTTGAAATAAGCCTCACTAACGATGTGGAGGATCTCTACAATGAAAACATGAAAATGCTGAAGAGTGAAATTGAGGATAGAAGTGTGAATGAAAACTCCTGAAAAGAAGCTGTGTCTGGCTTTAACAAAAACTCCTGGAAGGATCTGTGTATGCAGAGGCTGATGGACTTACTGTGGGACTAAAGTACTGTGGGAGATTAGAATTTTATAGAGTAGAGGCTAATTACTTATCTTAGACTAGTTTTAGCCTTCCAGAAGAGCCATGCCTTGACCCATTCTGCATCTGAACTAACACCTCGTGGTAATAAATAAAAACCTCTTAGAATCTATTAACTTAGCAGAACACTACCTTCCACCAATCCAAGAGCTAAGAATGTCACCAGACAACATCTTAGGCTTATAAAAAAAAGCTCCCCCATTTTTTTTTTTTTTATAGCCACCAAGGTATTCTAAAGTTGCCTTTAAAGTTGATTTATGTTTTTCATTATTCTGTAAAACTATAAAAACTCTGCAAAACTGCTTCTATGGTAGAACCTGTAATCAGGGGTGGCCAAATGTGTTCCTGGGCCATGATCACCCATATTGACGCTAAAATAAACTATGTCTTGTTCTCTTTCAGATGAGAACTGTGGTTTTTACATCCACAGGTAAACTTCCCAGGTTTATGGACTAGAGGAATTAATACTGGGAAAATGATTATCCCAAAAGCAAGTTAAAGATTCTATGTAATAGTCGGAAAATTCCAGCAGCATTCTTCCCAGAGATGGAAAAACAACCTTAAAATCCATATATAAGGGCTGGTGAGATGGCTCAGCGGGTAAGAGCACCGACTGCTCTTCCAAAGGTCCCGAGTTCAAATCCCAGCAACCATATGGTGGCTCACAACCATCCCTAACAAGATCTGATGCCCTCTTCTGGTGTGTCTGAAGTCAGCTACAGTGTAATTACATATAATAAATAAATAAATCTTAAAAAAAATCCATATATAAGCACAAGTGACCCTATATGGCCAAAGCCATGTGAACAAAACCAATACTGCTCCACAACTGATTTCAAGTTACACCACAGATCCATAGTAATGAAAAGGCATGGTATGTACACAAAAAGACACACAAACATCAGTGGAATAGCAGATCAATGCAACTATGGCCATCTGGCTTTTAGCAAATATGTCAAAAACATACACTGGAGAAAAGCTGGCATCTTCACCCAATGGCGGCAGGGAACCTGGGTATCTACATGTTGAAGAATGAAACTCTGTCCTTAAATCCCACATGGCACAAAAAGTCAATGCTAAACAGATCAAGGGCCTCAACACAAGACCTGATACTATGAAACCACTAAAGAAAAAAGTAGGGAGTTCATTTCAAGATAAAAGCATCGTAGAGACTTTCTGAATAGAATTTCTATCACTAAGAACATAAGACCAATAAACAACAAATGGGACTCTTGAGGAAAGAAATGTTTTGTGTAGTCAAGGAAACTGTCAAGTAAATGAAGAGACAGCTACAAAGGGGGAGAAAATCATTGCTAGTTATATATCCAACTGAGAATTAGTATTTAGAATATACAAACAATTCAAGAAAACAACCCAAATCAAAGGGTGGCACCTATAGAACTGAACAGAGCATTTCCAAAAGAATAAATACTAATGGCTAATAAATATTTTTAAAGGTGTTCAACATTATTAGAGAAAATGGAAATTAAAACTATCTTGAGATACCATCCAATCAAAATGGCTGCCACCAAGAAAGCACTGGAGAGGATGCCAAAAAAAGTAAACGCTTATCCACGGAATGCAGGAATACGAATTACTGATGTCACTATTACGTAAGGGTCTTGGATAGTCAACTTGACACAAAGCTAGAGGCATCTAAGAGGACAGGATCTTAATTAGAGAAAAAAAATCCTCTTTAAGATTGGGCTATAAACAAGCCCACAGAGCACTTTCTTAATAAATACTTGATGTGAGAGGGCCCAGCTCATTGTGTGTGGAGCAACCCTGTACTGATGGTCCTGGGTTCTATAAGAAAACGGGCTGAGCAAGTCATGAGGAGCAGGCCAGTCAGCCTCCAAGGCTTCTGTATCAGCTCCTACTTCTAGAAGCATAGTTTGAGGTTCTGCCTTGGCTTCCCTCAGTGGACTATGATTCTGGATATATAAGCTGTACTGGTTAATTTTGTGTCAACTTGACACAAGCTGGAGTTATCACACAGAAAGGAGCTTCAGTTGGGGAAATCTTCCACGAGATCCAGCTGCAGGGCATTTTCTCAATTAGTGATCAAGGAAGGAGGTCCCCTTGTGGGTGGGACCATCTCTGGGCTGGTAGTCTTGGGTTCTATAAGAGAGTAGGCTGAGCAAGCCAGGGGAAGCAAGCCAGTAAAGAACATCCCTCCATGGCCTCTGCATCAGCTCCTGCTTTCTGACCTGCTTGAGTTCCAGTCCTAACTTCCTTTGGTGATGAATAGCAGATGGAAGTGTAAGCCGAATAAACCCTTTCCTCCCCAACTTGCTTCTTGGTCATGATGTTTGTGCAGAAATAGAAACCCTGACTAAGACATAAGCCAAATAAACCTTTTCTGAACAAGTTGGGTTTGGCAGAAAAATCATTAAGACTGGAAGTCACTGTATAGTCTCTTAGAAAGCTGAAAAGAAAACTACCATATGATTTAGCCACACCACTCCTGGGCTTACATTTAAAGTACTCAATATTCTATTATAGAGATGCTCTGAGATCCATGTACATGGCTGCTCTATTGACAATAGCTAGGAAATGGAATAATCCTGAATGCCCAGCGACTGATGGACAAATACGTATACATATATGTATGCATATACATATATATATATATATATATATATATATATATATACATATACACAGTGGAGTGTTATTCAGCTGGACAGAAAAAAATGAGGTTATGAATTTACAAGAAAATTAAAGGGACTGGAAAATATTATTATAGTGAATGAGGTAACCAGGCCAAGGAAAGCAAACACCCTGTGCCCTCTCTCACATGTGGATCCTAGCTTTAAGGTTTTAGATTTGTGTGCTTACATTTGTGGTATCCTTAGAGGTTAGGGAGCTACAAAAGGCCAAAGATGGCTATAGAGAAATTTTAAGGAGCGTAAGGGATAGTAGACATGTGTGCTATATAAGTAGTTCGTTGGGGGAGAATACTGGGGATGATAGGTTTAAGTGGAGATGGGAACAGGAGGCTGGGCTAACCAAGACTAAGGATGTATAAAGAGGTCTCAGGAAAACCTACTACTTTGTAAGCTAATTGAAAATTTTAACTGATTTTAAAAGGAATTTAAATGGAGGTGCCCTGCATGGGAAAAGAATGCTTCCCCTAAAGGCATGAGTTATGAAACAAAAAGCTCAGGGCTGGAAGGATGTGATATTCCTCCCTAGGAGTTATTGAGAAGGATGCCCCAAAGGCACCCAAACAACACAATTTACTACCATGCTCCTAGTGGTCCACCATAACTATATGGTAAGAACCTATGTCTGAAGACAGGGTACCATTTGCTTGCAGCACACTGATAAAGCAAACTGGAACTGAACTGGTAACTTACTTCTTGCTGGTTAGTTTTCACTGAACTAAAGGGCGCTATGCACCAGGGCAGAAAAAGCAGTGGTATATCATGAATGCTTCAATACTGACTTGCCAGCACCCAAAGGAAATGCAGCCCACAACTAACGAAGTTTTTTTAACTTGTTTTAATAACAACAGACTTAAGACACACATATTAAATGTCACATGAACACTAGGGAGAGCTAACAATCGTTTAAATGAGGTAGATTGAATTTCACTCTTAAATAGATGGAACCAGAGCTTTGTATTTTATTACTTAAGGCAGCAACAACAGGACTACATCGGAACTGAGTTATTGGAACTGAATTGTTAGCCCTGAATTTGAAGGTTAATAAGTCTTTGGATTTAGAGAAATCCAGACACTGTTCCACATAATTATGAGACGCAATTAAAATTATGTTCTAATTTCTGCAACCTCTTTTGAAGGTATTTTTATGTGCATTCATTTTGAAATTTCCCAGTACCAATCCCTTGCTGGTGAAATCACTAAAATCAATAGCCACCAGCTTCCAGTCATTCTATGAACCAGGAACACATCCGACAATTTTCTTCAAACCTTGGAATAAATTGTCTTTCAGACAGCCAGCTCAGAGTACTTCGGGGAACTAGATATAGTATCACAACCCAAAATTTGAGTTATCTAGCGCCTTACAAAGCAGTCAACCCCTCATTTGCAGAAAGAGAAAATGTGACGCCAGTGGAGGAGCACTAGCTTGGGTCCAACAGCTGGTGCAGCCTGTCATCTCTAGTCCTTCCCGGGGGTTCTCCTCTACCGGACCCCCAATGCACGCCAGCACCCAGTAGGGGAGGAAATGGACACCTCCATACCGCCAAGGCTAGCAAAGGTCCAAGGTAAAGAGGAGCAGCACCTCTTGCTGCCAGTGGGTAAAGTAGGCAGGGACGTTACACAATGTGCTAGTGAAAACGGACCTCGGTCTCCTAGCAACAACCTCCTGAAGGAGGGGGATAAAGACTGATGATGATTCTCTTCAAGTAGAACTCGCTCAAAAATAAAATCCCCAACCCCAGGCTAGGCAAGCACCCGCGCCACCCGCGCAAAAGCTGGCCGCTGTCAGCGCCCGCACCGCGGCATTCCCGGACCAGGCGCCCGGCTCCGCCCCCTACCCCGACGGGTCAGCCCTGCGGAGGAGACAGGCGCGGAGATCCAGACACCTCCCGCAAGAAAGCTACCTGAGACTCCGCCGCAGCTTGTCACCCGCCACGGTCCTTCTGCTTACTTCCGGGGTCAAGTCGACGTTCGGCCGCTACCGATCCCCGGTCCCAGGCCTCAGCCCCCGCCCCTCTAAGTCCCGCCTCCACCGCCCGCTGGGTTTCGGCCCCCATCGACTTCCGGAACGCCGCGCGTCTCTAGGCAGTAGACCAGTACTTCCGGAAGCCTTGAGCCCCCTTCGCTAGCCCCGGTGCGAGCGAACCAGACGCTCCCGTGGATTTGATTGGCGGATCTGGAGCGTCCGTCTCCTCTGATTGGTGTTCGGATTGGCGCGGCCGCCCGCTGGGGTGTCAATCATTTTCTGCTTTCCTGCGGGTTGCGAGTGTCGGCGGCAGAATCATGGTGGACATAATGGAACTCCCCAAAACGCGCGTCAACGCCAGCATGTTGCCACAGTATATCGACCGGCCCGTGTGCTTCGTGGGGAAGCTGGAAAAGGTGCGAGTGGGTTCTGGTGAGAGGACGGGACCGGGGCCACTGGGGAAGGGCTGCGGGGTCGGGAGCGGAGGCTGGGAGGAGATCACCTTTAAGCGGCGTTGCCCTCCAGCTTGCTGTAGTTTTCACAAGAGCTCGTGGGAACTGCTAAGCCATTGCAGCTCCATGCTGGTGCGGCTTCTTTTATGTCCCCAAAACTGTTTCGAATGATCTTTTAGTTCCGAGCGCTCCGCGCCCCCTTTCTGTATTTACCAGAAAGGGATTTACAAACCTGGCTCCTCTGTTGTTCTAGTTTTTTTGTTTTAGCCAGACTTAGCTGATGAATCTTCTTGTTTCCCCCCTGCCTTTGGCAACCGTCTCTATTTATGGCCTTGGCTTTTCGACTTTGCGGTCGTTCTCCCTATGAAACATGTCTTGGTAGCCCCTCCCATATTCTATAGATACCTTGTTTCTAGTCTAGTCTTAGATTGCAGCCTGGTCCTTCCTATAGGTAAAAATTAAGCCCAAAGTCCCAGAAATTGAGAACGCCGAGGGAAAGAAAAACATCTGTAGGGACTTACTTGCTAGGTCATTTCATTCACACAATTCCTAAGAGAAAGGGATTTCTAACTAATGCTGACTGGGCTGCTCAAACCTCACATCGAGTGGCAGAGCTCAGTTTCAAGGGAAGTTGTCCTCAGATCTGGCAACCAGTTCTTTTAGGACATCATTCTTAATTTTAAAAAAAGGTACTCTGTGAGATGTACTAATTCAAGGATGTTGGCAGAATTCCATTAGGTAGAAAGCCTCCTTTAGTTTTAGTGTACAGCTGTCGACGTTTGCAAATAAGAGAAACCACACAAAACACTAAGCAAATATTATTCGTTGTTTACTAGAAATTCAAAATTAACTGGGCTTCCAATCATCCAATCTGGTAATAACTTGAACTAAATAAACTGTCCCAAACCCTATTACTTTATGTTCAACCAAATAAAACTTCAGTGAATCTTTTAAATATTTCATTTCTGTAGATACTGTTTTATAAATCTATGGCTTTTTGTCTTGGTTTCCTTTTTTAGATTCATCCCACTGGAAAAATGTTTATTCTTTCAGATGGAGAAGGAAAAAATGGAACCATTGAATTGATGGAGCCAGTATGTTTGAAGAGATATGCTCTCATTTAATTTTTGGGGTTTCTTATTTCTGATTTGGGGCATAGAAATGTGAAGGTTGCACTTGTATAACTTTAAAAATCAAATTCATTCTCTCATATTTTGTCTTATTTCCATTTCTAACCTTTAGTGATTCTTAGGGCTCCAACATTTCTGAAAGTGTCCTTTAAGTATTGATTGGATAACAATTTTTATTTCTTAAAAAAAAATCCAAAAAATACATGTGAAAACCTTTTCTCAAACTGCTTCTTCCATAATCACAAGCCTGGCAGTCAAGAGCTAGCCCCAGGTGTTCCTCCTGCTTCATACTAAGTGGCATTGCTAGTCAGTTTTATTTTCTATTTTTAATTTTCATATACATGTGTGAATATATATATTCATATGTATTTGAAAACCTATTTATGCATATTTTTATATTTCTAAATTTTTAAAAAATTTATGTTTAATGTGCTTAAGACATCTTTGATCTTTTATGAAGACAAATCTATGTACTATTTGGTTACTCGATATAGAACATGTGTTGCAAGATTTATCCACAGTTCTTCTCAGTGACTTTTTAAACAAATAAGGAAGTCTTTATAGGAAATCTGAACATCCTCAGTGTCTTTTAATGACTTTGCCTTCAACTTAAACATAACTGTATCTTCAGAACATAAACCACTACCAAAGGAAACAGGACTCATGCCAGCATTTTTGACAACTGTATTTCCATTGTTATGTTGGTTAAATGTAAAGTTTCGTTTTGCAATGGAAAAGTAGTAAACTGTGAATAAATCTGAAAAACAAGGAAACCTTATAACAGCTTTCCAAGCTCATTGTCAACTGAAAAGGTAAATATACCTAATTGACATCTTGTTCAACATTTAGCTTGATGAAGAAATTTCTGGGATCGTAGAAGTAGTTGGAAAAGTGACAGCCAAGGCAACTATACTCTGTGCATCTTATATCCTGTTTAAGGAAGATAGTAATCGCTTCGGTAAGTAAAGCTTCATACTGTTCAGCGGTCTCACATGGATAGGAGAAAACTTTTATTTAATGTTTTTGATCTTAAATCTCAGTCCTGGTATATTGTCAATTTCTATAAAATGAGAAGAGACCTTATAAATTAGTCATTTCTTGTATGTAAAGAAAACAATAAATACCACTAGTTATAGAATAAAAAGGGCTTAAATATGATAAAAATAGTATTTTAATATATGACTTGGAAGCTAGAACAGTATAGTAACCCTGAAATTATGATCCCAGCAGAAAATGACTATATAATGGTTTATCATCTCCATTCTTTGGTAGTACCACAGTTAAATAAACATGGATTGTGAAAATAAGTCGACTTCTGGCAAGGAAATGCATAGAAATACTTCAGGTAACAGTTGATATGCACAGTCCACTGTAGATTAAGTGTTTGCTTAAATGTTTCTTTCAGATCTTGAACTTTACAATGAAGCTGTGAAAATTATCAATGAGTTTCCTCAGTTTTTTCCTTTAGGGCTTCCACAACATGAATGAGCTTCTTCAATTTCTTAAGATTGCCAGTAAGCTACATTGAAGGCTATTATAGAAGACTCCTTCAGTTTAAGGGAGAGACTCCTATAATTTCTAATATTAAATTTGTTCTTTTTTTACATATATTTTTTGTAAATTTAGTATGATAATTTACAACTAAGTTTTTATAAATTTTTTGAAAGTGATACTTCAATATATGGTCTGAATAATAAAAATAAAAATATGCTGTTGGTCAATTGTTTTTATTTTTCACTCTCAAACTTGGAGTTTTGTAATCATAAGGTTTGGTCTTGTATCTACCAAATGGAAGCCTGGGCCAGCTAGCGTGCTACAGCTTTTCTTTACCATCTACCATGCTGATTATTCCTTAATAGGTTATTTAGAAAGTGCTTTTGGTGAATGAAAAGAACAGGCGTATATCTAATTTGTCAAGTTTCTTCATTTTGGATTTTAAAATGTATATATACCAGTGCCAAACAGGTGATCATTGGGTTGGCAGAATCTTTGACTTTTTCTTCATGCCTTTAAACTTGTCGTTATTCTAAGTATGGAATTCTCATCTACCATTTTTAGGGCCTGAATATTGGAATGTCTTCTCACAGATCAAACTAATTTGAGAAATTCTGGAGATTTTAGATATGAAGGAAGTATGTCACTGGAGGGTTGCCTTTCAAGGTCTAGCTGGTCTCTGATCCCTTCCTCACTCTACATTTTCTTCACCCCAGTGTTATGAATTTCTCTTTCCTCCCATCCCCTGTCATCTGTAAGGTACTAAGCCCTCTGAAAGCATGAATAAGCTCTCCTTCTAAGTTGTGAATATCAAGTGTTTTGTCACAATGGTAAAATGGTTATTTATCCACACATACACACAAATGGTACCAGAGAAGTAGGGTGATTACTGTGAGAAATCTGTGTGGTTCTTAAATCTTAAGAATGGACTTGGGGGTCGGGGGGGGGGGGATTTGCATTTGCAAGGGTTTGGAGAACTGATAAGAGAAGTCCTAGAACATTGTGAGCAGAGTTTAAGAATTTAATGCATAATGGCTGGAACTTGAAAGACCAAATGCTGATAGAAATAAAGACTGCTCATAAGATTCCAGGTAGATTTGAGACTGTTGGGAATTAGACCGGAAAAACATTCTGTGAAAGGATTTGTCTAGATTTTTGTCAATGTCCCGAGACAAAGTGAGGTTAAATTCAAAACGAAGACATTAATTTGGAGGAAAAAATTTCTAGACAGATTGAGATTCAGGCTGTGACATGTTCATTACACATCTTTTAGCTGGGTTTATAGTAAGGACTAGAGTAAAAAGCCATGTTGAAACTGTAGTTTGGCCAGATGGGAATGTTTCAAGTGGGCACAGAGAGTATACATAGTATATGTAGTTGTTCAGAGCTTAGCACCATGAAAAAGAAAGCAAATGCTTTTCGTTGGGATAGTGGGAGAGACACCATTAGGGCATCACAGATTAAGTTTTTGACTCATTGGGAAGGTTTTCCATTAAGAAGGGTGCTCCAAGGAATGTTGCAGGCACAACTTTAAGGAGTGTGTTTGTGTCTGTGTGTCTGTGTTCAGCTACTGAGGCACTCTTGAGTCAATACAGAAGTGGCCTGGCTCCTGCCCAGGCTAAGAGCAAATCTTAGCATCATTAGTGCTTGTATTTCAGGCATGTAAAACACAAGAGTCGCAGGGCTATGAAGGCTTCCACCTATATCTGCGGGGAAGGACTGGAAGTTTAGACAGTACTTGAAAGGCAGAGACCCTACAGATAGCATCAGTGTGATACATGAACTGAGAGCATAAACTTAAGCTGCAGTGGAGACTTAAGGGTGTTAAAGATGCCAAAAACAAGCAAGGTATCTGCAAAGGAAAAACAGGTTACAAATAGAGCTAACCTAAGAGAGAGATCATATGGGCTACAACGGGCGAGGTGTTCAGGGCAAGACTGCCTAGACCTATTCGCACTCTCACACCACATGCCATAAATGCTGTACCTTGAACTACAAGAATTTACATTTTACTGTGATGAATTTTGGTCTTTGATCCCATTCTTTCTGGCTGTTCTGAACTTTGTGTTATGGTGCATTAGAAATATGTAACCTGTCTTTCATTTTACAGGGGCCTACTGCTAAGAGTTTAGATCTCTGTAAAAATTTTAATTTATAATTTTCAATACTGTTGGCCTAGAGGAGATGACATATATGCACTGTGAAATGCCCATGACTCTTTGGTGCTCACATGTGTAAGTTTATCATTTGAATACGAAATTGCCCTACAGGTTCATGTAAGCATTTGATCCCTACTTTGGACTTTATTTTGGAAAGTTATAGACAAAGTAGATTACGAGGGGCGCAGTTTTGAAGCAGATAACCTAGCTTCTGGCCCTCTCTGCTTCGTATCTGCCCTGATGTGAACAACCTTCTCTTAGGTTCCTGCTACTATGATGATCTACTCTGCATAGGTCCAAAGACATGAAGCCAAGTGACCATGAGCTGAACTTTCTAAGACCAGGGGTCAGAGTCTTGATTTAAGTTGTCAAATATTTTGTTCAGTAAAATTTGTTTATCTTCAAGTTTTATAGGCCCCAAATAATCTGGAGATTACTTAAAGAATATTACTGTAGTTGGTTATAATAAAGCCTTTTATTAAGTGAAATACAATTTGAACGCAAGGAGGGACATCAGCCATTCTCAGTAATTTTTGCCCTAAATACCAGAGAAATTGTCAGTCTCTAGTTCGGTGTTAACCAGTCTGGTGTTGAGAGTATCCTCAAGTTGTACTAAGTCAGCCCAGGATCTTGCTTTCTGTTGAGTGGGTGCTAATGATTATGGTGCTGTATCTAAGCTCTCTCACGTCTGAGCTGCTTATCTGGTACATCTTGGTGTCCCATGAGCATGGCACTGGAATGAGTATTGTCTGAACAATTGGTACTTCCCTGACACAAATTCCAGATTTTTCTTTCAGTGACTTCATTGAAATATTATTCATAAATTATACATCTTACCTATCTCAAGCATATGAGTGTTTTGTTTTTTGTTTGTTTTGTTTTTGTGTAGAATTGCTAACTGCACTCAACTTTCCCTGTGCCAAAAGGAAATTCTACAGTACTTACATGTTAACTGTTTACTCCTAGTAAGTTTTCAGTAAATATTGGCTATAGGATATCAGGGAAGGTAAAGGGAAGTACATTCATTCATTTATAATACAGCACACGTCTTAAAAAAAACTATTTAAGAAACAACAGTTCTAGAGGTGTAATAATAGTCCTAAACTTACTAGGACACTGGAAATTGTACAAGGAGTATCAGTATGTAATGTAAGACATGACAAAATTCAGAATGTTTTCCTGTTGGAGGAGAGTTTTGTGCACTTTGTATTCAGATGCTGATTTCTATGCCTAGATGTCTGGTTATAGTCCAGATGCTGGCATGATCAAGCATCGCTGATCTCAGTGTTACATAAAACTTGTTTCCTGTCACCACCAATTGGTTAATAAAGAGCTGATTCAGCCAATAACTGAGTAGAAACAGGAGGAACTTCCTATTCCAGTCGGGGGGGGGGAGGGTCCCAAAGAGACCAGAGAGAGGTGAGGAAGAAGTGTGGAAAAACCCTGAGGAGGGACTAGGAAGAATGGCCTTAAGGACACTCTTAGAGCAGAGCAAGCCTGAGCAAGACTCAGATTACAGGCTGGGAAGTAGACAAGCTAGCATAGTAGGGTTAGAATAGATGAGTATCTACCTAGTTACAGAGCTTGAAGCATTTTAATAACTTGATTAAGTGTCCATGTCATTTATTCGGGAGCTAAAATGGGCTAGAGCTGGTGCATTAGGTGTGTCAACTTTAAAAGTTATTTGGGGGCTTTGCCCTGTTTGCTCCCAAATAACCTTTTCTGATCTCTTTTGGACCCCCTGGGATTAGAAGTACAGCCTTCCCTCTCTCCTCTGCCCAATTATTGGCTGAACCTGCTCCTTAGTAACCTACCAGAGGTGATGGAAAACAGTTTTTACATGACATGGGACCAGAGGGTCTTGACCATGCCAACATCCAGCATGATGCTGGAATAATGTCTCAGCATCCTTCTCACCACCCTCAAGGGTGAGTCTTGTCGGGGCCACTTTAACTTAGCTAGTGTCTGGTGGGTTTTCTCTGTGAATATAGAAGCTTTCAAAGATAATACCTATTTCTGCATTGACACATGCAATGTGCAGTGTGCACAATTCAGTTAAAGCTGGTTCTCTGCTCTTTGTTTGAGCAGGTAAGTCATCTGTCTTTGTAAGTTAGTTAGGATTGTATAACCAAACTGTAATATAATGAAAGGATGGTGTGCTAGGTCTTGAGGATTTTTGTGACCAACATGTATTGGCTATACTTAGGTGAGGGTGGAGACATTTTCATGTCTCAGCCAGTCTGAGCTGTCCCCATGTAGAGAGATCAGCAATAGATGTTACCTATTTTGTTGATGTTGATTGCTTCCCCTCTGCAGCAAAGATCTTCAGGGGATGTCTTACCCAGTCAAACCTGATTTTTATTAATTTGGATGGAATCCGTAGCTTTTCTTCTGTTGAAGACAAAACCTCTTCCCCATCATAGCATTTATTTTTGTCCTTTCATTCTGAAGTTATATATATGCTGATCTGTTCATAAGCCCTATAAAAAAATCCAGTTCAAGCAGCGGTATTACCTGTTTCATTGACATTTAAAAAATTAAAAGTCAGTAGAACATTCTTTAATCTATCCCCGGGAGATCCTACATTCCTTTTATTTCTGTATTGGTAAAAGCCAAAGATTCAATAAGCTTTTGGTGTTGTTTTTTTTTTCCCCTCAGTAAGGGATTTTTTTTCTATGATGTATCTCCTTAGTAGACATCTCATTTAGTAAGCTAACTTTTCTGTTAACAGTGGCCCTCGATATAAATTTTGAGAGCCAACTTTTGTTGTGTCTTCCTATGGACAGTTTAGACAGTCGAGACTGTTTTGATAACACTTTTAATACCTTTATCAGGAATATTTCCTATTTTGGTTTTCTTAAGTGTTAGTTCCTTAGAGCTTCAGAGTTTTTTCACCTGATGAAATTATACACAAAACTGAAAGCATTTTGTCCTGAGTTAAATGTTCTGAGTAGGGCTAGAGAGATGGCTCAGTGGTTAAGAGCACCGACTGCTCTTCCGAAGGTCTTGAGTTCAAATCCCAGCACCCACATGGTGGCTCACAACCTTCTGTAATGGGATCTGACACCTCCTTCTAGTACATCTGAAGACAGCTACAGTGTACTTAAATATAATAATAAATACATTTTGGGACCCAAAAGCCCCTGGCATCTCAGTCTCCATCTTGTTCCTGGGCCATCATCTATTAACTAACACTCTTGTTTCTTCCACTATCTTGCTTCTGTTTCCACAATTGACTTATGATAGGGGCCTTTTCAGATCTTTTACAATGGGGACATTCCATTTACGTTATTGTGTAACCAGGTGATAATACCAGTTTGGCACCTTGGCTAATACCTTTGTGGTTTATAGCTTTTTGTTGTTGTTGTTGTTGTTCATAGCCTTATTCATTCATTTATTTAATTTTTTATTAGATATTTTCTTCATTTACATTTCAAATGCTATCTCAAACGTCCCCTATACCCAACCCCAGTCCTGCTCCCCTACCCACCCACTCCCACTTCTTGACCCTGGCGTTCCTGTCCTGGGGCATATAAAGTTTGCAAGACTGCCGGGCGTGGTGGCGCACGCCTTTAATCCCAGCACTCAGGAGGCAGAGGCAGGCGGATTTCTGAGATCGAGGCCAGCCTGGTCCACAAAGTGAGTTTCAGGACAGCCAGGGCTATACAGAGAGACCCTGTCTCGAAAAACCAAAAAAAAAAAGTTTGTAAGACCAAGGGGCCTCTCCTCCCAATGATGGCTGACTAGACCATCTTCTGCTACATATGCAGCTAGAGACACGAGCTCTGGGGGTGCTGGTTAGTTCATATTGTTGTTCCACCTATAG
>NC_034591.1:29666940-29676312 GCF_900095145.1 Mus pahari | reverse complement strand
TCAGCAAAATCTTGCTGGCATATGCAATAGTGTCTGCATTTGATGGCTGATTATGGGATAGACCCATGGGGGTTTGTAGCCTTTAAACCCTCTGTTTCCCTAGAGTAAATGAGACTTGAACAGAATTTTTTGTAGTCTCCTTCCTTCGCGTCTCCTGATCCCTAATTTGTCATTGCTTCCCCCTTCCCCGAGACCCTTGTTGCTTAAGTCCTGCAGGTCTGAGCAAATAAATCTTAAAAAAAAAAAAAAAAAAAATGTTCTGAGTAATGAACTAGTGCTATTAGTAAACACAGAATTTGGAGGTTGTGTTTTTAATATATTAATATGCATTTTCTTACCACAAATACTTGACGTTAAGCCATACCCTAACTTAGAAGATACATACAAAATCTGAAATCAGTCCTCTGAAGTCTGTCCAAGGTGTCTTATCTTATTAGTATTTAATGGGTCTGCAGTTTCAAAGAAACCCTCTTGATTATTAGCAGTCAGATATGGTTTAACTTTGTGAAACTTAAATTTGTTTTCTTCCGCTAGCTAATTTATATGGAATCTCATCTGTTATAAAGATAAAGTCAATCCTAATGCCATCAAGTTGCCTGCCTTTCCTAGGAAGATGCTGTAAAACCTAGAGTATCAGTGAAACACATGGCTTGAATTACTTTCTAACATTGATGCTGCCTTGAGGTAAGCCATCTATGTTTCTTATGACCCCATTTGATCTACAGCACAGGGTCATAAGATACCTAATTAATACCAGAATTGTAGATTCCAAACAAGTTATAAAGTAATATATTCCTCTTGATTGCAATGATTAAAATAGCAAATAATATTACTTCTGCTTTCATATTACAGAATGTTAGCACAGCATTAAGTTGTATAGAAAGTTCCCATTTTAAAAGACATAGGCTGAAATACATTAGTTTTTGCATATTAATAAATTATGTTCCAATATGATTTTTTCTTTGGAATCATTAGAGTAAGAGTTTGGGGCAAGGGCATAGTTAACACTGGTTTAACTGGTGTCATCTTCAAAGCAACTTCATTTTTTATGAGATATTACTCAAGAAAATCTCACATCATAAAATGTTAAGGTAAAAACATCTTACTCATCAATAGCTCCAAATGAGTAGACAGCTTGCATATATTGTTACCTGATTTTTTAAAAGTAATCAGCAGTGATAACTGTGTTAATGGATAATTACTAATTAAAAGTTAATACAGTAGATACTGTTTGTTTTAGACACCAGTGCATATTTTTGGTAGGTCAACTCCATAAATGTACGAGTCAATTTATGTCAAATTGTGTCAAATGACAAACTGAAACACCACTGTAATTCACTGCAACATTTTAATATTTTTTCTTTCCCTTGTGAGAGAGAGGCTTTAAATAAGAAAACACTGAACCTGATAAGTGAATATATCTGCCCTTTGAAATTATCAGAGTTTCTTTCTTTTTTTTTTTAAAGCTTTATTTATTTATTATATGTAATTACTCTGTAGCTGTCTTCAGACACTCCAGAAGAGGGCGTCAGATCTTGTTACAGATGGTTAAGGATGGTTATGNGCNACCATATGGTTGCTGGGATTTGAACTCAGGACCTTTGGAAGAGNAGTCGGGTGCTCTTACCCACTGAGCCATCTCACCAGCTCTATCAGAGTTTCTTTTAGCAATTTCTTCCATATGTCTCCAGAATGTTACAGTTTAGTTGGCCATGTAGTTGATCTGTTATGAAGGCAGACAGTGGACCATGGATTGCCTCATTTTTGGAATCTCCTTAGAAATGACTAAATTTTTTCCAGATGAATATACTGGAGACTTAGCGAAGAAATGAGCGTAATTAGAAGTCATTGCTTCCAAACCAGATTTTTGTGGACTGCTCTTTCTATTGCAAACAAGTGACCTAAAAGAATTGGCCCTCTGGGCAGTTTGCTTCACTTTTAACAGTACAAATAAGTCACAGGTAAATAGCTTGGACGGGATTAAATATGACAATTATACTGTCCTTATTTCCAAAAAAAAAATGAGTTTAACAAAACTGAGGAAGTCTCTGTATTTCCTTGTTTCCTCATTATACACTAACAGTGAATAATAGTTGACTTAGTCCTAAGTGTGCACTTCAGTTACCACTGGGGGTAAAATGGGGTGATTTATTGTAGGTTTTCACAGTACCACCCTGCGCTAAAACCGGCACGAGCAGCCTACCTTAGTCCTTCTTTTTGTTTGTTGTTTGTTTTTTGCCTATTCCTTCTTAAAGTAAAATTTCTTTTCAAGAAAATAAAACAGGTTCCGTGTTGCCATTGTTCCTTTATCTTTTATCATATGACCTAACCTTTGACATATAAAATTAAGGATATATTTTAATCAATCCAGTGAAAAGAACATATGAGCTTTAAAAACCCTGAGATGTGTTCAAACAAATAAGCAGAGTTCCCCCGTTTTGTCCATCACCCACCTGAAAGCTCAAAGGAAAAGCCACTCAGGAACGAGAAGTTTGTAAGTTTAAGACATTTGTGTGCACATATGAGATTGCTTAATTAAAGGGGCATATCTCCTAGGTATTACTGGTACACAAACACACATGACATTTGGCTTTCAAAATATCTGAAAGTGGGATCTAGAAATAAGTTCTCTAATGAATCTATGAAAGGAGGCTAGGAGATTTTATGGATTTGAAGAAATACTATTAAAAAGCTCTTGTTACAACAATTCAGATTATCGAAAAATACATTGGAGAAGTGGGTGATCAGGATGGATGTATTTCAGCTTTTAACAATTTTTTTGTGAGTTAAAATCAAAGTCAATGACATTTAGATCAGCACCACTGCCTTCTGTGTCCCCTACATATTCTACATTCAGCTACATGGATCTTGTGATCACAAGATATGGTTACAAATAGAAATAACCATTGCAAAGCATATTCCATGGCGGCACAGACAAACATTTCCCCTCCAGCAGACAAGGAGTGGATTACCTCACTCATGAACCCCGATGGTTACGTGATAAAGACAGAATTTGAAATGAAAAGGGAGTGTATGCTAAAATAGCTAAATCACTGAATCAAAAGTGAAGACAGACCCCGCGTTTTAGGAAAAACATCTGAACATATTGATGAAAAGCTTTAGACACAGATATTTAAACTTCCCTAGAAGACTAATTTCTCAACTTGTTTGTCTTTTTAATTTCTTGAAACAGGCCTTCACTGTAGCCTAGGCTAGCCTCAAACTTGATTCTTCTGACTCGCCATACTGAGTTCTCAATTGTAGGTGTAACTACATAAGCAAATAAAGATCCCATTTATATAGGCTTTAAAATATTATACAGCAATATTTTATAACAAATTTTCATTTATGCAAGATTATGTACAATATTCTGCTTACACATTTTATATGTACAATTATAGGAATTATATAGCAATCCTCTCAAACTGAGCCATCAGTCTTCCAGTTTCTTGACATCAGTTCCTGATTCTTACACAGTGACCTGAAGGACTTGGGTTACTCCCTCTGTTCTTTGCTTCTCAGGAACTCAGCCTTAGACTGAGAGCTCAAAGGTTTTTCAGGTTTGAGCTGAATTACTTACCTAGATTTTTAAAAAATACTTTTTATTCTTTGAGAATTTCATATAAATCCTCCCAAGTCCTCTTTCATCTCCTTATCCCTCCAGCCAAGTTTGTCTTAAAAAAAAAATTAATATCCCATGGTATTCAATTTGTTTTGCCCCATATACTTCTGGGTGTGGGGCCATCCACTATAGCACCGCCAATCTACCAGGGCCACACCCTTAAAACAGACCAAATAGTCTGACAAATAAGTTCTAGATTTCAATCTGGACCCTAGACCTAATTCCAGTTATACCCCCGAGTTAGAACATCTCTCAAGATGATCCTTTAGTTTTCTTCCAGTTAATAATTTATTGCTTTGCATGTCCTATTATTCAGACTAAATGTGGTTGAGTTTAAAATGCCCAGCAGATCAACTATGTGCTGGTAGTTGCTATCCGGAATGCTTTGCTGAAGAGGGTTCTGAGAAAGGGTGTGAATGGTAAGTTATCTGAATCAAGCATAAAGCTGTGCTCATTGCTCACTATGTGGTCAAGCAGAGCTTGGCCTACCCAGTTCATCAGTTTCTGAAAAGATATTAAGTGTCACTGGAGAATCTACAAACTGAAAGAACTATAGAAACCCCCACCCCACCCCTTATTACCCTAATGCTTTTTCTTCCTGTGACCCCTTCCCATTTTCCAAAATTCAAGAAAAATGCAGCAGCATTCATGCATTAATCAATATTGGGTAAAAATGCCCCTAGCTAGCAGTCCTCAATGCAGCCTTTCCTAGCTGCTTCTTAAAACGTGAAGAGAAGCCAGGTGTGGTGGCGCACACCTTTGATCCTAGCACTCGGGAGGCAGAGGCAGGCGGATTTCTGAGTTCGAGGCCAGCCTGATCTACAAAGTGAGTTCCAGGACAGCCAGGACTATACAGAGAAACCCTGTCTCGAAAAACAAAAACAAACAAAAAAATGTTAAGAGAAAGCTCACAGCACCACCAACCACCACTGACTGCTAGACTATAAAGGGATAGTTCCACTCCTTGCATAATCAGCCTTGGCTCTGTGGGCGTAATTGCTTCAGCTGGGTGAATCTACTTGCTCAAATACAAGAGTATAAGTGAAATGCTTATCAATGTTAAATAATTTGGCAGTTGTATTCCTCACCATACAAGTTGCAGGGTTTCATACATTTGCATATCATACAACCTGATGGTGACAAACAAGAAAGAAAAACAAAAAACAACAACAAAAAAAAACAGGCATAATGGTGCACAACGCAATCGCAGTACTCAGAATATTGAGGTAGGAGGAATTCGGGTCTAAGTAGCAGGAACAGTCTCAGCCCAGAAGAATCAGAAATGCGAAGTTCTTGAACAAGTATAGTCCTGTTCTTCCTCCAGCCTAAGGTTTTGCAATGCTCACTGAAAACAAACAAACAAACAGACAACAACAAACCATTCCATGTAAGACAGTGACAAGAAAAGAACCTTGCTATCTTTAGTCCTATAGTTTTTTTTTGTTTTGAGATGCTGATGTTTGTTTTTATTTGAGTTGTCCTAATACAACTGTGTAGGGGCCTTGGCTCTGGGGACCACGTTTCAGTAAGGGTGCGGATGACTAAATCAACCAAAGCCTCCACTATTCAGTCCAAAAGGAGTGGGAATGAGGCATCTCATTAACCATCTATTCCAGAGATGAATGTGATCTGGTGCAGAGGCCTGTAGGTGAATGCAGCCAAAATGAGAAATGAGAGTTGTCAGGCCTCCTGCGTAACCCCCATGGAGCTATTTTGAGCATCCTTGTAGATTAAGGTTGTGCTCCTCTTCCCTAGTCTGTCACATATGCTTGGCAGTGCTGTTCTATGAGAGTTCATTTTCACTCTGTTCAAATGTCTCTGCAGGGAATAAAATACTCAAAGTCTAGCCTATACACTCAAAAAGATATTTAGACATCTCCAAGTTTCACATACTGGGAATGGACTCCAAATGAAGAATGGTACAATAGACAAAAGTAATAAATCATTTGTGGGGGAACCGTTCTTTCCTGAGAGGATGTTTTATCTGGATGATAGTTTTAATCTCAAGGTCCTAATGGAAAAATAAGCATATACTTTATATAATACTTTCTGAAGGCATAAGTATTAGCAAACTTAAAATTATCATTCACCCATTAGCTTAAGAACCTATGAGTCGCTGTCTCAAATGATCCTAAGAACCTGTGCCAGTTTATTCATTCCCAAATGAATCTATTTTTTTTTTTAAGATTTATTATGTATACAGCATTCTGCTTACATATATGCTGACCAGAAGAGGGCACCAGATCTCATTATACATGGTTAGTTCCCCTGTGGTTACTGGGAATTGCACTCAGGACCTCTGGAAGAACAGCCAGTACTCTTAAATTCTGAGCCATCTCTTCAGGCCCCCAGTTGTCTTTTAAATGGAGAATAATCTCCATTTTTAGCAGTTTTTCATTATTTATTGGAAGCATTATACTATATTCTTTAAAATGATAATTTAGTCAAGCATTCAATACTGCATGCAGAAGGCACAGATAAAGATCATGTGCTCAAGGCCAGCTTGTCTACCTGTCTTCCAAAGTGTGGAGGTCAGAGAAGCCAATCTGTGTAGTCTGTTATTTTTATCTACACTCCCTTTTTGATGAATGGAAAATCAGAAGATTTAAGATTTTTTTTTTGCAACAGACATGTCTTTCAAATGTATAGTTGCTTAGTATTTATATTCATAAATGTATACATTTCATCTACAACTAAATTTGTACAAATACAAAATATTCTTGTCTAATGTGAATTTCCAAATGGATGACTAATAATTTTTCATTAAAGCTAAAACACAAGAACTTTGAAATACTCACTTTTTCATAAAATACTATTATGTTAAAAACATGATTACATAATTGAAGAACATTATGACATTTAACAGTGGCAGCTTATTGGACATAAAACATGGCTGTAACAAAAATGTAGATAAATATGAATTTGGCCATTTGTATTTCAAACTTCAGGGTTTCTTGCATACTAAAGTCTGTGTTGTGTGTGTGTAAAACATGCATGAGTGAACTAATATTCTTTAAAAGATGCAAAACCAATGTTTTTGTGAATTCATATAAAATATGTTCCACATTTGAGTCATTAATCCCTTCAAATATACTTCCAAACAATTCTGTCTTTGTGGATTTAAGATTCCAACTTAATTGGATTACTCTATCTGACTTTCTAGTTAGGAAATTACATTAAGACAGCATGCTTTTCATAAACGGGGTGAAGACTATACACTGAATTATTATTGCCATTTCTGGCATTATACAAATTACCCATAATTATAAAGCAAAGAATTTAAAGACATTGTTCTATCAATGGTATTAATAAGGAAACTGCATTCTGGAAGACATTATGGGCATCTATTTCCTTCAATTATTAGAAAATAATTTTTAAATAATTTCCAAAATTTAAAATACAAATGAAAGAAACTGACCTTTTGGCTGTGAAGATGCAAACACTACAAGTACAAATGATAGCGAGACCCTAAACCCTGACCTGAGTCTGCAAGAATTCTGCTTATGTTTGTGACTTTCATTAAACACACTGCTTCCAAAGCAATGATGGTGCCACTGACCATTTAATATCATGACCTGTGACCACTAGTTAAGGCACACTCAGAATTCACCACTTACTGTAAACAACTTACTGGAACTGAATTGTGTATGTGCACTCCAGCTTGGAGAACAATAATGGGGAGATTTCCTGCCATGGCCATAGAAACAAGAGAAGAGTCAGAAAACCTATGAGATAGATATAGGAGAGAGAATGTTGAAGCCGTTACTGATTATAGACCACTGACTTCAGGACCATTCACTTTAGAACCATTTCAATGTGCTAAATGGAGAGTGGAGTACAATTTCTAACTATCCCGAGTGCTGGCCTAAGAACTATTATTGGAGTGTTAGTACTAGGGGACACAAAACTGAGGGGGGGGGGAATGCTTTCTGAATAGACTAGAACTGTATACTTTCTTATTATGAACCACATTTCTATATCTCATGGGCTAAATTACATTTGGCTGTTTTATGATAGCAATATGATGGTCATAGTTAACTTATAATAGCCAGTGAAATGTGTGAATAGCTTATTAGCATTTCCTATGTATGTGTTAAGATTTACTGTCACAGTGGACAGTTAAGTTCTATGTGTTTACTGTAAATAAAGTGAAGAACTACATCAGCCCCAGCCTGCCTTTCAGGAGGACCCCGGTTCGGGTGGGGCCGCGGACGGCCCCACTCAGGAAGCAAGGTTACAACTCAGTTTAGTCTACTGGATCTTCAGTCTTTTGACATGATGTCCTTCATGCTGTGCAGCTACAGATATCTCTCCAAAATCTAGAGAACAGGATCCTTACAACTATAACTTCAAGTACAAAATCCAGTTCCACTCCTAAACACAGTGTATGACAAAGAAGCAAGGTACAATTCCATTCTCTTGAATATGTCCAGTTATGAAGACAAACAAAAATGGAAACAAAGCCCTTGAATTGGCCCCAGTACACATACTTTTAGCAACTTATATCTAAAGTAGACTGCACGAATGCCCTTGTTTTGGCCAACACCATGTAGTCTACCCTGGAAAAAGAAGAGACTCCAAAACAGGAAGGGGTCTGACAGCACTACAAATGGTGTCCCACATATGATCTTGCATAGATTTCATACTCATTAGTACCTGGTGTGCTGAGAATGGTAAGTAAAGATGATATTCAGAGACAAATCAGAACATTGTAAAGAAAAAAATTGAAACTGAAAAAGTTATGTTTTCCTGAAATTTCACACACTTTTCTCTTTTGAAAGGAAAAAAGTTTCAAAGTATATTGTTTTAATTTTTTTTATTCTTTATTGTCTGTGCATGTGTGTACGTGCTCGCCCCATGCTGCAGCAAGCTTCTGGAGATGAGTTGAATCACTGCTTCCAACACATGGGTCCCAAGGACCGCACTTAGATCATCAGGATTGGCTGCAAGCCTCCTTACATGCTGAACCATCTCACCGGCCTGCTCTTAACTTGGATTTTTGAGGAAGACAAGAATGACCTATGTCAAATCTTTTGTATTAAAATATAAATGAATGAGGGAGAACATTTCCTTAAACGTGTGTGTGCACATATGCACACATAGGCATGGGTCAGGAGCTAATTCCCAATGTAAAAATTCACATTTTCTCTGAAAGCATATTTAAGCATGAATAACCTTAAATTGATATATGAAACAATGAATTGGCATTTGGCTTTAGATATGTACAGATTTTATCAAAAGATATCAATTTCAGATTGAAGATGCAGGCACAAGGTCTGTTTTTATTCTAAAACCATCTATAAACATAATTTTGACAAAAGCCTAGAAAGTTCTTTCAAATGAACTTTAACCTACTAAACAGCACCAATATTCATGTTCTGATGTTCATATCCGCAGCGTTTGCCTCTGAGAAGTACATCAAAATCATTCAAATATCAAACTGCTGAGCTGATAGAATGATTTATTTTCCCATTATAGCAAAGTCATGAGTGACTTTTTCTGAGGTATTTTTCTGAACTATGAAGGACATCTATTAAAAACTCCACACTTGAAGATTTTTCTTTAGGTGGAACATTTCATGGCTGGACAATCTCTGCTGGCACCAGATTTCCTGTTGTATCCAACTGCATACATTTACAGGTACACGCAGATACAGGACACTCTGCATGGTCCCTGAAAGAGGTGAAATAACCGTTAGGAATCCTAGATTTTTATATATATATATATATATATATATATATATATATATA
>NC_034591.1:29660688-29666556 GCF_900095145.1 Mus pahari | reverse complement strand
GTGAGATGGCTCAGTGGGTAAGAGCACCCGACTGCTCTTCCGAAGGTCCAGAGTTCAAATCCCAGCAACCACATGGTGGCTCACAACCACCCGTAACAAGATCTGATGCCCTCTTCTAGAGTGTCTGAAGACAGCTACAGTATACTTACATATAATAAATAAATAAATCTTTAAAAACAAAAAAAGAAAAGAAAAAAAGAGTTCAGATTAGCACAGTTGAGACAAGGTGCATGTGAGTGTGATGTCAGTGAATGGTGGCACTGCTCAAAATCAACGGTAAGTTTATCTTAAGAATCTCCATTGCAAGAGCTATTTATACCAAACAAAAATTAATGCAGTAGATTGGTGTGTGTGCATGTGCATATGTATATATACTTACATGACAAATTGTGAGATATAAAAAACTAAATATCCTGTCCCACATAGTTTTAAATAATTTTCTTCTAGTCAAAGGCCACGTCTCAGCATCTAGCTCTGGCTAGTCAGGAATCTGCTATTTTCAGGTTGTCCTTGAACTCATCTCATAAGGATCCACCTGCTTCTGCCCCCCAAGTGTTGGGAGTAAAGGCAAACACCACTGCACACCTGACATAGTTATGACTTTTAAAGTTAAACGTTATGTAAGGTAATGATGGAACCACTGATACTACCTTTATAAGTCAAATAAGCAAGTAAGTAAAAAAGTTAATCTTTAACTCGACATTAACACACCGATACCAGGAGCCTGCACTATTTAACAGGTGGTCTGCTTTGTCTTCTAAGATTATCAAGGAAGGAAAGTCCTGCTTACCTGAACCAACTCAGCATATGTCCGGCGTGCCCACCATGCCGGCAATTATGACACCAGGTAAACCAGTTGTTAAACTGAGCTAGCTTTTTGTCCTTGCTCAAGTCCACTTTTTCATCTGATTTGGATCCACCTATGGGAAAACAAAATGATCACCATTAGCGGCATTGTAGCAGTTTAAGTTTCTTAAAGGATAGCTCTGAAACTATGCTAAAATATAAATCATATACCATACTGAACCAACAATTTGAATGTTAAGATCCACTACTGAATAGCAGTTTATATATGTAGCACTGCAGTTTGCTTTTGTTTTCTCAGGACATGGTCTCACTATGAATCTTTTGCTATCCTGCAACTGAGAGATCCTCCTGCCCCTGTCTCCAGCTGGGAGAAAGGGAGTGTGCCATTACACCCAGATAGTTTACCTATATTTTTAATTACAGCAAGAAACGGGAAAGTGTACCTTATCCAGACTCATTAAGGAATTATCTGAATTGAAAAACTTCACACTAAAGACCTTTCCGAAAAGAAATGTAGACTCAGATTTCAGGTGAGTTTTACATCAATAGGACAGGTAATTCTCATCCACACAGACTTGCCTGTTCTACATAATAAGACCCCTCTCAACAACCACCGCCAACAAACCCACATCTATTTATTACGTAACTGTCGCAACAGCAGAATAGCAGTTCACTTAGACTGAAGCTAAGAAGTCAAGTGGTCTGGTTTCTGGGCTAATAGTTTATATATTAGAAGTGAGGATGAAATAAGAAAGAAATGAATGTTCTCAGACACTATCAAAGAGCCTTTATGGGTACAAGTTTTATTAATAGCTGGGAGCATACTGAATTTTAAATATCAAATCTGAAATACCAGTAGAAGCCATGAGAATGGTATACTTATAAAAATCACTCATATTTAAGCTTTAATCATCAACTTTAAGTTATCATCTGTAAGATTACTTAAGTTATCATAAATATAAATGTGTATTTTTAATGAATAGACTATAAATTGAATAAAACTTTTGAGAAGTAAGAATAATGCAGACATTAACTAATATAGATTTTACTTGCACCATGTAGGAAAACTGAGTTCAGAGAAATATTTTGTGCAATTGTCATACCAGGACAGCTAGAAACAGGTGTTCCCATATTAATGAGGCAAAGTGCACATCGAGGAAGGGGTTTCCGACAGCCAGGGCAGCTTGTGACTTTGGATTTTGTTGGTGAGCCACTCACACCATACTGACTGAACCCCCTGCCCTGATGAGGCACAGAGGAACAGCTGTAGGAGATTGATTTGCCACAAAAATTACAGCTCACAAACACCTACAAAGCAAATGAAAAGAACAATTTAGTGCGAACCATAATGGAATTAAAAAAGACTGATACTGATAAAACGTTTTAAAATTTTTCTTTACATTGCAAAGTAAACCATCTGACTAGGTCTCAGTTCATGTCTCCATGCAGAAGTTACATTATTTAGTATTTCCTGTTACCTTTACTGAATTATAGTCTTTCTAATACCATAGATAATTGTAAATCACTAGAAATGGTAGACCCTAATGCTTTATAATTATCAAGGACATTGGAATGCACTCAAGGCCATTACAAAATCCCACAACTGTGGTTGAATGTGAAATGGTCTTACAGAACACTTGGTCCACAGCTGGAAATAGGCCTTGATATAGGGGCCAGCTGGAGAAAGTGGGTCATTTGATGAGGTCCTTCATGTTTCTTAGCCTGGCCTCACTTGCTGACTGTGGACCCAAAGTGGTCAGCTGCTTCATGGTCCTGCCCCCATGCCTCCCCCCCAGGAACATCCCCAGAACTGCTATACCGTAAGCTGCTTCTTGTTAGGTATTTGCTCACAGCAACAAGGGACACGAATGCACCACTAGCGACCAGCTCAGTGACCATCTTCTGAACAAAATCTTCTAAAGGCAACACTGAGCTGAGCTTCCTACTCAAGGTAGCTGAGGCAGAGGGATCACAAGTTCAAGGCCAGCCAAGGAATTTAGTGAAATTGTTGCCCAAATAGAAAAAGAAAAGAAAGAGCTGGGGATGTAGCTCAGTATGAGATTAACTGCTTAGAATGTACAAGACCCCAGGATCTATTCTGAGGACAAAACAAGAGAACACCCCTCTCCTCAACCACCATGGCTTTTTCTACGATGATAAGGAATTAAGGTTCCTGCAACAGTGCCTTAAAAGTTTGGAACAAAGCTAATGAGAGGGTGAAAACAGCCACAGAAGGTGCTCATTGGGTTTTATGAGAACTCTTCAGCTCTTCCAGATTCCTCACATGCAGCACAACACTATCTTATCTTACTAAAATACCTACTCCAGCGATAACAAACATTTCCTACTGCCTACAAAATTAAAATAGCACCATCCATTGCTCACAGTGAAGAAAATCAAGTATTTGAATCTGAAGTAATTATGTGATATTATATCATATACCTTATGTTATAATTGATCTCATACAAAAATTTTATGCATAGACATATGGTTATACTCATTCTATTTTTTTAAACCTCCAAATTGTGCTGTACTGAATATAAGTAATACATAAAAGCAATGTACATGTAGGACAGTTAGGATTCTGAAAGTCTAGCGGTTACTGACACATTTCAGACAGCCCTAGGCTTTCCCAAGATCATCTGGACCTACTGTCCTTTGTTTTATCTCAAAGTAAAGTTCAGTAGTACAAGATGGATGGTTAAAAAATAGAAATAAAAAAAAAAAAAACAGAAAAAATTAAGAACAGAGCCTGTTATAGACAAAGAAAACAAGAGATATAAAACAGGGTGATAATAATTAATTAATCTGGTGCTCACACGTTAAGATTTGATTCTCTCTAGAACAGTCTACTTACCTGTGCTAAAGGCTTAGAACTGGGATCCAACTTACTCCTATGAATATCAAATTCTGCCCTTTTGTGCCAAAACCTCCAGGCATCTAATAAATTTCTATAATTCTCAATCCAATATTGAACCCTTTCATCTTTCAGAACATCTAAAGGTGAACCCTAAAAAGAAAACACAAAGTATTTCAAACATTGGAAATGTCCTGGTTTAAATCAGAGGATTCTGGGTAAAATGTGAGTATGCATAACTCAGAAGTAATAGACTTTTCACGAACCTCTATCCTAATGAGGATTTGAATGAAACAATAAAAGCCTGGCGAATCCACCTATAGTTGGGCTTCACTAGAGATATATAAGCATACACACCATATAAATACTAGACTGGGGAGTAAAATTCTCTTTTGAGTTTAAGGAGCAAGCTACAAACAATCCACCTTTCTTGATAATGCACTTAATTGTGATGAGAAAACCCGTTGTTGTAAATACTAAAACTTATGGATTCAAAATCTCTGCTTACAATGGATCCAAATTGCACATGGAAACTACTTAACATGTAAACTAATACTGACCCTGGCCCTTCCAATCTGGTAGTGAAATACTGCTTTTGAGTATTTTAAATATCAAGTGCATGTAGGCACTAGTGAGAAACAAGAACTGGTTTTCCTTAAGTTTAAAGTTCTTCTCATCAGAACATCAATTTCTGACCAGTAAGATATCTCTAAAACAGGTTTTAGTGTCAGAGTTGGCAGACAGAATCTTTAATGCAGGAAGTAGCACATGCAGAGAAATAAGCTCAATGAAAAACATTACAGACTCATGGAAAATAACCCCTTCAACTAATGAGCAAATAAAGCCTCTAACCTGAGAAATGTAATCTATAGCAAAGCCGACATTCTACAACTGAAATGCAAATAACAGGAATTAAGAACTGCCTCAAGACTAGAAAGAACAGATCAGGGAGAATAAGACAAGGAGGGTGAATGAGAACAAAGTATACATTTAAACAAATTATGCACTTACCACAGAGAAGCCCATTGCTTTGTTTTCATTTTAAAAGTGCTTTTGGATGTGGGAGAAAAAAAGTTCCCTGGCTAGTTTAATGGCCAAAGGCAGTGTAGAGAGAACAAATAAACAATCCAATATTAATTATCCAGTTGAAGCTGGGCATGGCAGCATACCACTCCACTAAGCCCTCAGAGGCAGATGTAAGTGGATCCCAGCTTGGCCTACAAAGTGAACCCCAGGCCAGCCAGGGCTACACAATGAAACCCTGTCTCAAAACAAAACAAGAAAAAAAGAAAAGAAATTGTCCAATTGAAGCAGGGGAGGTAAATAATAAAGAGAAAAGAAAGAAAATAAACAGAAGCCCAAGCTCTGAGTAAAACTTATTTACTATACACAGAATACAGTGAAAAAAAAAAAAAAAAAAAAAAAAGAACCAGCAAGGAAAAGAGAAAGAAATAATATAACAAACCATCCCAAACCTGATGAAAAAAAATGTTAATGACAGATCTAATCTCAGTAATCAATACACAGGACGCAAAAGAACTCAAACTAGGCACAATGGTGTCATTTTTTTTTCTGAGAAAGGGGGCTTCTTGAAAGAAATCCATGGTAACATGAACCACCACATACAGGGAAACAAGGAAAAGCACTCATTTCTCATCAAAATCAAAGGAGGCAGAAGAATATGAAGCACTTCTTTAAAGCGATGCTGGAAATTCTAAGATACAGGAGATGCTTCTGTTAAAGTGCAAAAGCCATGACCATTGCCTGTATTACAAAAAATGCCAGAGAATAAATAAGGAGATGAAATAAGATTAAACTCAGATCCACTGGAAGAACAGACATCAGGAACAGTAAATAAATAAAAAGTCTGCAATTCCTTTCTTCCTATAATTTATAGAACAGACAAATCACTGTGTAAAGGACAAGTAACAATGTAAGTTGGAGCTTAGACTATATAGAATAAAATATGTTATCTCTGGACAAAAGAAAAGGTGCACAAATGAAATTACACTGTTGTAATACCTGTGAAATGCAACGTGTAAGAAAACCCCCGTGCTGGATGTGTGGTAGGAAAAGGAGAGGTATTCCAGCATGTCGGGTGTGAATGCAGCCTGAGGGGAATGGGACTGAGGAGTTCGAGACGCATACATACTGTAAGACAAAGCAACGGCTTTAGCAAAAAAAAAAAAAAAAAAAAAAAAAAA
>NC_034591.1:29651413-29660603 GCF_900095145.1 Mus pahari | reverse complement strand
TAAAGTGAAATAAAAGGAATTAAGGTGAAATACAGAAACTGATACAAAATACAGCAGGGCAACAAAGGACAAACAAAATGAAAACAGCACAATGGCACAGTTAGCCTTGGCCAAATGGAAAGACAAAGCATCCCAACTAAAATGAAGTGATTATCTGACTAGACTTCTTAAAAGGTCGCTCACTGTACATACTGTCTGCATTTTAACAATATTTACAAATAGTGTTCTGAGCATCTGCACTCTGTAGCCATATATCAGTAGTTAATTTAAAAGACAAAAAACTCATTTCAGAGAGGAAACTGTATGGAGGAAAACCCTTTCTCACAAGTGGTGGCTTGATACCTTATATAAGCAGACTCTGCATTTTGAGCGAGCATTACATAAGATCACAGGAAAGCACACAGAAAGGGGGTGGCAAACACATTTCCATTTGTTCACCAACGTAAAGGAAGCTTTCATACAAAAGGAAGAAGGCACCAAGAAGAGAGGCGCTCATAACAAGAAAGGTAAGACCAGCTGAAGGCCAACTGGACACAGCAGTGACATGGAGGATGGGTTTATGTTCCTCACACAAAATTAAAGTATTAAATAATCTTTTCCTGAAATCTGCTTTAACTACTGGACAGTTAAAGCAATTAAAAAAAAATGTTGATGAAGTAGTTATTGAAATTACTCTGCTGGTAATAAGATGGATCCTTGGGAGTAAAAGAACTCAAGTGTAACTTTTCGCCTTCTATTCAAATGCAACCAAAACCACTGTTCAGATCAGGCGAGGGAGTCCTTTATGGGAGGTGAGGGACACTCTGATCTGAGGCCTTCAAGAGAAGTTCCTCTCCCTCCATCTGAGCTTTACATGAACTCAGACCCAGTCTGACTAAAGGAAAAACCTGGAGAAGCAAATGACGTAATTAGGGCCAGGAAGATGAAACACACATCCTCCTCAATAGAACAATGGGGAAAAGCTGCAAACGAAAAATCCATATGCAAGGAACAGACAGAGCACATGCACTTTAGCTGAGGAAATACGGGACACATAGAGTGTGGCCTGGCTTTTTATTAAAGCCAGTGTCACACGCACTAACCTGTAACATGCAGTAGCTTGCCGTTTGGACATCTCCGGTTCTATCCACATAACTCTCCATCAGGTCCACTCCATCCTTAGTGAGGCCTGTAAGCAAGATCCCTTCCAAATTTCCAGCCTCTTTCATTTCATTGGTCAGCTTTTCAATGTATTTATTTAACTGAAAATTTCAAAGTGAGTTTTTCAATGCAATCTGTTTCACTACACATTTTATAACTGAGAATTACTATATTTTGAACATTTTTATTCTTGATGAAAAACATTTTAAGTCAAAATCCCTTGCCAAATCTAAATATGTACTGAGGAGTCTACATCACTTTCAAGTTTCAATACAGTATCTATCCACAATCAATTTATTTTTGTGTGGCATGTGTGCGAGGGCATGTGTGGAGACCAGAGATTGACAACAGATGTCTTTCTCAACAGCTTTCCAAGTTATATTTTGATACAGGGCTCTCACTGAAGCTGAGCTCAGTGATTTGCTAGTATGACAGAGAGTCCCTGGGACCCTACTGCTTCTGCACCCAGCCTGGGATTACAAGTATCTGCTGCTGCACTCAGGTTTCCACAGGCTCAATTCAGGTCCCTGAACTTCCAAAGTATTTAACGACTGTGCTAATCTCCCTAGTTCCCGCAATCATTTCCTATGTTTATAGATGGCTAGATCTAGGAGTGTCCTCTTTTCAGCAAGTGCTTGACTGTCATGGTAGTATAACAGTATCACAGAATTAGAGCTCTATGTTCATAATCATCGATAAAAACTATTTCCTTTCCATTTCATCCTGTGCAAACTGCAGCCAACCTTCCTTCCCATTCCGCTAAGATCTGTCACTACTACAGCACCGCTAGCCATCTCTGCACTGGAAGGAGCAGGTAAGTGTTTACGTGACTGTGTGTATTACTAAAGCCTGAGTTTAAAATCTGTATCTGCTAAGTTCTTCAAAATGCAAAAATAAACATCAACTCAATATTCTAAAACAAATTTAGTTATTATATGCATATTTATAATTTCAATGTAATAACTGCCTTCTTAGATTTCATATAAAAAAATCTCACAGGCAATTACATGTAAAGATTAGTTTCTTAAGAATAATTCATAGTAAACATTAATCACCTCAAATACGGATTTGAATCAGTTCTCACCTGAGCATCACCAAGGAATTTACAAGCGAATGCCACTCTGTCACGTACAGCAACTTTGTTTTCATACTGGGGGGTGGGGGGAGAACAATTATACATGCCGTTTATTTATACGCTTATTTTCAAATGTGTTACAAAGGTACTGTTCAGATGCTAGAAGAGTCATCAATTGTCAAAGAATCCTTTTCTGATATTACTATTAGGAAACACGATACAAAGGTCATTGTTCCTAACAGTGAAGATTTATCTTTCAAATGCAGACAGACCTACCTAATTCAGTTATATAGATGTAAAAAAGCAGGTCATTCTTCTGTAACACCAATTTAAACTATAATTAGATGTCACATAATCTTTCTCAAAACAACTACCTTTGGAGAAACAGCTACATAAAATTAATCACCAAATCTAGAAAAATCTATGAACTGAGTATACCAGTAGAGATTAAAAATATTAGTAACTTGGGGGCAGCAACGATGACTCGGTGGTTAAGAACACTTCCAGAGGATCCAGGTTAAATTCCCCAGCACCCACATGGCGGCTCCCAAGCACCTGTAACTCCAGTTCCCAGGGATCCAATGCTTACCTCTGGCTGGTCTCCTTAGACAATGCACACATATGGTGCACAGACATACATCCAGGCAAAACATGCATACACATAAAAGAAAAATAAACCTACCTCTAAAAAACCCTACCTCTTAAATACAAAACCTAAAACTAGTAAACTGATACTCTGTCCAATACTGCTATATGGGTGGTTTGCAGTAGAATATTTAGAGGCAGCATTTTATTCACCAATATTATTTTAAAAAATACTTTGAAAATGTTACCATAAATTTAGAAAGTTCTAACTAATTTTGCAATAAGAAAAAAATTAATTTATAGGTAGCAAAATGATCCACTTTCTATCAGAGTCATTCTTTGAAGTTTTCCTTCTTAAAATCTAATATCCTTTTCATTGATGCTCATTACCTTTCCTCAATTATAAAGTGTAATTCTATCTTTAAAAGTGAATAAGCTCTTAGACTCAGTTACATGTGCTACAAAAACAAATGGGCTTATAACAAAATTAGGTCCATTTTATATCTGAGAAAACTAGAGCCCTAAGTTAATGGTACAGCTAAGGCTAACTGTGGCAGAACAAAGACTGGAGCTTTTTCTGGTTTCTAAAATCAGTTTGTATGTACTTATGCTAACAATATAAAATAAAATAAAATTACATAGACATTAAGTACATTCTTAAAAGAGCTTGGATATATGAATTTCCTTCTCAGCTCTCCCTATGGGAATAAGAGAAGAAGGAATCTTATTACAGGTCACTAATTAAAATACAGAAATGCAATATTTAAACATTTAGCAATCAGTTCATTTCAACAACTGACATGGAATGGGAAACCTCACTTCATTCTTTCCTCAGTGTGTGACAAGGAAGCTATGACAGAGTTACACAGTGACTAAATCGGAAAGAGAGAAAAGGATCTGAAAGACTAAATAAAATATAGATTATTATAATTAGTGTGGTTACACGGTTTTCCAAACAGGACTTGTCTGAAAATGACCATTTATTTAAGATGTGAGGCGCCTTAGCCAAAACTAATTGAGTGATCATCAATTGTCCACGCTCCCACACACACAATATTTAAACAGAAAATACAAGTATATGTTTATAGTTGTACATTTCTACTGCTCAGTTTTTCAGTAATGGATGAAATAGTCTTTCTTAGTTCTGTAGCTGTATTAACAAAACCATAAAAAAGCAACCCTGTTAATTCAAAGGAGGATGTGGAGACAGAAAATAACTCACCAAAACTCCATCATACGCCCCTGTTTCACTTGTCAGGAATGCAAACATGACACACAGATAGGGGTTGTTGAGCTGCAGGCGCAGGGTGCTGCACATCTCCCTCCACAGGGAGTTCTTCTCATCCGTATACCCTGATAAAGCCATTGCTACCACATTGAGATTCAGATCTCCTGCAGGTTAAAAGTACACAGCTAGTCAGTTACCAGAAGCTTAATAGCCCCTTTCCCCCAGAGTTCTTAAATCCTCAACACAGTGACCAAAGGGTGAATTTGAATAAGAAAATAATTAAAACTGTTAAATTTGTTAAGAGTACAAAGAAAAAAATACATTCTTAAAAACAGTTCATATGCACACGCCTGGAAACACTATGAGTTAAGTACTTTCCCCATGGAGAAGTACTGGAGACTGAACCCAGAATCCCACTGGCATGCTCTGACACTGAACTGCTTCCCCTGCAGCAAGTAATGGTTTTACTTTCAAGTTCTTCATCCAGCAGTTTTTTATGAGGTTGTAAAATCACCTCATATCGAAAGGGAGACAAGTGACACCATCTCACCAAAGTTACTGCCACTCTTACTAGTAAGGTCATCCACACTACTGGAGAGTACTGAAAGTAACGCTACTTTGCCACATGATCATTTTTTAAATTAATTTATTTATTATATGTAAGTACACTGTAGCCATCTTCAGACACTCCAGAAGAGGGTGCCAGATCTCGTTATGGATGGTTGTGAACCACCATGCAGTTGCTGGGATTTGAACTCAGAACCTTTGGAAGAGCAGTCAGTGCTCTTAACTGCTGAGCCATCTCTCCAGCCCCTTACCACATGATCATAATTTTCAAAGGTTTCTTATTTTCCTACTTCTAATTATTAATACATAACCTGACATACAAAGGATCAACTGGAGAAAAAAATAACAATATGTTGGTATTTTTATTTTAATATACTTAGAAAACTTCTAGGTCAAACAGCTACGAGAATCATCACAACAACTGCATGTAGACATGAGTACACAAAGCATTGGTTACTTATGGCTTTTATAAACAGTTGCTCTGAGTATACAGTGCAGCCAAGAATAATGAGGCTGAATGGCTCATTATTCACTTTTACAAAAATGTTTTCCAAGACACTTAATACCTACTCTATTATAAAATTTTAAATCTTTTAAAATAAAAGCATACAAATACCAAATCTCCCAGATATATATGATAGGAAAGTAGGCTTTCAGGTTGAAGCAAAATTAAACTGGAAATAGAGTCCCTTTTGGGGGAGGACTGAACCTTGATTCCCACAGTCTCATATATGCTCTTTTTTTCTCTTTTTCATGGCACTACATACCTCTCATACTGTCAAGTACAAAAGGCTTTCCCTGAAGCACAGGTAAAGATGCTCGGGGCAAAGCATTAACCTTTTTAACTTTTAGAATGAAACTAAATAGATTACAGTAAATTTCATGTTTTTATAGTATAACTGAACTATATAATAGGTTGAAAGTAGGCCAGAACAAGTAATAATTCAGTACTCTAAATACTCAAGAAATAATTTTCTATTATGTATTAAATATAAATAGCAATATACCCTGTAGGAATTTAAGTGAACTACACCTAAAAAACTAGAATAAAACCAACCAACCAACCAACCAACCAACCAACCAAAATTCTTTGTTTTTGACTGATTTGGTCCCCCGAGGATCCTCTGGCAAATTCTCAAAGAAACTTTATCACACCTCCCTCCCTAGCCCTCCCCACCCCACACACAAAAAGAACATGCTTTAATTGGACTCAATTAGAAACATTTCCCAGACCAAAATATGCTTTTCATAAGAATCTACACTGGTCTATGCAAAACTATCATTTAGTTTCCTACCAAAAGAGAAAGCACACAGTAGAATATATCCAGCTGTCTGTAGTCAAAGTGCTTACAAATGAAAGCAGTTCCAATATTTATTCTTTAATGTATATGATCTGTCTTTAAAAAGAAAACAAGGACATACATGCTAGACAACTTATGTTATTGTTAAGATGTCATTTAAGATACATTTGTTTTTATTGACCTATCCCAAGGCATATATAAATGGGATTGGCTAGTATTTACTGCTCAACACTATATATTTTCCCTTTGAATGAAAAAGATGTTGATTAGATAACTGAAAATTACCCACATCCTTTCTTGACAAAATTCTATGACCTGCCAGTTCTCAGAGCATAACCTAATACCTTTTTCTGAAGACGCCCCTTCATTCAGGATTTGGATTGCTCGCCGAATATCCAAGTTGAACAAAGCCACAGCAGCAGCTCTTTCCCATTCTCCTTCTTGCACAAGGGAGTTCAAAAATGGCCCCACATCTACATCCGTTCCTTTCTTTATCCACCCACAAAGCTGTAATGCTAAAATCCTTTCTTCATTTAAGTTCTGAATATCAGTTTGTTTATCCAAGCCACTCCAATTATGTCTGCTGCTTTCTACCATACCTAAAAACAGAAAAGTTTTATATTGTTTTGTTTATTGTTATTTTGAAATATACTAGCAAACACTTCAGCTTTACAAAGAAACATTTCAACATTTAGAATATTCAATTTCTCAACCATAACCTTACAATAGCATAAATAAGCAGTATACCACAAATAAAACACTTTGCACCATAGTTGAGTTACCAAGAAGCTATTATTGCTTCTGTTGCAAGAACAGGGACTCTTTCCTCCCAAAGTGGTCTGTGCTAGGTCACCAGGAGATAGAGACAAGTAGCCCCATGTGCCTCCCAATCCGTAGAATGTTTACCCCGAAGAGATGTAGCTATCAGTGAGCTTTTGCCCATATCCATCCCCAGAGCCTTGATGGATCACTTCCTGCAGGTGTCTTTGTCAACCCTATACAAGCTAGAGGCATTTGGAAGACAGACTCTCAAGTGTGAAGTGCAAATCTGTGGGGCATTTCCTTGATCTGTGAGAAGGTAGCACAGCAAAGAACTGTAGCCAACCTTCAGGAGCCATGGGTAGGGCCTGACTATCACCCAACCAGAAAGAAGGGCATAACTTAGTTCTACAACTGCAAGGAACCCTCAGTCTCTCAGCCTCTGGTTGTTAAACCCTAAAAATGCCACCCTCACCCCTACCCCCAGCTAATAAAGCATATGTACATCCTTCTATCTAAAGCCGAATCTCATCTGAATCCAATTCCTTCCCATTCCTAGGACCTTTCCTTTATCTCCTACATGTATCTTCAACCTGTTTTGTGGTTGCTGAACTTGACCAACAACTACATGACTTTAGAAAAGTCAATACTCTACCTCTAGAGGGAAACAGTAGAAGTTTAGCCACTATGTTCATTTTAGCTCTGCAGCACTGAGCAGTGCCCAGTCTTTTGACTCATGGAAACAATGAGATTCTATGACAATTTATATTATAGAAAAGTAGCAAAGGGTCCAAAGCTGACTAACAATCTGTCAAGGGGACCCAAAAATAAACATTAAAAAGAGAAAAAACAGGGGCTGGTGAGATGGCTCAGTGGTTAAGAGCACCGACTGCTCTTCCAAAGGTCCTGAGTTCAAATCCCAGCAACCACATGGTGGCTCACAGCCATCTGTAATGAAATCTGATGCCCTCTTCTGGAGTGTCTGAAGACAGCTACAGTGTACTTACATGAAAGAAAGAAAGAAAGAAAGAAAGAAAGAAAGAAAGAAAGAAAGAAAGAAAGAAAGAAAGAAAGAAAGAAAGCAAGCCAGGTGTGGTAGTGCATGCCTCTAATCCCAGCACTAGAGAGGCAGAGGCAAATATATGTCTAAGAGTTCCAAACCAGCCTGGTCTACATAGGGAATTCCAGAACAGTCATGATTACATAGAAAGGTCCTGTCTCAAAACAAACAAAGAGAGAAAAATAATTAAAATTTGTCCCTTTTAAGTTAAACTTTATATATGTACATCTATATGTATAAATCACTTAGTCTAAATACAAGGAGTAAGGGTAGGTCTAAGCTCTCTACTAAACCTAAAAAATCATACTTTTAAACAACTTGTGTGATTATCCCCTTGATGGTAGTTTGTGATAATCTTAAAATACTATTCATGTAAGCATTTATTTTAAACTATACCTTTTTGCTTTATGGAAAAATTGTAAGGTGAGTTGTTTAAAATGAATTACATTTGGAAATTATTATTTTTGTGGTGCTATAGATAAAGTCCTGGCCTTGAACATGCTAAACAGGTACTCTATCACTGAGCTATATCACCAGCCAGATTTTTCTCTGTAGGGTAGGAAGGTAGAGAGGTTGAATATGGAACATGAACTCAAGACTTCACATATGCTAAGTATCAATCTATTGCTAAGCAACAAACACTCTCATATCAAAAGTATTTTTCTCCCTGAGACAAGCTCTTATATTATATAGTCCATGCTGGCCCTGAACTCATCATGTAACCAAGGAAGACCTTAAACTTCTGAGCATTCTGCCTCCATCTCCGAAGATATGGGACTCCAGGCTTCACCAGCACACTCAGTTTTATGAAGTGCTGGGAATTAAATCTGAGGCTTCCTGCATGCTAGGTAAATATTCTTCCAATTTTCTTTTTACTTTTAAATAGACCATTTTTGACTTAATAAATTGAATTCTGGGAGCTCAGAGAGTCTTAGCTTGGCAACTATGCTATGGGCAATTAGGGTTATCAAAAAAATGTGATACCATGAATTCCAAATGTATCGTTACACTACAATTTTAACAACTATAAAATTTTAACATATCTATAGAAGAAAAATAAAATATGCATCATATGCAATACAAATATGAAAACTGTATTTACTGAATCTGATTATTGCCCATATTAATAGAATCAATATTTTACTGTTTGCAAAGAGAACAAGTATACTCAAACATGAAACTACCAGCTTAAAAAAAGTCTCACATCTGCTATCAGACATATGCATACACAGACATACCCTGTGTACGTGTATAAACCATGTGTGTGATAAAATAATACACTTTAGAAGAATACTTGGTGTTAAGAAAACAAAAACACGTGGTCTGGAGAGATGGCTCAGCGGTTAAGAGCATTGACTGCTCTTCCAGAGGTCCTGAGTTCAAATCCCAGCAACCACATGGTGGCTCACAACCATCCTTAACAAAATTGGACTCCTTCTACTGGAGTGTCTGAAGACAGCTACAATGTACTTACA
>NC_034591.1:29648569-29650443 GCF_900095145.1 Mus pahari | reverse complement strand
CACACACACACACACACACACACACACACACAAATACACTAAACAATTATATCTCTAATACTGTGAACGTGGCTTTTCCAATCAGCATTTAAACATACTCAGCCCCATACTGAAACCAAAGCCAAAGCAATACCAGCCCTCCCTGACTCTAGGCTAGCTCCTGCTACTAGTTACCATTGTATCTTACCTTATTGAGCCTACGTTTCTAATTATTCATAATTGATGGTTTCACGTGATACTGTGCAGTTGTTTCAGTTAACTGGATCTAAAGTGTAAAGTGACTTCTTTCCCTTGTCTACACGAATGTATGGCTCTGATAGGTTTCCTACCTCACCACAACTCTCCTTTCTGCTCTTCCTCTGAAAATTTTCATCTATCTCATAAAATATCAGTATTTCTGGTTATATTTTTCCTCTACTCTAGACAATAGAATCCCATTGCCCAATACTATAAGTGCTATCAACATAGTACTTAATTCTTGGTGGCAGTGGTTTTTAACGCACAAAACATTGTATATTTAAGTTTATATATAGTGATCACATATATGCCTGCCTTTTTACTTTTATTAATAAATAAGGCAGTTTCTCATTAAACTTGCTCTGTTATTTCTTTTGATAAAGATTACTTTCTGGTATAGTTCTAATGGGAAAACACCAAAATGAAATAGATCTGAAGCTTTCCATTCATCTTCAGTACTGTGTATCAAAATAATTTCAAAGTCCTCAAAAAAAACCAAAACACTGTAACAAATGCAGCAGCTTAACTGAAGATGTTAAACACACTCTAAACAACAACAACAAACATGTTATTGAGCATTCTATGTTACTTGTAACATAGTGAAGGGAGTCCTATAAAGAAAATCTTATTTCTACTATGGCTTTAACCAAATAATGTAAATTATATTTCTAGCACCTTACATAGCTGGAGTACAAATAAACTAATAAAACGTAGAGGTTGAATCCTAAGAGACAATGTAACGTTATCACAATAAATTCTAGTACAAAGACAAGAATGATTGCTTAAAGCAGCTACCTTAAAGGTTCTTTGTGGGAGGGATCTTTTTTTAAAATAGTTTATCAATTTAACTCTTAAATTTATCCATTGACTGATTCCTTCACTTACTTAACAAGCACTTCCAGCATTCTCCAGGCTAGGCCATACTTCATATCATATCATATCATATCATATCATATCATAGACCTTGTGAAAGTACTTGTAGCAAATAAAAGGGAACTTCAGTCAAGATTCTTTTAATTTATTCTTTAAAAACCAAGATGCTGTGATAAAATTCAAACTAACAAGCAGCATCTTAGAAGTGAACTTGTATAGTACCTCTCTTAAAGTGGGGCTTCAGAGAAATAGCAGAGAAACATAAATGAAGAGATTTAAGAAGAGTCAATGGACATCAAAGATCAAAGTTCCTTTCATAAAAAATTCCAGACACAAATACATTCAATATACTTAACAGTTCACTGAAATACCCAATCAGAAACCAAAAGGGGTAAATGACATTTCTGTACCCAATCAGAAACCAAAAGGGGTAAATGACATTTCTGTACATAGTCCTGAAACAATTTTAATTTTAATCAAATAGGGATCAAGTAAGAGTACAAAAGTTATAAATGTATTTAAAAATATAAAATGGAATTTTCTTACCCAAAGATGATTTTACTATTGATTTAATTCCTGCATAAACCAATGATCCTTTGTTGCCTGGAGATTTTTGATCATTATCTTCTGTATATTGCTTCATAAGTATTTAAATGCATAGGAAATACTAGCAATTATACATAATATTTCAAAATTAAAATTATTTTAATTAGGAGCCAACTCATAAGAATCTATGCAAATAAAATAGTTTCACTTTACTGACC
>NC_034591.1:29635876-29648538 GCF_900095145.1 Mus pahari | reverse complement strand
TTTTTTTTTTTGGTTTTTCGAGACAGGGTTTCTCTGTGTAGCTCTGGCTGTCCTGGAACTCACTTTGTAGACCAGGCTGACCTCGAACTCAGAAATCCGCCTGCCTCTGTCTCTCAAGTGCTGGGATTAAAGGCATGCGCCACCACACCCGGCTCTACTGACCACTTTTCTTGCTGCTATTCTACAAACTAAAACTTTAAAAAGTTTTAAACGATTTTACTTCAAAATTTGATTACATAATTTCTATTTGTATATAAAACATTTAGCATGCTACCCAATTTGCCTCAAAAAGTTAACATGACAAAGGATATAGTGCAGAGTATACCAGAGTGATTTGAGCTGTGGGTCTTCATTGCCAGCTAAAATGTGGTTTCTCCAGACCTGTTCTGTATCAAGTCCATACCTTGATAAAGCCCGAAGGCGCATTTTTGTTGCTATATCTTTTTCTAAGGAATTATCACTTTCTTCTTCTGCACACTCATACAAATGGCGACCACAAGCCCACATTAAAGATGTAATTGGGCTCCAGGCAAGAGATATCCTTTCAAATACAGTGAAGTCAGACATTGTTCGGTTGGGAGTCACAACTATCATTCGATTTTGACTCGTTGGATGCCATGCAAAGGAAGCAATGTAATTGTCACAAGGCTGCACACTTCTTTCAATTATTGTGGGTTCGGTTTCATCCCCAATGGGAGTGGGTGTATGCTGCATATCATACAACCTAATAATATTACTATCCCTTGTTAAAGTGGCAAGCAGGCCAGTCCTAGTTGGACACCATGCAACTTTTGTCAAGGGCTTTGGTTGTTCAGTCAAAGTCAAAACTGGCTTCTCAAATTTTCTAAGATCCCATATTGCAACCTGACCTTCATAGAAGGAAGCAACACGATCATGGAAGTAAGGGTCTACTGTCACTCCTTGAACAGCTTTTGTATTTACAAACATCTTCTGGCTTGTGTTCCGAAGATCAAATATGGCTAGGTTACGATGCATGCCAGCAAGAAGTAGTTTCTGGTCTCGTGGAAGCCAACAAAGGGATAAACAAGCATCATTCTGCCCTAACTCATACAGTGGTTTTGTTACTAATAATGTTGTTTCAGCTTCACCTGCTGAAAGTCTCACTTTTTCCATGGGAACAATATCAGGAGTATATTTGCTGCAGATATCCCATATTAGAACTGAAAAGTCAGCTCTGTGTTTGTCTAGACCAGCAGCAAGCCAGTTACTATCCAGTGGATTCCATGCAAGGGTATTGCATTGTCGAGCATGCTTTGGAACAAATTCTTTTCCTATCAAATCTTTAAACTTAGAGTTATGATCTTGACCAAGACTTGTAAGTACAACTCGACCATTTGCTTGTCCAACTGCTAGGAGACATTCAGGATCATAATTGAGATACCACGCAACACATTTCATATAGGGTGTATCTGAATTTATTGACAGTAATGTCGCTGCAGAGTCTTCAGATAAACGTAATGATCCAGCCTTGAGTTCTGAATTCACAGCCGATTCCACATGATAAAGGCTCAATTCTGAGTCACATACAACAAATCTATCAACCTGGTGTGGTGCCCACAAAATATCAGGCTTGGTACCGCTCATGTTTATTGATGGGCTTAAAAAGTCCAGTCAGGTCCATTCACTGAAAGTGTTAAAAATAAGAGGTTTAAAATATCAACAAAACACAATCCTTATGTTCAAATCTCTACACAAGTACCTTCTTTTTCTCTGTGATTGTATTTTTCTCTCACCACACAGATTCAAGAGGATATTCTTTTGACTAAAAATGGAGACAGAAGAATAACCACTTCCTCTAATAAAGTGATCTAGTAGGGATCTGAGAAGCACGTCCTGGCTTTATTTCCCATGATGAATTATCTTAATTGTACAGTTACTAGGGCCTTCAAATTAACCTTGGGTCATAATAACTTCACTATGATCAGTAAATTAATAAGTACCATACCCATGATGGGGGAAAACTTAAAAGGAGTATGACTCACTATCCTAAGTATTGGTTAGAGCAGCAGTTAGTCCTCAGTGTAAGTGTTCTGTCTGTGCTAATATGGGAATGTCTAGCCACAGAGCTAAACACTAGTTAACTCACTCACTTTTCAATAATTTAATGAACAACACAAATTTGAAGTATAATATCATGCTGCAACATTTGTTTCTTTGACTTTCAACATTAAGAATTGGGCAGAATAAAAACTGGAATGTACAAAGGAGATACGAGATTTATTCTAACTTTTCTATAATTAGTTATTGGACGATTTTCTCATCTACTCAATAATAAAATTATTTAATTAGTACGTCCCAATTTTACTCATTAATGGATCACTCATAATGCTACTAGTCTCCTTAAACTGATTCTTTTTCAAAATCTGATCAACTTTAACTTCATATGTAGTTTCATCAACCATGAGGAGAGTGTATTAATTATACCTTAATGCATGCTAAAATAAAGATATTATTTAAATGTGCTTGATTGTATTTTATCTAAAAAAAAAAAAATCATTGCATTATGACTGGCAGTACATATACCACACTTACTTTGAGAAAAATAAGTTAAGGGACCACTAAAGGTTCTTAGTTTTCAATTTTATAAGCCTAGATAAGTTTTAACTAAAGCCAGAATAGTTTTAATATTATTATTATTATTATATTATTTGCTTAAAAATGAAAGCTGGATGCAAATATTAAGTGCTACCAAGAGATTGGCAAGAATAGCTTAGATACAAAATTAACAAAACATTTACAAATCTCACTGTGGTTATTTGCAGTTTTCAGAAGGTGATCATACAGTCTGCCAATATCTACTGCAAGTATCAAGTATAGAGATGAACATACTTTCCTAATAAAGATATTCTTTGATAAATATTCAACTCTCATACCTTCTTATCTTGCAAACAGTTTTAGACATGAATTCTTAATATAGAATTTCACAGACTTCATATTTATCAAACTTTTAAGAAGTCTTTTATTTCTAATTATGTATGTATGTGCATGTCTGTATTTGTGCACATAAGTGCAGTACCTTTAGAGGAAACAGTGTTGGATCACCTGGAGATGGAGTTACAGGCTCTGTGAGTCACCTAATGTGGGTGCTAGAAACTGAACTCATGTCTTCTGTAGGGCAGAGTGCTCTTAACCTCTGAGCCATCTCTCCAGAATTCATATAATTTAGATTAGAAATAAAAATTCAGAAATACTCATACTGGCTTTATTTTCTTCTTTAACACTTCTGAAACCTAGGATCAGTCATTTCAATTATATTCTTAATACCATTTCTTCCTTAATTCCTTTTCCACTTTGTTGTGTGTCTTTTCTTTATCCAAATTATTTACTTCTTTCCTTCCTTGACTCAGGGTATTACAGTGTACATATTCTCAAGGTGCTATAGACTAACTATGAGAGATCAAGGTACATATAATTTCTAGTCTGTGGCACTAGCTCAACAATTCATCTTTACTATAATCCTTAAAGAGTCAGAATAACCCTTATGTTGTGCATATGTAAGCATATATGGTTTATGTGTTCATGTGTACAGGTGTGTATATGTAGGCCATGTAAGTCATGTTAGATGTCTTCTAGCGCCTTACTTTTCATGGATTCACAGAGAAGTTCATACATACAATGTATTTTGAATGTATTCACTCTTCCCAATTTTTTTTCTTTTTTTTTTCTTTTTTTAAAAGATAACCCACCCAGTTCAATTTGTATACTTTATTTTTTTCTGAGGCAAAGTCCCTTACTGAATTTGGAGCTCACTAACTTGCTGGCAATACTAGTTGGCCAGCAAATCCAAGGAATCCTCCTGTCTTTGCCTCTCCAGTGCTGAAATCCTGGGTGCACATTACCATGCCCAGTTTTTCACATAGATTCTGAGGATCCAAAAACTCGTGTCTTCATGGGGGCGTAGCAAGCGCTATACTATGTCCTCTCTTCATACCAGAATAATCATTGTAGAACACAGGCAACCAGTTTACACACGTCATTTACAGATCTATAAATACCTTCAGCTCTGTTGCTCTGACCTCCTGGGATGCCTTACTTGCAGTATTTTAGCTACACTGCTTTTTTCTTCAGTTCTTGGGATTCACTCCTTTCCCCAGCCATCTCTCATCTTTGCAAATGTTCTCTTGCCTAGAAATACACTCTCATCAAATAGTATTCTCTCTCTTTAAACCTCATAGCTGAGCCTCTTGTACTAGATTAGGCCTTCCAATACAAAAGATGAAACATCTTTTGTCTCCACTATAGTTCTAATACATAGCCTAGAACTAGCCAGTTAGTAGATGGTTAACATCTGCCTAGTGCAGGCCTGTGTTCAGGGGTCCATGAACACTTCTCACACCTATTATTTCAAGGTTTTACACTTTCTTCATGCTTCCACTTTTTCCTACTCCTGAGGAATCAACATTTCTTTTTTGCAACAGAACCTAACTCTAAGAGCAAAGCTATCACTGTTATAGTTGGGTCTAGAGATGGAAGACCCAAAGTAAAGCATCCTAAAAGAGGATTGCTTTAATACATTGTATTCTGTTTATTCGGTAGCTGTTTATTTAGCACGTTGTATGCACGTTGTTCTCAACTATGGGAATACAGTGATAGCTAGGGGCAGATAAAAAAACCTGTTCTAACAAAGCTGCATTCTAATGAACAGACACATACAATAGAGTTAGTTTGAAAACTGAAAAAATGAGGAAGGGAAGAAAATCATACCAGACAGCAAAGAAAACTAGATAGCCCCTAGAGTAAGGGATAATGCCCATACCTAGATTCTTACAAATAGAGGGAGCTTCTTAAACATGTCTTGAGATTCTTGCTATGTCCCTGAAAAAACAGAAAAGAAAAACTCAATACATATATAAACACACGTTAATCTAGGATTCCATCCTACAATTTTACTCCTGATACAAACTATATGTGGTAAAACAAAACAAAACCATGTTGAAAAATCCAGTTCAAAAGAGTTACTGTAAGCTAGGTGTGGTAAAGTCCACCTTGATCCTGGCATTTGGGGGGTGGAAGTGGATCAAGAATCAGAGTCAACCTCAGACACAGGAAATCCACTCTCAAAAACAAAGAACAATAAGGTTACAGTATGTGATGGTTACTTTTAATCACCAACTTATTCACCAGGCATGGTGGTGCACGCCTTTAATCCCAGCACTTGGGAGGCAGAGGCAGGCTAATTTCTGAGTTCAAGGCCAGCCTGGCCTACAGAGTGAGTTCCAGGACAGTCAGGCCTATACAGAGAAACCCTGTCTCAAATAAATAAATATCACCAACTTATCACAACCCAGAAGCACCTGACAAGAGAATCACAAGGAGGGAGTGTGTAGATCAGGTCGGCATGTGGTCCACCTTGATTATATTAAGTAGAGGAAGATCAACCTATTGTGGGTGGTACAATTCCAGTAGGCAAGGGGATCCTGAGCTGTCTGAGAGTGGAGAAAGCTGGTTGAGCAGGAAGCATATACACACTACTTCACTGATTCCAGCTCCTAACTGCAGAAGTAATGTGACTAGCTGTCTCAGGTGGCTTTCATGTTGACTTGTTTAGATGATGGACTGTAACTTGGAAATGTTAGCTAAAATAAAATCTCCTTGAAGGTCTTTCTGTCAAAGTATCACAGCAAGAGAAACCAAACTAAGACACTGTCATTTGAACAGTGTGGTCTGGGGGATCCTCAACAAGAACCAGTCAGCACTCCCAATGCTATGCCTGTAAAATCCTGTTACCACTCACGAAATTATGGCAGTGACACATACAAAATCATGGAACTTTCGAGTTAGAAAGGAACTCATAAATCCTTCTCATTTTGTGATGGACTGAACAGAAGAACAGACGATTTGGTTTTTGTGCCTATCTGTCAACTTCCATCTTCGACCAGTGCTAAAGAAAGGAACAGTTACCTAATTTGCAGAGCCCAGTGCAAAATGAAAATGTCAAGGAGTGACAGTGCAGCTTTAAACTGCTAGCCACTCTAAATGCTAGGCTGGTGCTCCTGCACAGGGTTGCACGTTACAAAGATGGCCCTAGAAAACCAGTATGTCTATAACCATCCTGTTAAGAAATCTAACACTCTATACAAACAGGTTCTTGCTTATTCACATACATAATATGAATATGGAGGAGGGCAAAAAACAACAAGAGCAACACCAAAACAACAAAAAAAAAACAGTAAGGGCTCAGAAATTCTTTCATCCAGTTATTAGCATAGATGATTACAAGTCCCTAACAACTCGGGTAACATCTATGTAATTTCCACCTCACAAAGTTCTAACATTAACTCATCAATGATGAGTTCTCTGCTTCATACAGATGTTGGTGTCCCTATTTAGTTCTTTCAACCAGTCCTGGAAGTGAATGCTTTCAGATGCCGGAGACATTGCCAAATCCATGGAGGAGCTAAGAGCTGGCAATAATTTAGGTCCTCACCTTCAAATTTAGTAAGTGTTCATTTCCCTTCAATGGTTCCCAGCGAGTGAAAACCATCAGAGAGTCCCTGTTCACCACCAGGACATTGTAACACTATCCAAAAGAAATGTAGTGAACCACCACTTATAATTCTCTAGCAGGCACATTTCAAAAGTATCAAACGAAATTTAGAATATCTTTTAATTTAACCTATCAAATAAGAAATAATTTAAAATATACAACCAATATAAAAAATAAAGTTTTTATATTTTTATTAAATCTTGGAAATCCAGTCTATACTTTACACTTATAAAACATCTCAACCCCACGTGGCAACTGGACACACATTCAAAACACTATAAATAATGCAAAACATACAATTATATGGTTTGCCTTCTTTCTTTCCGCGCTAAATAAACGACAGCAGTTTCAGGAAATTTGGAGTGCTACCATCTCCACAAGACATTGCGCATCTACATTTTCGTTAAAACTATAGTTATTCAAAAGAGCCAACAAGAGCAGTCATTTGCTGAGCAATTCGGCAAAGCAGAGAGCCTCCATTCCTCTCAAGGAATTTGCATTATTCGTGTCGGTAGGGAGGGAACAGAGCTCACGGGGGGTGACAGGCCTTTTAACAAGGATTTGATTGGGTACAACTGGAACTCATCGTGTTGTTATTCCGGGTAAACCAGGAATCCGATCGTGGCTCCCACGGTCCAGACACCTGGCTGAGCCGCTCGGCTCCGCACGGAGGACGGTCGCCACGCGGCCGCGGGACGCCCCAAGGCTCCACACGAGGCCGGGCGCCAGCAGCCCGATGCCGTGACCATCGCACGGATCGATCGGAACGCCACCCGCCGGCGCGGCTCTGAGGAAGCGGCCGCGGCTGCCACCCCGGGCCTCACGCAGACACCCGCTCCGGGCCGCACTCACTGACCTGAGGAGGTGGCCTGTCGCCACGCAGACGTTTCCGGCCTGTACGCCGCCCCTCCCGCCGCGGGAGACGGGCGCGGGCAAGATGGCCGCCGAAGCGCGGGCGGTGACCCGGGCCACCCGCTGGGCCCACGACCAAACCACCCTGCCGCCTCCAAAGCAGACCTCCTCGCCGCGAGCCCCGCCTTCCCCTCGCCCGGCACCGCCCCGGGGCGGGGCCGCCGCGCTGAGACCCCGCCTTCCTCCCGAGCGCTCCGCCCTTGAGTTGAGCCCCTTCCGTCGCCCTCTTGTGGGCGGGGCCTCAGCCTAGAGTCCCCGCCTCCCTCGCCAGCGCTCCACCCAGTGTGGGCCCTGCCCCGGAACCCCTCCCCAGCAAGCAAGCCATTCTTTAACCCTGGGCTCATGGAATTTGATTATTTCTCTGAAGCCAGCTACCATGGTCGTGGTGGTACGCACACTTTAGCATATGTGAGACATTTTTATTTCCACCGAACAGTGAGGATGGGCGATTTAGTAAAAATATCAGGATTTGGGGCTCATAATTAGGTTTCAGTTATTCCAAAAAGAGGTCATGAATGCCATGTTGAGTTGAGTCACACCGTGTTGGGATACAGGAATGAGTAAAAAGACCCTTGTAGGAAACAGGACAAAAGAGTGATGGTTTTTTGTTTTGTTTTTTTGTTTTTTTAAGCTACCTGGGAGAGCACCTCCCTCAGGTTGGATCAGGGCATCAGAAGAACTTCCTTGAGGATCACTTGACTAAGAAAAACAAACATGGATTGGTTATGGAAAAGTTAAAGACAGAAACAACTGGAAGAGAAAGGCCTTCTAGAACTGAATACTGGGTCAGGAAACGGGATATAGCAATGGAAAAGCAAGAGTCTCTCATTTACCTGTGAGTTTCCTTATGAAGTCTCAGTGACCACTGACCAGTCAAAGCCTGAAAAGATTAGGTGAACGATTCAAAATAAACAACACCTAAATTTTAATTTTTGAATGTGATGAAATCTTTCTGAGTCCTGTTTGGTCCAATACTGAACATCATTCAACTACCCATAGTCACAAGTATACCTAAGCTGCAATCTGGGCCATCAGATCTGTCAGTGCTTACCTTTAAGTAACCCTTACCAAGTAGCAGAATACTACATCACGATACCTACATCAATCACTCCATCTTGTCTTAACATGTAGGTATTGACAAATCATTACAGGAAATGTGAGCACGAGAGAGAAACAGAGAGAGAGAGAGACAGAGACAGAAAGACAGAGAGAGACAGAGAGAGAGAGAGAGAGAGAGAGAGAGAGAGAGAGNAGAGAGAGAGAGAGAGAGAGAGAGAGAGAGAGAGAGAGAGAGAGAGAGATTCATATACAATTTATTATAGTGCTATTGGCCCTCCAGATCCTTCAACTCTGCCTGTGCAGGTTCAACAACCACAGATCAAAATGTTTTTAAAATTGGGTACGGTAGTGTTCGTCTATAATATCAACGCTCCAGAGGTTGAAGCAGAAGGATGGAAGAATTCAAAGATAGACTCAACAACAATATACTGAGTTTGAGCTAGGCTGGCTACATGAAAATAACTTTCTCTCATATCTGTCTGTCTTTCCATATATATATATATATATATATATATATATATATACATATATATATATATATCTCAAACTTGTACATTTTTCTTATCATGGTTTACTATAAAATGTAGTATAGGAATTCTTTATGTAACATTTACATTGTGTAACTATTGTAAGTAATGTAGAAATAGGTACAGAGAATGTATGAATGTATGTAGATAATTTGCAAATAACACCAACTAAGATAAAACATTTGACACTGGGTGTGGTGGCGCATGCCTTTAATCCCAGCACTCGGGAGGCGGAGGCAGGCAGATTTCTGAGTTCAAGGTCAGCCAGGTCTACAGAGTGAGTTCCAGGACAGCCAGGGCTATACAGAGAAACCCTGTCTCAAAAAAACAAAAAAAAAAAAGAAAGAAAAAAAAACATTTGAACATACATGGATCTTAGTATCATTGCAGAATATAAAGGGTCCACCATTTTGTTATAAATATTATATTATTGTTGCCATTACTTCATCATAGGTATATGCATATGAAAAATATAGGATATCTGAGTTTGACACGAACCACAGTCTGAGATGTCTACTGATGGAGTTAATATACATGCATCAAGATTAAGAGAAAACTAATATATGAATAAGCCAGAGGTGAAGAGAGATTGAGAAGTCCTATCAGAAATTCATTGAAAATTAGCTTACTGTCTTCGCATAGGCTTTTTCATAAAGGAAATTGTGGAGTCACTGATAATTTTAACTAGGAGATTGGTATAGCCAGTTTTTCCATGGAGAGTTGGAATTGTAAAATAGCCAAGTAAAAGATGATGAAAACTCGCATTGCCAGTGGTATGGAGACAAGTGGGTTGCCTAGGGGTTAATTCAGAAATCAAGATGAAGAAAGCATATTGATTGCCCCAGTGAGCGCTATAAACTCTAGGTTGTGGTGATGACACAATAGGAGTCTCAGCTCAGACACCGGATTCCCTTCAGGTGGCTGACAGCCCGTGCTCGCGCCTCTGCGCTAGGGTACTGGTGCTAGTGCCTGATCACTTGGGTAAAAGGATGAGTTTGAGAAGCATATTACATTTGTGATTCCTGCCATCTAAAGAACATTAAGTACAATCAAGGGGATGTATCATAAGATTCATCACTGCAACATGAACCTGCCCATCTTCTAGGTGGGTTTTGCCTAGGACGTAAGTCCCTATATAAGACCAATCTTATTTTTAAATAGCTTTATCAACACCTGCCATAAGTAGTTGAGAAAAACTCCACCAATGGATGACTTTACTTCTTATTTAAAAAAAAAATCAAAGCTACTACATAAGGGATCCTGTATTAGTCAGGGCTCTCTAGAGTCACAGAACTTAGGAAATGTCTCTATATATTAAGGGAAATTATTGAAATGACTTACAATCTGCAGTCTAACTAACCCAACAATGGGGACCTGTGAAAGAGCAGTCTAAGAATCTAGTAGTTGCTCAGTCCCAAGAGTCGAGTTGTTTCAGCTGGTCTTCTATTTAAGCTGTAATCCTGAAGAAGCTCCAACAGATGTCCTGGCAAATAAGTGCAAGCAGGAGAAAGAGAAGAAAGCCTTCCTTCTTTCAATCTCCTTATGTAGGCCTCCAGCAGAACTTATGGTACAGATTAAAGGTGTATACCACCATGCCTGGATTTAGAATTTGCTCTGTCCCATGCTGGCCTTAAACTCAGAGATCTGCTTGCCTCCGTCTCGAGGGATTAAAGGTGTGTACTACCTGGCCTGGACTTAAGCTTTTCAGGGCTACTATGCAGCAAGATTCGGATCAAAAGCTTGTGTCTTCCAGCATCCAAATCTGGATCTCAGGTGTGTCCACCATTTCTGGATTGTAGTTCATTCCAGATATAGTCAAGTTGAAAATGGGGAATAGCCATCACATAGCCTTAAAGCCCCTCCTTGCTTCTTGCCCCACCACCCTTTCTTCAATCATTATCACACTTCTACCGGACATATGGAAGGAATACATCTTTCTGTTCTTGTGAGACCTGAAAATATCAGGTTTTTCTTTGCATGGTTATCTTCAACTCTATTTTTGCTGCATCCAACCTTTACACACACAAATCACTGTTTTCCCCAAAAGACAGGATTATGCTTGCTCTCTCGAATCCCACTTTCCTGTGTCTTCCTGAAATTTACTCCACTTCATCTTTCGTGCCTACCATGCTATTTGCCAAGGTCAACATTGATATTCACTCTGCCAGTTTCAAAGACCAAGGCTTCTCCCCTTGCATGTCATACACACTTGACTGCTTGTCCCTCTTGAAATACTTTCTCCACTTGGCTCAACACCATTATTCTCTTTTTGTTTAGTTTTGGTCCCTATAAGTTGGCCAATTTGCTGACAGGACAAGTTGACTCTTGCTTCTGTGCTCTGCACCAGTGTCTTCTTGAAAGCTGGAAAGTTCTTTAACCACAACAATGCATGAATTATACTCTCCTTAACCCAAGGCGGATTACTTACCAAAGACTGCATAAGAGTATGCAGTCATGCCTTATTTACCGAAAGTTATCCTCCATTAAGTTTTCCAGTTCAATGTGTTCAGTTTTCATTATCCTTTCCTTTCCTCCCCTTCCTGCCTGTCTTAGGGTTTCCATAGCTGTGAGAGACACCGTGATCAAGGCAACTCTTATAAAGCACAACATTTAATTGAGGCTGGCTTAAAAGTTCAGAAGTTCAGTCCATTATCATCAAGTCTGGAAGGATGGCAGTATGCAGGCAGACACGGTGCTGGAGGAGCTGAGAGTTATACATCTTGTTCCAAAGGCAAACAGGAGGTTGATTTCCAGATAGCTAAGAGAAGGGTCTCAAACCCCACCTCCATAGTGACACACTTCCTCAAACAAGGCCACACCTTCAAATAAATGCCACTCCCTGTACCAAGCATATTCAAACCACCACACTTACTCGTATTTCTTTCTTCCTTTCCTTTTTTTTTTTTTTTTCTTTTAAATTCTTTGTTTTGTTCGTTTAAGACAAGGTCTTCTTGTATTGACTAGGCTAATCACAAACTTCTGAACCTTCTCCCTCCACCTCCTGAGTGCTGGGATTACAATTGTATGTTACTTCATTTGGACCATCAGTCACATTATAAAAGCATACCCACCTCCAAGTTTTAGGAGGGCATGCGATTACTGGGTTTGAAGAAACAGGGGGCGCCGGAGGAGGGGGGAGATCCTTTGACCTTTGACCTCCCTTCCAGCTGGATGTAGTTATGAGCATTGAGGTATGAACAAAACTGGATCATGTTCCTTAGAAAAGAGGCTTCTTGTATCCACTGCTTGGCAAATGGCAGTGCCAAGTTATACATTAAGAAATCAAAGGCAGCTCTGTAACCCAAGTCTTAGCATTGTTTTGGAAAGCTGACGGCTACTTTCTTGGATCACTCAAATTTCTGGAGAACTATACAAGACAAAATTAACATCATTCTTTTGAAGTTATATTCAATCTTCTACATCTCTTATTGGACAGTAATTGAGTAAACTGTATTTGCTACTTAGAAACAGATAATGTCATTAAATTCTGATAGTCTCTCTGCTCCCATAGAGAGATATTTGTTTAGATATTTCTTCTCTCTCTCTTTTTTTAAAGATTTATTTATTATTATATCTAAGTACACTGTAGCTGTCTTCAGATGCACCAGAAGAGGGCGTCAGATCTCATTACAGATGGTTGTGAGCCACCATGTGGT
>NC_034591.1:29627165-29635726 GCF_900095145.1 Mus pahari | reverse complement strand
CTCCCGAGTGCTGGAATTAAAGGCATGCACCACCATGCCCAGCTATTTCTTCTCGAGGAGGCAATAGTTTTGCCAAGTGGGTTCTGATCCCTTCTTCCTGCTCCCTTCATCTGTGCTGGCCATCTTAAAAGCTTCTTAAAGGACCCTTTATTTAGATTATTCACTTATTACATAACTTCTCAACCTAGTCTCAAGATGTTCGTATTGCAGGTGGTTATAATTAATGTGATGGTCAGTTTTTGTTAACTAGACATAAATTAGTCTCATCTGAGATAAGGGACCCTCAATCGAAGAACTACGCTCATCAAATAGGCCTGTAAGCATGTCTGGAGAGCATTTTCTTTATTGCTAATTGATGCTGAAGGTCCCACCCAGTCCACAGTGGAGGCTACCATCCCGAGGTAGGTGGACTGGCCTGAATAAGAAAGGGAGCTGGACCAGAGAGGCATGTCAACCAGTCGTCAGTGTTCCTCCATGGTCTCTGATTCAGTTCCTGCCTTGAACTTCTACCCTGACTTCTCTCAGTGATGAACTGTCACCTGAAAGTGTAAGGTGCAAAAAAACTCTTTTTATCCAAGTTGCTTTTGGTCGTAGCATTTATCACAACAGAAAGCAAGCTAGGTGAGAAGTTGGGGAAAACTTTGGAGCTTAGGGCTAGAAAAGAAATTGAGTGTTTGGAACTTAATGAGCTTTTATTGAAGGACTCTAGAAGATAAGAATGAATCCTGGTAGAAGAGCTGATACGTGAGGCGTGGCTCGGGACGCTTCAGTGGGAAGCTTCGGCGTCCCTCAAAGACTCTCTCGGGGCTCTTTCTGTGATATATTTGAATTAAGAAGTGCACACTTCTGTGCTTTGCTTTACTGGGACAGTCTATGCTGGTTAGCTGGAGCTGAAAAATCAGCTGGGATTAATATGGGACCAGCCCCATTAAAATTGTGAAATTTGTCTAGGACATATTTCCTAATATTCAGCACATAGGAACTGTGGTTCAGAGAGACCCAAGATTGCATCACTAGCTGGCAGCTGGACTTGGGGATGCGTAGGAGTTCTCCCACTTGGTATTTGTTTGGCAAGTGTGAAGGAATCATGGAAATCACCCTAGTCTTGACAGCATGATAGGGCTCATACCTCCCTATAAAGAGGCCAGGCAACCATGGTGAAAGTCTAGCCTTAGGAAGTTAGAAAGTACAGCAGTGGAATCCCCAGCATTTTAGAGATCTCAATCCCACGGGACCACCAAGGACAGTAGAAGTATGAAGTGACATAAGACTGAGCTTAGTAGATAAGGTGCATGTCCTATGGATGGCAGAGTCTCAGAAGTGGGGTTCCTCAAGCTCTCTGGAGCACAGAAGATTATGTCTTAGATGTCAAATACTGAACTATTTATACTGTTGAAGTTTTATTTTGCTTTGATCTGATCGTAACTGTGGTTTGCTTCTTTCTTCCTAGAATAAGAAGGTGTAAATTATTTTGTACTTTATAAAGCCTACATTTAAGAGACATTAGACTTTAAGGAGACATTAAGCAATCAAAGTGTTGTAATGTTTAAATTCTGTGGGACTTTTAAAGTTACATTGCGTTTTATAGCATGATTTAACATGAGATCTTGGGGAAATGAACAGAAAGGAAAAATTATTGTTTAATAGTGATGTACTTGTGTGTCAAGTTGACAAGAAGCCGGTTAGACTGGCTGCCTTTGGTCAATTTTATACAAGCTAGAGTCATCTAGAAAAAGGGAACTTTAACTGAGGAATTTCCTTTTTAGACATTTTCTTAATTGCTACTTGATGCAGGGGACCCAACCTACTATGGGAGGTGTCATCTCTAGGCAGGTGGGCCCAGGATGTATTAAAAAAGGAACGTAAGGCAGGTAAACCATAAGTAACATTCCTCCATGGTTTCTCCTTCAGTTCTCCATCTAGGTTCCTGTTTAGAGCTTCTCCCCTATGCTTCCCTCGTGATGAACTATTACCAGAGGTGTAAAATAATAAAAACCCTTCCCTCCCCAAGTAGCCTTTGTACGTGGCGTTTATCACAGCAATGAAAAGAAAACTGGGACAGCTGATGAGAAAGAAGATTTATTTTCCATGACTAAAATAAGCTAAGCATTACCTGGATCAGGTAGACCCCAAAGCAGTTATATATGCAGTCTTCTGTTGGTAGGAAAATAGAGTGAAAAGTGATTCTTAAATAATACTAGAGTGTACATGTAATCCAACTGAAGATAAGAAAAAGAAAAAATAATAATGCTAACCCCAAGTGTTAGTTAGCACTGAAGATTCCCAAGCAAGTCTGCCCTGTCAACAAAATGGAACCACCAAGCTGAGAGGGTCAGGCTGGCGGTGTCAACAGATCTTTCTGGCAGGAGTAGAACATCCCCAGGAGAGAGATGTTGGAAGCATCCTGTTGAGGACAAAATGGTATGTTAGGAGAATTTTACTTGATACCCAGGAAGAGCTGTTGCATTAAAGCTGGCATTAAGAGAACTCAGATATGAGCACCCCAGCATAGCAGCCTCCGAAAAATATCTAAGAGTACCTGGACACTTTCTGAAATCCGAGCAAGGTATAACCAAGCTCGGTGGGACAAGAAGAGATGTCCCCCATAGTCCAGACATTTGAATACTTGGTCCCCAGGTAGAGGCTGTTTGGACAGGCTTAGGAGGGTGTGGCCTTGCTGGACAGAGTTGTCACTGGGGGATGGGCTTTCAGGTTTCAAAGGCCACTCCCTGGTCCATGTTTGGTTTCTCTCCTTCCTGCTTGTGGTTTAAGATGTGCCCTCTCAGCTTGCTGCTGGAGCCTGCCTGACGCCATCCTCCCCTGCCGTGATGGTGATGGACTCTTATTTCTCTGGAAACATAAGCCTAGATGAAGTCTTCCTTCTCTAAGTTGCCTTGGTCAGAAGTTTTTTTCTCAGTAAGAGAAAAAAATAGCACACCAACTAAGTAGGTTTTGTTGCCCCTCACTTCAGCATGAAATAGCCTGACACTGCTCTTCATAAGTTTGGGGAAAGAAGAAAGCCACAATTTGGGGAAACAAGGAATTTCAATTTTTTTTTTTTTTCTTTACTTTAGGCTTCCAGCCAGAAGCTGCCTGAGCCGAGCAAGAGAAAACCTACAACCTCAGTTCAGTCAGTCCCACGGTGCAAACGTTCTAATGATAAAAACACGATTTTTGTTTTGTTTTGTTTTGTTTTGTTGTGTTTTGTTTTGTTTTGTTTTGTTTTGTTAATGATGAGATCGGAAAGGAATCGCTCTCTGTCAAAGACTGGCCCAAAGATTCGTGGTCTCTGTCTGCATTCCAAGTGGCAAGGAAAATTATGCCCCACTGAGAATGGAGTATGAAAGTGGGGAAGCAAATCTGTATTGTGATGCAGTCAATGGGCTCCTACTCTTTTCTCTTTTAATGACATAGTAACGCTGAGCTGTGATCAGGAAGAAACACCATTTTTATGCAATTGAAATTTGCAGTGCTAGGGGTTGAATGTGGAACTTTGCAATGCCATACAAATGCTTTATCATTGAGCTACATTTTCAGGTGTAAAAACGCAATTCTTCGGTCAATATAATACCAATGATAAAATTTAATAATTAGTATATGAAACTTGCTTCTACACAGAGACTGCCTTGTATAAAGACTGTGATGTGATCATACTCTTGTGTCATTGGCGTCAATCAGAGCCATTCCAGACTGTCCTTGTTGGGTGGCAACTGTCTGCAAGAAAGGATCATTCTCAGTGTGAAACAGCACTGAGAATGATACTGTGCGTCGAGAACCACTCACACATGGCTTGTACATTACCATGTGATGGATACTTGGATTTAGGTTTTAAAAATTTCGCTAGATAGCTCTACTTTCGCTAATATGGAAAATAACCTCTGTAGTTGTTTATTTAACTGTGTTAGCGTTAATAAAATTCCAGTCCACATTTGTTTTTGAGGTATCAGTGAAAGAGATGCACACACCACACTCACTTCTTTGTAAGCATCTCAGAAATAAATGTATTGAGCATAAACTGAAGAGAGGTGAGTGATGGTGTGCATGGTTGCCTGGGGCTGTGCTATTTCAAAAAGGAAGCTGTTCAATTGTTTTCCACAGGCAACATTAGCATTCTTTAATAGTATCTGGAACAGGTTACATTCATATTTAGGATATTAATGTAGGGGGGGTTAGTGTATGAACTTTAGTATGTAAATTTTTAAAAGCTTCAGCAGCATATTGGAAGATTTAGGGCATCCTATGTTTACATAGGAATACTTATGTTAATTCAGGTAAATGTTAAACATGTTTTTTAAAAAAAATAACCTGTCTTATTGACAAGAGAGTTTCTTCTTTCTTGTAACTTTATGGAGATGTTTGGAAAATAAGACTCTCAATCTTGAGCCTATAAATGATGCAGAGGTATTAGCAGCTGCTTTGATGTTATATTATTATCCACAATATTCAATAGATGTTCATAGTATTAGTCACTCCAATAAAAGCATTGACTCCAGAAGTTTTTGTGGTGGCAATAAAAACTGCTATTACTACTAGCTCTTTGAAAATTTGATTACTAAAAATGACTCCTTTGAAGCTAAAGCTTTCTTTCATTTGTATTTATTTTACCAGGTAGAGTTTAGGAAGTGGAGGGTATACAAAGGAATGAAACAAGACACTGCTACTTTGAAACTATGTCTACACATATTCACAAGGACATAGTGCTATAAGACTTTGCCTAGAAATTCTTCCTTCGGGTTTAAAGTTAAATAAGAAATATACTTTACATTCAGAGAGAAGGAAATCAGCTGTCAGTATGTATCACTGACCATAGCTTGGGCCTCCCCTGTGATCCAAACCAACCTTCCTGGCTTCTGTTCTTATACTTGGACTTAGGGTTCTTGGCTCCTGGACTTACGGCTCTTGGCAGTCTATTTTCTAGAAACTGCAGGTTTAGAGGATATCACTCACCGCTTCTCATTCTTGGGTTTGAAAATAAGTATGGAGAAGATGAAGTCACATATATACGTGATTTTTTGGCACATTTTTATTCTTCCAGTTCAAGGAAAATGGAAAGGTGGATACTGGATTTTCATTGTTCAGAATAAATGTCACTACTTCTGCAATAGTACAATTGAAATAGGGGCAGAAAGATGCCAAAAAATACACATTAGTAGAGATATTACAGAATAGGAAGGTAGAGGAATGGGATCCTTATATATTCTTTTTTTTTTTTTAAAGATTTATTTATTTATTTATTTATTTATTATATGTAAGTACACTGTAGCTGTCTTCAGACACACCAGAAGAGGGCGTCATATCTTGTTACGGATGGTTGTGAGCCACCATGTGGTTGCTGGGATTTGAACTCTGGACCTTTGGAAGAGCAGTCGGGTGCTCTTACCTACTGAGCCATCTTCAAGGTTAAGTAGCCAAAGCTATTGGAAAGAGAAGACAGTACCAGAATGCACATACTTTCAAGTAGTTCTTCATCCACAATTATTGATGAATAATCATGTTTGTGTGTGTGTGTGTGTGTGTGTGTGTGTGTGTGTGTGTGTGTGTGTTGCTACAGGCATTATGACAGAAGTAAAATCACATTGAAGTCCTTCCACTAGGTAACAGAAAATGTGTGTATCTCAGTACAAAATGCCTTAAGTCTTGTTAGATGGATACTTCCATAGATAATGCTGGAAAGAATCAGAGTGGAAAGAGAGCTTAGCAGCTTTGGGTCAAACCACTTCAATCCAGGCCTCAAAGGGGGAAATTTGGATTGTGTATTCTAAGTCCAGAGATAGAATGAGCTTCCATTTTACTTCAGTGATCAAATGATCACAAATATGAACCATGTTTCTTTTTATTCTCTGGTTCTCTATTAACTTCATCGAAGGGCTGATTCCTTAACTGCAGATATTTCTTCATAAGAGAGATTTCTAAAGGGTCAGAAGAGCAAGGAAGCTTCTTCCCTGGAAATCAGCAGCAAGCATCTCTGTAGGCTTAGTGCTCTGAATTAGGCACTGTATTATATCCTCTTCTAAATGAGTCACTATAGCCCAGTGGTTCTCAACCTGTGGACTGCAACTCTTTTGATGGTCACATATCCGATATTTACATTATTACTCATAACAGTAGTGAAATTACAGCTATGAAGTAGCATCAAAGGTAACTTTATGGTTTGAGATCACCACATTATGAGGAATTGTATGAAAGGGTAACAGCATTAGGAAGGGCGATAACCACTGCTATAGCCAAGGAAGGGGATTATGCATGTTAATTTATTATTAACCATATGAATATGAATCAATAGTACAGTGCTAGCAGTGTGACTGTGTTAATAGTTGAACAATGTCTAAGCAATAATCAGGAAATAGATTGGTGTTTGATTTGTAGGAAAGTGCTCAGGAAATCAAATTAAATTTGAATTTTAGATACATAATAATTTTTTTTAAAAAGTATATCCTAAATATCGTAAGATATACATATGCTAACAGACCATATATATATTTTTTTTAACCAAAACTCAACATCAACTGGGTGACTGACATGTTTTTCTTGTGTGTGTATTTGATAGTGAGATTTGAAACCAGGGCCTCATTCTAAGCAAGCCCTCTACCACTAAACCTTATTTCAGGATCACTTACATTCTTTGTAGAAAACTTGGTCAAAGTAGATAACTGGAAGACAACCACAATGCTCGCTTCATCTAGGAGAGCCAGGGAAGCTATCATAGAAAAGATGCAACGTAAGAGGCTTGATGGATGGGTAAAATGGAGTCAGAAAGATAAGACAAAGTGCTGTGTCAAAGCTCAGTCTAGTAAACATGGTGAGTGAGTTTAGTTTCTAGTGTGTTAGAAATAGTGCCTGACTTTTACACAATGTTTTTTTTATCCTATTTTCCCCTTTCGCAACTCCTCCCAGATCTCCCCCTCTCTCTGTCTCTCTCTAAAAAAGAAAAACAAAACAAAACAAAAATTAAAATAATGAAAACAAACAAAGCCATCAGAAAACAAAACAAAGCAAACCCAAAAGCTCCAACATACACACAAAAATTAGAGTCTGGTCCACGTTGGCACTAGGCCTGCCCCAGGGCAGACTAGATGCCCCCAGTGACCTTCCACTGGAGAAAACTGATGGTCCTCTTCCAGAAGGTATCAGTTAAGTAGCATGGCTTGGTCTCGGATGGGACTTGTGTCCACTTCCCCTTCCCACTGCTGGAATTTGGACTGGTTCCAACCTATGTTGACCTTGTGTGTACTGTCAGTCTGTGATCTGTCACATGCGTTTCTCCTGTTGTGTGTGGAAGACTGTTTCCTTGGAGTCACCCATCATCATCTCTTCTACATAGAGCCGTGAGCCTTGAGAGGAGAGGTTTGATGAAGACATTCCATTTAGGGCTGAGTGCTCCAGAGTCTCTCACTATATCTGCCATTCCATTTAGGGCTGAGTGCTCCAGAGTCTCTCACTATATCTGCACAGTGTCCAATTGTGAGTTTCTATGTTACTTACCTTCTACTGCAAGAGGAAGCATCTCTGATGAAGGCTGACCAATCTCAAGCATTATCCTATAAAATAGAAGTTGGAAAGCTTTCCTGGAAAGGGACAGAAAGTAAATTGTTTAGGATTCGGGACTAATCGTTTAGACATTGACTTCTCTGTTGCAATTTCTCAACTGTATTCAAAAGCAGCCACCACCAAAAAATAGGCATAGTTCAGATCTGTTTAATCTTCATCTTCAGAATAGCTGTTCGGCACATGCACTTTATACTGGTAAATTGTCACATGTCATTTGAACCCTCTGAGAAGCTAGCTCAGAAGTAGTGTTTCCCACTCCCTATTTCAGACCCAGACACTTTTATGTCAAATCTTCAAGACTTCTTTTTTTTTTTTTTTTAAGATTTATTTATTTATTATATTTAAGTACACTGTAGCTGTCTTCAGACACTCCAGAAGAGGGCATCAGATCTTGTTACGGATGGTTGTGAGCCACCATGTGGTTGCTGGGATTTGAACACTGGACCTTCGGAAGAGCAGTCGAGTGCTCTTACCTACTGAGCCATCTCACCAGCCCCTCTTCAAGACTTCTTAACTCTGGGACAAAGAAAAAAGAGAACAGCAATACAGTGCAAAAGTAAAAACACCATGCCCTGGAAAACAGCCAGAAGGCAGACTATTTCTAACAGAGGTTACTATTGTTTATTCCATAATATAAAAATTCCTGCAGTGGGAAAGAGAAGCCAGGAGCTCAGCCGTGGGAAACTCATCCATTTAGTGGCAGCTCTGTCAGCAAGTAGAGAGGACAGGTACTAGTTGGGTGGGTTTGTTTGTTTATTTTTGTTTTTTATTTTGTTTGTTTTTGGATGTATGTTAAGCCCCCAACTTGATTATGCCACGTTTCTGCCATTATTTGTCCTTTTACTTGGAAGTCTCACCTGAGGGAAAGCTGATTTGCTTGGGACTCTATCAGAAACTCCAGATAACCTAATGGGCTTCTCTAGTCAATCTCTCTCTCTCTCTCTCTCTCTCTCTCTCTCTCTCTCTCTCACACACACACACACACACACACACACACACACACACACACATGC
>NC_034591.1:29620757-29626005 GCF_900095145.1 Mus pahari | reverse complement strand
CTCTCTCTCTCTCTCTCTCTCTCTCTCTCTCTCTCTCTCTCTCTCTCTCTCTCTCTCTCTTCTTGTCCTGGTACTGAGATGATGCATCTGGAGCTGCCAGTCGTGTCTCCCAGTTACAGGAAACATGTTTTAATTGAGAGAAACAAGGCAGAGCTGAGAAATGCAAAGAATGTGCTAACTAGATTGGCCAAGGCTCAGATTCACTTTTCTAGTGTATTTGTCCTGCAGAACAACAGAGTCCATGTTGTATTTAGACACGCAGCACCTCAAGCACATCTTGGTCATTACCAGCCAAAATGTGAACTTTGACAAATACTGTGGCCTGGTTTTTGCATATCCTAGTTTGAAATGGACTTTTGTTACTAATGGTGAAAGAACATATTATCTTCAAAGCACAGAAAGTCATTCAATTGAAAGTTGTGCTTTTGTTAGATGCACTTGGTATCCAGGATAGATTATGGAAGAGTTGCAGGGAAGGAAGATAAAGGGCAAGCAGTCAACTTAAGAAGTTAGCTGCCTCAGCTGGAGTCTGAAACCTAAACTGTGCCCTTAACTTGGATTTCAGTGGGTTTGGAGGTATCTAGTGAGTGGATTGGGTGTCCCTAACAAACAGTCCTCAGAATTTCGATTATAGACTCTCCAAATATATCATAACATTTTATAACATTTCTAGAAATTATCTGCTATTCTGGACAATGTGTAAAGAGTGAGAGACTTTGGAGAATGCATAAACTATCTACAGTTAAGAAAATATGAGCAATTTTTAATTGCTGTCTATTTTAAAGAGAATTTTACTGGGACACCACTGTGCCCATTTGCTTACATATTTGTCTGAGGCTGCTTTTGTGCTATAAAAGTAGGTTTTAATACTTATAACAAGTACCCTGTGAACTGTCAGACATAAAATAGTTATGTGTTCTTCAACTATAAAGGTTTGCCAATTATTGAACAAGACTGATAGAATTTTTGCTCCCTTGAAGTCATGTTCCAGTAGAACAAAAGAAACAAAAACATTTCAGCTTGTTATATAAAAAATATGATAAAAATTAATTGTGTGTGTGTGTGTATGTGTATGTTTATAGACAAGGAAATCCTCTTGAAGATAAGAAATATGAGTGTAGCCAGGCAGTGGTGGCACACTCCTTGAATCCCAGCACTTGGGAGGCAGAGGCAGGCAGATTTCTGAGTTCAAGGCCAGCCTGGTTTACAAAGTGAATTCCAGGATAGCCAGGGCTATACAGAGAAACCCTGTCTTGAAAAACCAAAACAAAAAACAAACAAACAAACAAAAACATGAATGTAGAGAGCTTTCTATGACAATATCTTCAGACTGAGCATCTAAGCATCCTGTGCAAAAAGAAACTGTAAGAGCAAAGATTCTTTGTGAAGAAACTTTTTGAGCTAAGAACCAGAAATTTGAATGTTGGTCAGAAAGTAGAGAACCATCAATCAATCAATCAGTCCAAGAGAGATCAGATTGTTTGGGATCTTGTATATGATCCCATTGGCAGGTGTGCTAGTTAGCAGCAATAAACCTGGGGTGCAAATATCTCTATGGTAGGGCATAGAGTTCTTTGGATATATGTCCAGGAGTGAAGTAGCTACAACATATTGCAGTTCTATTTTCAGTTGTTTTGAGAAATCTCCAAATAAAATTTCACGATGACTATACTACTTTGCACCCTACCAACAGTGAATAATGGTTCCTGTCTTTCCAACATTTGTTGTCAGATTTGCTGGTAGTCACTCTGACATGAATGAGCTGGTACCTCAAAGTATATTAATTTACATTTCTCTGATGGCTAGCAATATTAAACACTGTTTAAAATAATTATTGGCAATGAGCATTTCTTTTTTTTAACTTTCTTTCTTTCTTTCTTTCTTTCTTTCTTTCTTTCTTTCTTTCTTTCTTTCTTTCTTTTTAAGGTTTATTATTATATCTAAGTACACTGTAGCTGTCTTCAGATGCACCAGAAGAGGGCGTCAGATCTCATTACAGATGGTTGTGAGCCACCATGTGGTTGCTGGGATTTGAATTTTGGAAGAGCCGTCGTAGGTGCTCTTAACCACTGAGCCATCTCTCCAGCCCCCCGAGTATTTCTTTTTAAAAGCTGTCTGTTAGGTTAATTTGCCCATTTGCTGATTGGTGGTTTCATTCCCTTGGTATTTAATTTCTGTAATTCTTTGTAAATTCTTGTAATTAGCACCACCTCTGAAGTGTAGCTGGGAAAGATTTCCTCCCATGCTGTGAGCTGTCTGTTAAGTCTGCTGACTATTTCCTTTGCTGTACAGAAACTTTTTGTTTTGTAGTCCCATCTGTTAATACTTCTTGGTTTTCCTTAGAATAGGGAACAAAATACCCATGAAAGGGGTTACAAAGTTTGGAGCTAAGACGAAAGGATAGACTATCCAGAGACTACCCCACCCAGGATCCATACCATAATCAGCCTCCAAACCCAGACACTATTGCATATGCCAGCAAGTTTTTGCTGAAGGGACCCTGATATAGAGATCTCTTGTGAGGCTATGCCAGTGCCTGGCAAACACAGAAGTGGATGCTCACAGTCAGCTATTGGATGGAATACAGGGTCCCAATGGAGGAGCTAGAGAAAGTACCCAAGGAGCTGAAGGGGTCTGCAACCCTGTAGGTGGAACAACAATATGGACTAACCTGTACCCCTAGAGCTCATGTCTCTAGCTGCATATGTAGTAGAAGATGGCCTAGTCGGCCATTATTGGGAAGAGAGGCCCCTTGGTCTTGCAAACTTTATATGTCCCAGTACAGGGGAATGCCAGGGCCAAGAAGTGGTAGTGGGTGGGTAAAGGAGCAGGGCAGGGGGAGGGTATAGGGAACTTTCGGGATAGCTTTTGAAATGTAAATAAAGAAAATATCTAATAAAAATAAAAAATAAATAAAAATAAAATACAATAAATAAATGACCAAGAAAAAAATACTTCTTGGTTTATTGGTATTCTATCTAAAAAGAATTCTTGACTGCACCATTTTCTTGAAGGGCATGCTGTGTGTTTTCGTCTAGGAGTTTCAGATTTAAGTTAAGCCTTGGATTCATTTTGAACTTTTTTTTTTTTAATTTATTTTATTTATTTACATTTCAAATGTTGTCCCCCTTCCCAGTACCCTCTCCATGAACCTCCCACCCCATTCATCCTCTAAGAGCGTCTCTATTCATATAAGAAAGTAAGTCTGGGCACTGTTTTGATTTATCTCTTTGTTCTCCTACTAAAATTTGTGGGGGCTGGAGAGATGGCTTCTAGAGGACCAAGATTCAATTCGCACCCCGACATGGCAGCTCACCACTGTCTGTAACTCCAGTCCCAGGAAATCTAACACCTTCACACAGACATACATGCACGTAAAACAGCAATGCACACAAAATAAATGAAAATGTGTAGCCACTGATTTATATTCCACTCATTCACCGCCGCAGGCAGTGAACAATTTTAATCTGTTGACACCAGACTTTGACACTTTCTACAAAGTTCCACAAGGTGGTGCCCAAATATCTTTTTCAAACAATAAGCCTGAGCGGCACAGTTGTTTCTGGCTAATTTGGGCTAATATTTGGTATTTCTGATTTTGAACAATTAACAAAACATGTAATATGTAATTTTAAATAAATGAAAACCTCTTATAGTGAACAAAGTTGCATATGTATTAGATTCAGAATGTGCAGTTCTGAATAATAAATAAAAGCCACTTATAGTAAACAAAGTTGCATACGTATAGTTTCAGAATGTACAGTTCTGAATACAACCAGTAATTATTATAGCAACTATCTTTAGTATGCAGTTTAATATTATTAAAAGCTTCATAACCCCAATAGTAAAATAATAATTTTCCTCAAATTCATTTTACTGTAAGCTTTACTGACAACAATTTCTCCTTCATGTAGTATATAAAAGACTGGAAGAAGAAAGTTATTACATTGGAAGAATTACATTTTGATAGTGACTTAAGAAATGACTCTATGACCTTAATTTGGGAAACACTAGGTAAAACAATATGTGTTCTGGGCTGACACAGCATGAGACATGGTGCGGGGACAATAAGCTATGTAGTGTTCGTAGAATGTTTTTGTCCAGGAATTTAAAAATTATTCAAGTTTTTAAAACCTTTTGAAAATCTTCTTTTGAACCTTAAACACACTGACCAGTTTCTTGAATTTACTATTTCATATCAGGGCTGAGCCCTGACTTTATTGCTGGCTGTATTTTGGTCAGGAATCAGTAACATGGATTGTTGATAATGTACTCACTATCAAAGCTCCAGCTAGTAGGTTAAAACTGCCAGATCCCAGGGGAGAAATTTTTCCACCAATAGAAAGTTCTAAGATGGAGTGTTGATGGTCAAGCATAAGATTTGCACAGTGAGAATGAGATTCATAACATGCTGGAATTTGTCCGTGATGGCTTTTCCTGCGCCAATTGCCCCTCAAGTGAAACTCTTATTCCCCAAATGTAAATTTCTTAGTATACAGGCTACCCCTTCTCTTGCTCTGCATTAAGCCTGGACAATGTAAAAGCTTATAAGCCTCCGAGGTAGTTAGGAATAGTGAGAGGTAGCTGGTACCTGCATAAAGATCTGACATTTATTTTCTCTCTGATTTTGGCTTACTCCTTTTGTGGCCATTAACATTATCCCCTATTTTACCAACCTTGAAATGGGAAAGATTAAGTGTGGTCTGTCTTTACATTTTACTTTGAGGTTTGATACTGTTATTTGCTCTCCATAGGAAAAAAAAAAAAAAAGAGTTCAAATACCCTGTACTGAGAAATTAAAGAATTCGTCAATGTATAATACAAACAACACTAATACCAGAAAGTAAAGTCTGATTGAAAACGAGCTTATATTTTTACCATCAAAAGCAGGATTTAGGGCTGAGGCTAGAGTTTGCAACACTAGTGTGGGGTCCTGAGTTCAGAACCCCAGAAAGTGCAGGAAAGCCAGTGTCTGTGGTAGAAGGAAAAAACAAGCACCCAAGCTCCTCCTTATATCTACAGTGCAGTGTGGTGTGCATGCACCTACACCCACACACATGGACACTGTTAGCTCTGTCCTCACAGTTACCTGGCAATGGCCAGGTATGTCGTCTGACTCACTACAAAAGGGGCTGTTTGCTCACTCGCTTATTCCCTTACTCTCCTTCCCTCTTCCCTCTCTGTCCCCACACTCCCCATCCCCATTCCTCCTCTCTTTCCACATGCTGACCTCCCCTCCCCTCCCCTC
>NC_034591.1:29619063-29620496 GCF_900095145.1 Mus pahari | reverse complement strand
GCTTCATAGTAAGCCTTAAGGTTAGTTTGTGGTTCTCTCTCTCTCTCTCTCTCTCTCTCTCTCTCTCTCTCTCTCTCTCTCTCTCCCTCTCCCTCCCTCTCTCTTTCTTATAAAATACAACAAACGCAGCACATTCATTTCATATAATGCACAAAGTTAGCAATTTTTTTAAAGCAGGAGCCAATGCTTGTTATTAACAGATCTGGTCTTCTCTCAGTGAGTGTTGGAAGAAAAAGTTAATAGTTCTGGTATCTATTAGAAAAAAAGATTTGTCCATTTTTTCTAGATAACATTTTTTTCTAGAAGTTAGCTTTGATAGGGAAGAAACAACATGGAAGAGGGGACCATAAAAGGGATATTTCAGTAGTCACAATACTGTGGTGGGAATTGCTCAAGCTGGGAACCAATTGTCTGAAGACGAAGGAAGGTGTATTAGGGGGTAATTATGTAAGAAAACAATTGTGTCAAATCGCTACACATCTAAGTTATTCTTAAAAGAAAATTTCTTAAAAAAAACAATAGCAACAACAAAAGAGAAAGTAGAGGGCAAGGACAAAGGTTAAGTCATTCAGAATTTAGTGACGAAACTGAGACTGGAATCCACTGTTCCAGACTTAGGCAATGCCCCATTTCCCAAGCTTTCTTGCCAATGGCAGTTTTCATTTCCTTATTATCCTTGAAGGATTTTAATTTTTCTCTTTGCTGGTGAATAGGACCAATACTTTCCTGATGTTCCCCCAGTTTACTGCAGAAGGGCACAAGGCAATGCCCAAGCCGTATTCTTGGGGCCAAGAAGCATAGTGAGTCCTGGAGGCTTCAGACCTTTAGAGAAGTTGTTAGAAGTTTGGCTGGGAGAAAACTTATCAAGGAACTTCTAATAGTTTTTCTAAAACACGTGGGGAGACCACTGCCTTTTCCTTTCTCAGTCACAGCCTCTGGTTTCTTTGACACTGGATGAGCAGCGCGGTGGGTGGGTCAAACTGAGAGGAACTTGGACAACATCATGCCGTGCCTTAGTCTTGCCCCAGACATATTCTTTGGATATAACTTTCAGCTGATCTGTGACCAGCTTTTAAAAATGGTTTTATGAATTTTCTGGAGTTTGTTAGGCACCAGCATTGTAATTTCCTGTGAATTGCAACGTTCCATGCCTTATCGTAGGTCTGCCAAGTGAGTGTGAAAAGTGTGGCCAACCTCCCAAGCAAAGAAAGCAAATATCTGGTTTAGACAGGATAGGATATTCACTGTTACTTGAAAACCTCAGGGACTTTCTTGAAAAGCTACTTTGTGAGGGGGTGAGGAAGAAATCATTAACATTCACGTGGAACCTTCATTGGATAAGATAATAAGATAGTTGTTAGAAGTGAGGCTCAAAGGATCTTTTATTATGTGATATATATATATATATATATATATATATATATATATATATA
>NC_034591.1:29597390-29618519 GCF_900095145.1 Mus pahari | reverse complement strand
TTGAGACAGGGTTTCTCTGTATAGCCCTGGCTGTCCTGGAACTCACTTTGTAGACCAGGCTGGCCTTGAACTCAGAAATCCACCTGCCTATGCCTCCCAAGTGCTGGGATTAAAGGTGCGCGCCACCACCGCCCGGCTATGACACTTTTATGGTCTCAATGTCTGCAAAACCTGGATTTTTCTTTTATGTTTTTCTTGCATGTACATGTAGGTACACAGTCACACGTGTGTGCATGCAGCCATGCATATGGAGGCCAGGTCTTGCTGTTGTATGCCTTTCTCAACTGCATTCTATTTTAGTTTTTGAAGTAAGAACTCTCTCTAAACCTGAAGCTCACTGATTGGCTAGTTTAGCTGGGTAATGTGTCCCAGGAGCCCTCCTGTATCCCCCTACCAGTCCTGCATTGATAGTACAGACATGTCCTTTGCAGAGACTCTGAGGATGCAATCCAGATTCACACACTCTGTACTCACTCAGCCGCCTCTTCAAACCTCTTTTTATTTTTAATTTTGAAAAACTTATTTCCTGTTCATCTTAAATTATTTTTAATGAAGAAATAATTGAAAGATTATCTCTTTATAATAATTCTTAATTAATAATTATTAATAATATTCTTATTAATAATTTTATTAATAATTCTTCTTTAAAGAAGAAATTGTATGTAGAGTCACATATAATTCTAAATTAACAACAACAACAATAATAATAATAATAATAATAATGATGATGATAATGCTGTAGTGCCATGCAGTCTGTTCTTAACTCAACATTCCCCAGTTGGCAGCATCCTGAAGCACTTACAATGCCACAGCAGTCAAGGTATTGTCATTGATAGTCATGATGCAGCCATTCTGTCACCACAAAAATTACTCTTGTTGTCATTCATAAATATGTGAACTTTCTTACCTCTACCCATGCAGGCTCTTGAGAATCTCTGCTAATCACTACTTTAGTGTTGCAGGATATTTGATCCCATTGTGAGCCCTGAGATTGTGTGATTTACTGTAAAACCTGTTTCTGCTTTTGTAGCACAGCCTTAGCCCACATCTTTAATTCCTGAGGCTGAAATACAGAAACACTCTTAGTACACATCTTTAATCACAAACAATAAAGGTAAAGTTAGTTAGTTAGTTAGTTAGTTAGTAGAATGAAGAACCCATGTTGAAAAGTGAAGTCTAAGTGGCAGAGTAACAAATCAGAGAAAGACTTGACAGGATAGGATATGCCGAACTCTCACAAGAAAAGAGAAAAGGGAAGCTACTTAAGAGAGAGCATTGTAGAAACCAGAGGTGGAAGTTTTACAAGGACAGTTGTTTAAAGACATGTTGCAGAGAGAAAACAAGCTAGACACAGGTGAAGACAGAACAAGCCAGAGAATGAGGAGACCGAAGATTAGAACAGATTGCCAGAGTTAGTATGAGGCCAAGCAGGACAATTCAGAAGAAAATGAAAGAAGCCAGATTGAATCAGTCAGCTTAGAGAGGAGTTTTGAGTCAGATGAGCTGAGCTGAAGTAGCCAGTCAGAGTTCAGAAAGAACAAAGGGTGAGCTCATTCAACAGCAAGTCCCAGAGAATGAAAACATTCTAGGCCTAGATAAGATTGCACACAGGTCAGAAGCTTCCAGGACTAGACCTAGGCTAGCAGATGGAAGAACTGAGCTTTGGAGACAGTCACATCAGGAGGATAAAAGATACTCAATCCCTCTCCACTCCCATGATGTTCAGATTCATGTCTGTGGAGTGCAGCTAGTGAAATGTATGTGAAACACTCAGTATTTTGACTGACACGTGCTTGCTGATCTTGAGAGGTTGTTATTGTTATTTTGTTATTGCGTCAATAATGTTAAAATGTCATCCACCCTAAAAAATGGTAACTATAGGATCTGAATTATGGCTCAGAAGATAAATTCTCAGAATGTAGCCTAAGCCCGACAGCCTGGGTTTTTATCCTTAGAAGCCATGAAAAGATAGAAGGAAAGAACCAATCCTATGACGCTATTTTCTGACTTTTAAATTATATGCTGTGGCATGCACACACCCCATCTCATGTAGACCCACATAAAATAATGAATGAAATTAATAAGAAAAGTATTTTAAATAATTGTAACAACACATGTATTGCCTTCCCCAATAATCATGCTTTTATGGATCTCAGAGGAAGCCTATACAGAGGTGTCTGTCATTTGTAGAGCAGTAAGGTTGATTCACCATGGACTGAGCGCATAAGTTAGAAAATAAGAATAAAAGACGAAGGGCCAGCCACGAAGACCCCCTTCTGGGATAGACATCTCAGAATATCAACCACTGTAAATAAAACAAATAAAACTATAAATAATGACAAATCCAAGTTTTTTTCCAGTTACTTGAAAAGGCCATTGATGTGAAGGCAAGTATTTAGGCAAGGAAAAAGTTCTATTAGGAAACCCAGCATTCCAAAGACGGGGGCTAGCACTAGCAAAATCCGTTTTGCTTAGGGCCTGAAGGTGAAAGGTTCAGGTAGGTATGTCAGATAGGTGGGTACCAAAATAGTTACAAACTTAAGTGGTCTGCTTTTCCTAATGCACAAACTGCTATATCCTGGCAGGGTCACTAGATGTCCTGACTTTATTTATTTATTTATTTATTTATTTAATTTATTTATTTTCAGTTATTTTATTTACATTTCAAATGTTATCCCTTTTCCTGGTTTCAATTCTGAAAACCCACCACTCTACCACTCCTCCCCCTGCTTCCACGAGGGTGTTCCCCCACCCACCCACTCCTGCCCCACAGTTCTATCATTCCCCTACCCTGGGGCATCAAGCTTTCACAGGACCCAGGGCTTCTCTTCCCAGCGATTCCAGACAAGGCCATCCTCTGGTACATATGCAGCTGGAGCCATGGGTCCCTCCATGTGTACTCTTTCATTGTTGGTTTAGTCCCTGGGAGTCTTAAGGGGGGGGTGGGGGTCTAGTTGGTTGATATTGTTGTTCTGGCTTGTTGGTTAAGAGCACTGACTGTGCTGCCAGAGGTCGTGAGTTCAATTCCCAGCAACCACATGGTGACTCACAACCACCTGTAATGGGATCTGAAGCCTTCTTCTGGTGTGCCTAGCTTCTTTACATGTAGGAAAAAGGTAATTATTAGAAAGTCTTGTGTTGGCTGGGCATGGTGGTATACACCTTTAAGTTCAAGGCTGGCCTCAAACTCAGAGACCCATCTGCCTCCGCCTCAAAAGTGCTGGGATCAAAGTTGTGCCCCGTCAGATTCTAAAAGGTATCTTTAATCTGAGAACACGGGAAAAAACGGTCCCCTGGGGAGGTGGAAAGGCAACTGTCACTAGAAAAGATAGTGAAATGCAACTTTTCATAGAACAGTTGTAGCCTGCTAGATGGCTCCAGTCAGTGGTGACAACTCCAGCACCTTCCAGTCAGTGGGAGAGTCTGTCATCTCCAGTCAGTGATATTTAAAATCAGCTAAAAGCAACAAAGCAGGAGAACTTGTTTAGGTTTTCCCCCAGTTACCATTAGAAAACACCATAACAGATGAAGCTCTGCCTCATTCCTACATGGGAGAGCAAAGCTCTCATAGAGGTTAGGGAGTAGAGCCAGAACTCAACTAACCCTAAATATTACCTAAGCTTTCTGTTATAAAAAGTTTTTCAAGAATCAGAAGTAGAAAGACTAGAATGACTAACAGCTACATACTCATTATCCAACTTCAGGAATTATTAATCTGCTCATTTTCTTAAAAAGATTTTGAATCTGAGTCTGCTGTCGTTTGTATGACTCCAGTGTGCTTGCTATTCTAACCGGTGTCTTAGAGAGCAAACCCTGGCAAAGAGAAAGACAGACATCAAACCAAGGGTATAGTGTAAGAAACACAGGCAGATTGTCAATCGACACTTACAATGTAAAAAATTTGCTCACTTTCTTCTTTCTTTTCTTTTTTTCTTCAGGACAGCAGCCTGGAAAACTTATTCTCTAAAGGGATGCTGCTCCTTTAAGTTGCTTACTGATCCCACCCAGATCTTGCACCTTGGCCAAATGCCTGACCACTCAAGTAAACAAGAATAAGAGATTGCAAAAAAAAAAAAAAAAAAGAAAGAAATTCAAAAGCAGAGATAATTATTTCCCAGAGTACCGAACAATATCAAATAGCTAATTCTATTTAGTAATAGACCTCGCTGTGGGCATCTGCTACACGGTTCTCTTTCCTGTCTGACAGACTTCCTAAGGTAAGACAGCGCTGCTTGGTTTTAATCCCTAAACTCCATCTAGGAACTGTGCAAGGATAACTGGCTGATGTTTTTGTCATGTGAAGGAAGCTTATTAAAATCTTTGCCCTCTGCTGAGACTTAAAACCAACTTTTAGATAAACACGAATAATGGCTAAATATGTAAATTTAAAATGAAATATTAAAGGTATTTAACTTTTCATTTTGCAAATTTTATTCTAAATTTACAGTCTATTAAACTGTAGCACAATAATGTTAATATCTTTGGGGGGAACTTTTTAAAAATTTGAAATGGATTTCTACAATTCAGGATTCATTTTTAGGATATTTTAGCATTTGGCTAATTTAGAAATTTGAATAAAAAGTATCCAATCATTTTGTCTTCACGTAGAAACCAGGAAAATGCAAATACTGAGGTAAAATTATTAAAAATCTACTAAAAATTGTTTTATTTCTGAAAAATTATACAATATAGTCTCTTGAATGTAGTGACCCTGTTAATTGACTTGAAATAAGTTTTAGGTAAAATTTCAAAATGCAGCATTTGTCAAAAGAGCTACATTTTAAATAAAATTTAGGCATAGCCATATTGGCATAGAGGTTTTTATTTCTTTCATTTAACTAACTGTACTCTCTATCTCTTTAAATCATTTGTACATCTTTTTAAAAGGTAAGAACTATTAAGAACTCAGGCAATAGGACCCGCTTAAAGTGGTTAGAAGTAGATGGGCTCTCACAGTGTCTAACAGAGTCAGGGAGTTCAGGGAGATAAGAGAATGGAAAAGGTAGAGAGAGGAAAATAGAGCAGAGAGGACAAGAGGATTCCCCGCGGACCCCACAGGGAAGCAGACAGCTTTGTGTCAGGTGTCTAATCAACAGCCTCAGAAGAAACCACAACACAGATTATTGCTGTGCTTGAGTGGCGTCAGTGACTATTATACACATGAGGATTACGTTCAGTCCTCTGAGGCAAGAAAACTACACATTCAGTTCTCTGTTTTAAGGGAGAATAAGGCGTTATTTGAAGCCAATAGTTCCAAAGTCCTCACGTTTCTTTCCCCTAGACTCTTAGGTCCAGAATGTCTGAGATGTTTCTCTTGGTATGGGTGCAAGAAAGAGAAAACACCTGTATATTTGTTTTTCCCTCTGAAAATGCAGCAGCAGCAGCTGTGTGTGTCTACGGGGACTTTATCTTTTCATTAAGCTTCCGAATTAAAGAAGCAGCTCTTTCATGTTGGTTAACACAGAGGTGGCATTTCTGTGTTCTATTTCCTTAGCCCAGTTCTAGTGGGGTTTTGTTTTTGTTTTTTTGCTTCGACTACCCTCTTCACATCTTAGTTTACCTGGTCGAGAGCTTGGTTGACATTTAGACAATTGCTCTCAGCACATGCGCCAGCACAGGTGCTTGTTCACACGGGAGTGAAGTTCTGTTAATAAGCTTCCTGCTGCCTGCTATTTGAGGAAGAAACAGTGGCCTGAAGCCAGCAGTCGCGTTCTCTCTCCTGCCTAACAGATTTGCTTCTTTGCGGGGTTTAATCCATCTGCCTGTCTGAAAGAAGTCAGTCTCCCAGCTCACCCATCACTGCCGTCGCATGTATTCCCACCCTCTATTGAAAAGTCTGGAAAAACCATGGCCATGAATTTCCAGTTCACATTTTCTGATGGCAAGGTGCCAAAAGGAGGAAAATGTGATTCCTTTTCCAGACCTTGTGGAGTTAATGCAGGCGAAGGAGGCAAGCACTCGGGGAAACCACGCGGATTGTCAATTCTAAATAAACCTTTTGTTCCTGTTCCCTTGGGTGTCCTGAGCTAGCAACATATCAGTCTCCTTTTGTCAGGAAATTCTGTGGATTTAAACATCACTGTGTGTGCAGCTGGGCATATTGAACTGATACAGATGACTGAGAGTTTTAATATAGAATTAGTGGTTTTTTATTGTTTACATAGAAAAAAACAGTTTCACTGGGTTAAAGGGGTGGGCCTCTGACTTCAAATCTTTTCCCATTTTGCTTGGAAGTTGCTTTTAAGCAAGTCTAGTGGGTTTTGTAGTCAAATTAATTTTTATTCATTAGATATGCAGTTCTACTGTGGAACCTGATGAGGAGAAACTTTCCAAAGCAAGAGAAAAGGGAAAAGAGAAAGGAGTTATGGAAAGCTGAGGAGGAATTCTATTCTAACTTGACTTTTATTTTATTTTTTAATCTTTTTAATTTTCTTAATTTTCTTTATTTACATTTCAAATGCTATCCCAAAAGTTCCCTATACACCTCCCCCCCCCCCGCCCCTGCTCCCCTACCCACCCACTCCCACTACTTGGCNCAGGCCTTCCCNTGTGCTGGGTCATATAAAGTTTGCAAGACCAAGGGGCCTCTATTCCCAATGATGGCCGATTAGGCCATCTTCTGCTACATNTGNAGCTAGAGACACAAGCTCNGGGGGTACTGGTTAGTTCATATTGTTGTTCCACCTANAGGGTTGCAGNCCCCTTCAGNTCCTTGGGTACTTTCTCTAGCTCCTCTATTGGGAACCCTGTGTTCCATCCAATAGCTGGCTATGAGCATCCACTTCGGTCTAACTTGACTTTTAAATTCATTGATGCTGTGTGCATCACAGTAAGCCTGAACACATAGTGGTTCTGGGTGACCCAAGGAAGAGTTGGCTTTGCCAAGAATCAGTCATAATGAAAATGAGTATAACAAGCATGCAGTTATTTGAATTCACTCTGAGGGATCTGGAAATGATAAAGCAGGTACTGAGATGGAAGCATAGTCCTGGAACAGTGTGGACTGAGAAATTGATCAGTGGCATTCCCTATTCGCAGCTCTCTGTAATATAGGAAGTAGTGCTGCTTAACTACAACTATTCCAATAGAAGTGGATGTTTACTAAGAAATGTTTGGTATGGTGCCATGACTTGCTTAGGTTAGAAAAATCTCAGTGTGAGTATTTTACTTGAAATGTGAATGTGTGTGAGTGTGAGTATGTGTGAGTGAGTATATGTGTATGTGTTTGTGTTTGAGTGAGTCAGTGTGTGTGTGTGTGTGTGTGTGTGTGTAAAGTTCAGAGGATAACTTTCTGAAGATAGCTCTCTCCTTACTCCATGCGTTTGAGTGAGTCATGGTGTGTATGTGTTTGTGTGTATGTGAATATATGTGTGTGTGTGTGTGTGTGTTTGTGTAAAGGTCAAAGGTTAGTTCTCTTCTTACACATTCGGGTCCTAGAGAATCAAAGTCAGGTCACCATGATTGGTGTCAAGTTCCTTACCTTAACCCCTGTACCATGTTGTTGGCCCATATCACAGCTTTTGACTTTACAGGCTTGAGACTATTTATTTACATTTAATTAGTTAATTAATTAATTTATTCTCTCTCTTTCTCTTCTCTCCCCCCCTCTCTCTCTCTCCTCTCTCTTTCTCTCTCTCTCTGTCTCTCACCTAACAGGTAACTTATGTATATATTATGACTTCCAGTTGGTGTTTTTATGGGAGTCTAGAGTGTACAAATGGGTCTCAGTTTTTTGTGCCTTCTCTTGGGCTCTTTTTTCATCACATTACAATTCCTTAGAAACCTGCTTGTTTTCCTTTTCTTTTTCTTTTCTTTCTTTTCTTTAAAGACTTGTTTATTTATTTAGACTGTCACTCTCTTTAGACCTACCAGAAGAGGGTATTGGATCCCATTACAGATGGTTGTGAAATGCCATATGGTTGATGGGAATGGAACTCAGGACCTCTGGAAGAGCACTCAGTGCTCTTGAGCTCTGAGTCATCTTTTCAACCCACCTTCTTGTTTTCTAATGAGAGACAGTAAGGGATCTGGGTGGGAAGGGAGATGGAGAAGGAATGGGAAGAATAGAGGGAGGAGACACTGTAATCAAGAAATGAGAAAAATTATTTTCAATAAAAGAGAAAAGATAAATATTACCTTTTATGGAAGTATTTATAACTGAATTTTCCATTTCAAGGTGTTACCAGGCAGATGAATTTTTACCATCTACCATAATGAGGAGAAGAGACGTTGCCTTCTGTCTCCTGCTTTTGCCAGCTTTTGTGACTCAAGCAGTATATGGACAAAGAAAGAAAGGACCAAAGCCAAACACACTTGCAAGGAAAAATGACTTCCAGGGTAAAAAAAAAATAAGAAAGTATTTTTTAAAAAAAGTTTTAGTTTTAGCCTGTGAAATCACTAACATAAGATTTTAAAAGTGTTTGGTTTAAATAGCAAACCATATGCAGCTATACATGTGATATTCTGCTTGATAAACTTATACCATTGTAGTAATAAGCCCTAAATATTTAGACCATCTCAGAGATTTTCAGAACACTTTATTTCACTTTAACTTCACTTGTAAATCAGACCACTTAAAAGACATATTTAAGGCTAGAGACAAGTCAGCTATTAAGAAACCGATCTAGAATTCATTTTCAACTTAAGTTTCTTTTCCCATTATTGTTCCCATGATGAATGCAGACACATTTTCTCATTTGGTTTCAAGGTACTAATATGACGTAATTCAAGTGTTAGACATTTTTTTTTTGATTTACCTTTTGACACCTTTGCCTAGTATTTGTTTACTTTTAAAAATATGCTGCACTTTCTTTTTTTAATGCTTTAAGTGGTATAACCTTTGTGTTTTCTTTCAGATGCCATTTGCTTCATAGATGTTGTCTTTATCTTGGACAGCTCTGAAAGCTCCAAAATTGTACTCTTTGATAATCAGAAAGATTTTGTGGACAGATTGAGTGAGAAGCTTTTCCAGTTGACTCCTGGCCGTTCATTAAAATATGACATCAAGTTGGCAGCCCTTCAGTTTAGCAGCTCGGTCCAGATTGATCCATCCTTGTCTTCTTGGAAGGATCTCCAGACATTTAAGCAGAGGGTCAAGTCTTTGAATTTAATTGGGCAAGGTACATTTTCTTATTATGCCATCTCCAATGCCACAAGGCTACTTAAAAGAGAAGGGCGTAAAGATGGTGTGAAGGTGGCTTTGCTGATGACTGATGGCATCGATCATCCCAAGAGCCCAGATGTCCAAAGTGTCTCTGAAGATGCTAGAATTTTGGGAATATCATTCATCACTATTGGACTTTCCACTGTGGTCAATGAAGCCAAACTTCGTTTGATATCTGGGGATTCTTCCAATGAACCTGTTCTATTATTGAGCGACCCAACACTTGAAGACAAAATTCGGGACCGCCTGGTAGGTACCTAGATATTCCTTTCTGTATAGTCATATTGTAGTTATTTAAGAGTAGATATAAAATGTTGATAAAGTAGGATTCCCATTGGATGCAGAACATGAATATTTCTGGATTTTTTCCACTATCTTGACAATCTACTGGGAATATGAGAAGTTCGTTCCTTGAAGCTACATCCCTAAGTTTGTCACACCCTGAGGATTTGGAAAGATTGCTTTTAAAGCACACACCATAGTCTACTGTTTACTTATCCTAAAATACCATACATTGTTGACTTACATTTATCTGGTTATCAATCTGTGGTCTGCCTTATCTGTTTTACCTTTATCCTTTCTTATCTCCCATTTGCATGATTACCTTTGACCATTTTACCTATTTCCATGTCATAGTCCTTTAAAATTTAATGTATTTCTGTGTTTATTTCTTATACATTACATGCCTGTCTATATTACTTTTCCTATTGCTTGACAAAGCAATCTAAGAAAGGAAGAAACTATTTTGTTAACTAAATGAGGGTAATCCTTAATAGGAGTGAGCCAATTTAGACTGGAGTTGGAGATCACTGCCCAGCCCACAGTTCCCAGGTGAGTCTCATTGAGAGCAGGCATTTCACATGAAACTTAACGTGCAATCCCTAGTCTGGTCTGTGCCCTTGACTCAAGGCACCACACCTCTCAGCCTTCCGTCATGTACAAAGGGAACCCTCTGAAGGTTAACATTTAGTAGCTTGTCATTGCTTCCCCCTCTTCATCGCTGGTGTGAGAAGAGCTGACTCCAGAAGGCATAGAGCAGACATCTCCTTGTTTGGCCAGGTGTTCAGGCGCAGGATGTTGCTACTCCGTCTAGATCCACCCTGGCTGAGATCCCTGCCCAGCTGAGGATAGGCGCTCTTGGCAGTGGACTAGGGCTAGGACAGATTCTGGGGAAGCAGATGACCAATGAGACTCTACTTCCTGAGCACCCTGTGACTTCAGCTTGTTTGTTCAGATGTCACTTCTGGGAATAACCCTCCCTTGACAGGGAGACACTGCTTTCCAGATGCATTCCAGGTCCATAGTGCTATTCAGCTTTTGAAAGAAAAGCACACCAACATCCATCACCCCTCTCTATAAAGCAGGACTGGATTTTTTTTTTTTTTTTTTTTACCAGATCCTTGAGAAAATTCCTCATCTAATTACATTCTTAGCTGGCATTTTAACTTTTTATATTGAAATTCTTATGTGGTTAGGCTTTTTAAAAATGTAGGCATCACGGGCTGGTGAGGTGGCTCAGTGGGTAAGAGCACCCGACTGCTCTTACGAAGGTCCGGAGTTCAAATCCCAGCAACCACATGGTGGCTCATAACCATCCGTAACAATATCTGATGCCCTCTTCTGGAGTGTCTGAAGACAGCTACAGTGTACTTACATATAATAAATAAATAAATCTTAAAAAAAAATGTAGGCATGATTTCAGAACAGAAATGCATTAAAGCACACAATTCCATGGGTTTGGACAGGTACACATTGTCATGTAACCATCAACATAGTTAGAATGTAGACATTTCCATCACTTACAAATGCCTACTCAAACTTCCTTGTGACCACTCTTCCCCCTTCCCCGGTCCCAGAGCTCCGGATCTGACTTTCACCACTCTGGATTACTATACACTTCATACCATTCTACAGAAATAAACCCATATCGTATGTGCCCATCCGTGTTTGGATCCTTATACTGAAAGTACTAATTTTGAAATGAATTTAGGTTATTTCGCAGAGGTCAGCAGCCTACTCATTTTTATTGCAATGCTCAGTTTAGTTGGCTTTACTGGACACAATTGTCCAGAATAAGTAGATTTTTTTTTTCAGGAATTGAGATTAATAAATCCCTTAGTACCTTTCATAGGAAGTATCATGTAAGAGCCTCTAAGAAGAAACATTTCAAAAAAAGAAAAAAGAAAAAAAAAAAGAAGAAACATTTCAGCTCTAAAATATCAAACAGGGTGGGTGTAGTGATTCCTATTGAAGGGATGTGCAGAGTATCTTATTGTTAAGTTTATTGTAATTTACATGTGAAACAAATTCAGTCTAAGTGTTCTAGATACTTTACTAAGTCCTTTAGAAGAATAAGACAGTATAAAAGTTAATATTTAAAAATCTAGAGCCGGGCGTGGTGGCGCACGCCTTTAATCCCAGCACTTGGGAGGCAGAGGCAGGCGGATTTCTGAGTTCAAGGCCAGCCTGGCCTACAGAGTGAGTTCCAGGACAGGGCTACAGAGAGAAACCCTGTTTTGAAAAAAAACCAGTAAAAAATTAAAAAAATAATAAAAATAAGTAAATAAATCTGGAAGTAAAGGTTGAGGCTAAATTAAAATTTCTTTTTCTGGACATTCTTTAAGAACATGAATTTAAGGCATACTCTTTACCACATAAGGATTAATGGAATCATATGCTTTTTCTTCATTAGTTGTGGTCACTTCCTATCTTTTCCAGGCTTCATTTTTTTTTTTTTTTTAAAGTTTATTTCTGACCTGTTTCAGATTTTGTAGTGGCAAATTTTGCTCCTAAGTTAAATTGCAAAGGCTTTTGTTGTTATTACAGAGCTTGCTGGCTTTTGCTCCCACCCCATTAGTTATGATATTAATAACTTTGTCAATTCTTCATTATTTCCTCTACTACCTTTTATAGCATTGGCCTTGTACTCATTCACAAAATTAGCCGCTCCCCTCCAGCCTTCTAATTTGATCACTATCCCATTATACAATTCTGAACCCACTGACACAGTGTACTTCTTTTATTTTAGTGAGGACATTTCTCTATCTAGTCTTCTCACTGAAATTCAAATTTGAACAGGACTTACAAGCCATAACTCAAACTGAAATTTGTAGACTGCCTTTGAAGACACCCTCCCCCCATGACCCTGTGCTTTCCCAGTTGCCCACACAGCCAACCTCCTCCTCATGGATAGAAATCCCACTCCCAGGCAGCCAGCCCCATCCACTGGACCCTTCTGCCCTCTCCCTTGGGATATCCCTTCTCACTGCCGTCTTTGTCTTATTGCCCACAAACTTTGACATATGGAGCAGCATACCATCTGGGTGTTAGTTGGTCCCTTTCATTCCTTTCTTCAGAATCACCCAGACAGCCCCACCTATTCCAAGAAACTATTACTGACTCCCACTCTCCTTGCTTAAGACTTCCTACACTGCCTTCAGTGTGTTGTCCCCACTCCCAAAGCTTCTGACTGTAAGTGCCCTTTGGGATGAAGCTTTGTTCTTTGTTCGAAACAATCTTATCTATTATGACTCTTGGGTCCATTTCTGTTTCTATAGAAACATAAGTTTCAGAAAATGTAAAAACAAATGAACTGCAAAAATTGCCTTTTATATTTTTAAGGTGCTAAAGATAAATATAATGAAATAAAACTAAATTTTCAAAGGGAGAGCTGAAAAAAAAGGCACAAATGTGGTGAAAGAATAAATTTTAAAACTAGGAATGTCAGGAGCCAAGAGCGGTGTGGCTCATGGCTAAAGTCCTAGCATGTGGGATGTCAAGGAAAGATTGTCATGACTTTGAGGTCACTCTGGGCTACACAATGAGTTCTAGCCAGCTTGGGTTACACAGTAAGACCATTCCAAATAAAAAACCCACATAAAATGATAAAGATATTTCTTATTTTAAAATGTTTTAATAATGTCAAAACTAGACTTCTTTGGTTTTAATGCTTTTCAAAATTTATAGTTTTATTTATGTTACAAGAGCTTATGTTGCACATCCTGAACTATCTCAAAGTTTTTTCTTTCCCTTCTTTTCCCAAGAGAAAGGTTTTCACGTGTGTTTTAAATATTTTCATGTGTATGTATACGTCAGATGGGCATACATTCAAGTGGGAGGGTGCTCAGGTTTTTTTTTTTTTTGGAAATGTCCATGCTGGATTATTGTAATGCCAATAAGCTCACTTTAACTGTTGAATATAACTTCATTTATTGATCCAGTTTTTTTTTTTTACTGTTATAAATTATAACGAATACTGAAACATACAGACACCATCCAGGCAGCATAGACAGGAGGTGAACATCTCTTTAGTTCTGTAGGCTCAACCAGCTATTCTTCAGAAGGATAGCAACTCTCAGCACATCTGAGCTCTCTACTCTCTCCGTGGGCTGCTGCTCTTGAAGAAACAAGAATCCCACTTGCGGGCAGGATTTACATGTCCAGGAATATAAAGATCAGTTGTTAGCTGAGGCACTAGATAAGACACTTAACGTCTATAGATAATATCTAGTCCTAGAATTTGAAAGCTTATGAGACTATGTGGTTAAAAGCCCCCCTCCTCTCTATATGGGAAAAATTGCCTGCAGTGACTGATGGAAAACAGCATGCTAGGTGTAAGTAAAGCAGGAAGCAAACTCAGGGTGACACTTAATTCTCAGTCCAAAATCTCCATCCCTGTCATCAGAGCCTCTTAGGGCATTTTGCTGTCTCTTCCCTCTTTGGTATTAGGATGATTTAAAATAGAGACAGTGAAGGAAATTAAAGGCAACTGCCCCCACAAAGGTACGTGTTCTAGTTTATCTTTGACTTTCTCATTAGCTCCTTCCTGTTTTATGGCAAATGTTCCCACACCTTTCCCCTTATTTCTCTGCATTATCTTATATAAACTACCCTTTCAGACTGAGCCACGGGGCACTATTTAACTCCCGACTTCTTTCTTTAGAAGGGCTAGTCATCTCTTCTAACATACATTCTTTCCTTTCCATGTTTATCTTCCTACAAGATCTGTTGTACTCTGGTCAGGCAGCATCCCCCTGAGCTACAGACAACAGTGAGGCCTGTGTGGGATTAAAAAAATAGGTAGTGCCATGGAAATTATTAATGCAGCAAAGTGTTGAGAACATTCTGTTCACTACTCCTTGGAAGTGAGTGGAAGTGTCACTGAAGGTGTTCGGGAGACTCAGTCCAGGGTTATGACATCAGCTAAGTCACATTTCCTTACCCTCCCCCATCTCTTTCTTTATCAGAGCAACATGCATAATTATTTTTGTAATAATATTTTTGTTGTGGCACACACACACACATATATATATATATATATATATATATATGTATGTATATATTTACCATTCAATTCCTCCTAGGTTATAAATGTAGTTTTCTTTTATGTAAATAATGCATGTTGTTACAAACTATTAATTTTTTCACGAAGTATTATTTCTAATATTGTTGCGAAGGCTGCACCCTTTTCTCATGTTGACCTTTATAAACAGAATATCATATTTGGGGCTCTTGAAAGTTTGAGTGGAAAATCCTTTCTCTTCCTTCCTAATGTTCTATTTTTGAGTTTTAACATAATTTTCTAAGATGTACTAATAATTTCATAAAATACCAATTCCAAAATCAGTGTTTTAATGTGAAATGCAAGCATGTATAGGGCTGGGGACAAGGGAATGTGTAATTATTTATTTTCCTAAGTCTTTGTGAGCAAAAGCGAGAAGTTTCTCATTACAATCAATTAAGTTTGAAGCGAAATTATAGAAAGAATAGAGCTGATCAAAGAGACGAAAGCTAAAGCACAGGCTGCAAAGATACAGTTCCTAGGAAACACAGAGTAATTTTGAATGTTAGTGCCCCTCATGGCTCCAATTATTATATGGCTGAGAGCACTCCTTGGGTGGGTGGCTGGCTGTGTGGCTGGCTTTATTACTTTTACAAGGTTAAAAAGGCTGAATTGCTATTCTTCTTGGAAATTGCGTATCCCATAGGGAATAATTAAGGATAATAAGAGGCTGGAAGCAGAACTATTAATTGAGTTAATGTTTCATTCCTTTTTCTCCCCCCTTCTAGGATGTCTTATTTGAAAGGAAGGTAAGCGCCACATGCCTTATTACTATGAATTACTCTCAAAACCTGGATTAGCAAACCAATGTTGTGATTCACATAAGGTGTGACTAAATACATGTTTGAAATTCTTTTGGAAATGAGCTACTTTATTCTGAGGAAGCCACATGGTTTTATTTGTATGTTTCTATATTGCTTTGAGGAAACCACGTGGTTTTGTTTTTATGTGTCTATATTTCAACTGCAGGTTAGAAATTTTTAGAAAAAGTGGAAAATGTTGAACGTCATTTGAGACGTTATTTTAGAGATCCATGCAACCCAACTGTCAAAGTTTCTAATTTGAAACGGATTCTTTTTATTCTAAGCATGGATCAGACTCTCACTGGTTTGGAAGATGCTCCTGGTTTTGGCCAGCATCAATCTAGTGTTCAGTCCCCTGCTGTCTGGTGGTTGGGCTTGAAGTTCCTTTACTTTCCTACCAGTCAGAGCACATCACAAAGGAAGCTAGTAGCAGGTGGTTATGAGCCAGCTAGTAGCGGTTATGAGCTTGCTAAGGATTCCTGAACTAGATAGACACTTGGTACCATGCAAAGCACAGGTTAAACGACAGCATCTGTTAAGTGTGGCCTGTAAAATTTGAAGGTACACAGAGAAAAAAGTCACTTTGACATGTTTGAGCCTGTTAGGCAGCTTTAATACACCTCATTCTGTTTTCAGACATGTTACGATAAAGAAAATTGTGCATCTTGAAATTGATATAAATATGGTTCAAATAATATTTTCTTTGGCTGAATAGGGAGAAATGAATATTTACATATGTTGGGCTGTGATGTGTTATTAAGAGAATGAAGAGAAAATCCAAAATTCAACAGAAAAATGATTATTTTTCTATTTTAACCAGTCTCTTTCTATAAATACATGGTAGAACATTAATTTTATTTAACCATGGCAAAACTTAATAATATTTCAATAGTTGGCTCTTAGTTGGTTCTGAGTTTGCTTTGGATAATTTAATAGAGAGAGAAATTTCCTTCAAGAGAGTTTCAGTCAGTTACATGTTACAGTTAATGTTTGGCGTGCTACCATAGCCTGTATTCCACTGTAAATTAATATTGTGTTTCTTGCTAATTCAGTGTGAACACAAGATCTGTGAATGTGAAAAGGGAGAGCCAGGCGACCCAGGGCCTCCTGTGAGTACACATCTATGTTCAATTTGGGGTTGATGAAGACAGTGATGAAATTATTTTCAGAGGGGGCTTTTCAGTGTCATTTCTTTATTTGATCACCAGAGCCAGAATTTCCAGTGATGAGATAAAAACATAGAGCTAACGTACGACAGTGGAGGTTCGGGTGCTGTTTTACCTCACTAGAAACAAATCGCATCATCCATTCTAGAAGCTGCATCCTTCTCAGAAATCCAGTGATGCAGCACCACTGTAGCTTTGTGGGGAAGAACTGGTTAGGATGCTCTGGGGAATAAGGTGAATTCTGCAAAGCCGAAGCAACCGCTTAGCAACTCACCATAATGATTTGCCTCTACCAGTAGTGTCAGAAACCACCGACACTGAGTGTGCCTTCATCTATGTGACTCAAAATCTTGTCCTAAGAATTTGGAACTTTGGAGAACAGGTTTTGCAAAGTGCATTTTGAGCTAGTGCTAGTGTTTGAAAGTGTGAGTGTGGGGGAGTGTGACAAGTTTCCCTCTGAGACTTAGGTTCAGACTTTACAGGTTTGATAAATATATCTATCTATCTCTATCTATCTATCTATCTATAATATATATATATATATATATATATATATATATATATATATATATATATATATATATATATATATATATATATATATATATATGTATATATACATATATTTCTAAAGAACTTTACCAATTAAAGCATTAGAGACTGGGAATTTATTTCTCACAAAATACAAACTTGTATCTATTACATGATAATCAATAGAAGCTGACTTAACTAAAGTGAAGATTTAGCCTTCTTTTCCTATAAAGATGTTGTTTAACTTATTACAGTAAGAGATTCCCATGAATAATGGGCAAGAAAACTCACCACTGGGAGCTAAATTGATTTTGCCTCATCACACCGTACTGTACTGTCACATCATCATAGTAGATCATTTACGTCAGTTTATTTAGTGCCCTCAAAACAAATTCTCAGGAAAGGAAGGTTTTTTGGTGGGTTTTGGAACAGGATAGAAGAGTTCCCTTTTCTTATATCTGGAGCAGGTCCCCAGGATCTGAACCTTTTGGGTCACGGGCAAGCAAGCTGAGTCGTACTGGTCCACAGTAGCCCAGAGCAGAAGCCGTCCACCTCAGCCTCTGTCCGCTCTGTCTTTAAATGTCTTGGAATGAGTTTCATTTTGTTTGGAAAATGGCTGACAAGTAATTGGGAAAGAAGTCATAGCGGGGAAGACAAATATTACTCTCTTTTGTGCAATCCCAGAGACTGTGTGGAGAAGGTTTGCAGTGTTCTCGGCACAATTACCATGAACAGAATTTAATATCAGCTTGCCTGCTTAAAACGCCAAGGTCTCCTATTTTTGGTGCATCTGATCAGAAATTATTCAAAAGCATAGAAAACTGATACTTAATAAAAATAATCTTTTCTCCATTTGCCTTTAGGGTACCCATGGAAACCCTGGTGTTAAAGGTGAGCGAGGACCAAAAGGAAATCCAGTAAGTTAATAAACAGTTGGTTTTTTTTGCAAAAAAACTTGTATATTTATTTAGAGACTGCCCTGGTTGGTTTGTTTTGTTTTTGTCAACTTGACACAAGTTAAAGTTATCTGGGAAGAGAAACCTTATTTGAAAAAAAATGTCTCCATCCAATTACCTATCGGCAAGTCTGTAGTGCACTTTCTGGGCTAGTAGCATAGCGGGGCTAGTAGCATAGTGGGGCTAGTAGCATAGCGGGGCTAGTAGCATAGCGGGGCTAGTAGCATAGCGGGGCTAGTAGCATAGCGGGGCTAGTAGCATAGTGGGGCTAGTAGCATAGCGGGGCTAGTAGCATAGTGGGGCTAGTAGCATAGTGGGGCTAGTAGCATAATGGGGCTAGTAGCATAGCAGGTGCCGTCCCTGGATAGGTGGTTCTGCATTATGGAAGAGAGCAGTTTGAGCAGCTGTGAGTAGCAAGCCCACACGTAAGCAGCTTTCCTCCATGGCCTCTGCTTCAGTTCCTGCCTCCTGCCTTGAATTTTAGCCCAGACTCCCCTCAGTGATGGAATATGACCAGGGAGTTGTAAATTGAAAAAAACAAAACAAAACAAAACCCTTCCCTCCCAAAGTCCCCTTAGGTCAGAGAGCTTTAACACATCAATAGAAGCTCTGACTAAACAACTCGCCCTTGATTGACCAGGAACTCACTCTAAAGCCCAGGCTGACCTTGAATTTGTGCCAGTGTTCTTGCCTCAGACGCCTGAGTGCTGGGGTTAGAGGCCTGAGCCACCACATTCAGCTAATTGAGTCAGTTTCTGTAGTATATGAAAACGTTACACTGCCTGAAAAATATCAGGCTTCTAATAATTAAAGAGGCAAATAATGTAACCCATTTTAAAGAAAGAAGACTATCAAGTTAATAAAGGAGGAAATAGAGATTTTCATTAAGTAAATACATGAAATTACACTAAGCAAAAGGGTCATCTTTAATAATAACTATTTGTATTTTTAGAAAGTTTGACCCAGGGGATTTTTAAAAAAGATTTATTTATTTAATATATGTAAGTACACTGTAGCTGTCTTCAGACACTCCAGAAGAGGGAGTCAGATCTTGTTACGGGTGGTTTATGAGCCACCATGTGGTTTCTGGGATTTGAACTTGGGACCTTTGGAAGAGCAGTTGGGTGCTCCTACCCACTAAGCCATCTCACCAGCCCTGGTTGTTTTTTTTTGTTTTTTGTTTTTTTTCAAAGAAAAACATTTCTACTTCAAGCAGTCTTATTTTTTGGTGTTTTGAGTTTCAAGAAATATTTCCTTCCTCCCTCCCTCCCTCTTTCTTTCTTTCTTTCTTTCTTTCTTTCTTTCTTTCTTTCTTTCTTTCTTTCTTTCCTCCTATCCTTTCCTTTCCTTTCCTTTTTTTCAGCCATGAAAACTGCAACTTTAAATAATAATAATAGCTAATGATAGTGGTGTGATGAAGCCTTTGCTCTTTGCTGCGAAGACAACTTGGTTCTCACATTTTGGGAAGAAATTAAGCAGTACATAAGAGAAGTAAAACATTCAAACTTTAATTTAATCCCATTTATAAGATTGTTATTAAGATATATATATATATATATAATTATATATATAACATTACATGAATGAGAGCATTCCTGGCACCAGCCTGCTTGCTGAGGAGAGGGAATTTGTAGCTTTTTTGGGGCATGCTACAAACCCTCTCATTTTTACTTATCCTATGTAGGTCCCAACTGATGCCAATACACCTTCTTTTGTTGTTAAAAACTTGGCTATAAATCAATGTTCATATTTCATTAGTTTGGTTTGCAATTTTGTGCTCCATACTTTATTTTTTTTAGTCTTGCTGAAATCAGGCAATCTCTCTTAAGGAACATTTTAGAAAATATTCAAAGCCTCTTGGAGAAAAGCCAGAGTATCCTATTCCAGAAAAACACAATGCTATGCTTGAGAAAAGCACCATGTTGTAAACTGGAATGTGGCTGAAGTTGTGAAAAATCTATGTATGTTATGCACCCTGAACATCTGGGTTCACTCTTAAAGGGCAAACTTTATCTGAGCTGTGATTTTCCTTAAATTGCACGGTAAAAATGTCAATGGTCAAAGCTTAAGATTCTTCTCTAATTAGGTTAACCCATTATCTAGGAACAGCACATTTTATTGAGCAATCAATCACTTGCAGGGCTGAAGAATTTTGACGAGTTTGTTGTTTGTTGCAGGGTGATGCTCAGAAAGGAGAAACTGGAGAAAGAGGTCCCGTGGTATGTACAGAATTGGAATGCTTTCCTGACAAATGGTTCTGGGAATCTCTGGCGGACTGGCTTGACCATGAAGTGCAATTGCACGATGGATGCCTACTTACCTACGCTCTTGAGGGTACAGCCAGGCAATCAGACAGACATGGTCTCAGAGGTAGAACCGCAGAGAGAAAACACTCTAACCAGCAGAGTGACAATGGGACATACGCATTCCCTAATGCCCAACTGAACATTTCTGAAAGGCTCAAACGACTAAGGCACTTTGCTTTACTTCCTGTCGGTATTTTGTTTTGTTTTGTTTTGGAACGGAAGGAAAAAAGCTAGAATTTTAAAAGTGTAAGAATTACACTAAGCTATGCCTTTGTCATTTTGGTTCTATTGACAAAAATAAGTCTTCTTGGTTTCTTGAGATGGCTTGGGAAAGAATTATGGTACGTTAATACATTGTTAACTTTATATTTTCTTGGGCATTACAGTGAGTATAGCAAATAGCAACATCTACAGTGAAAAACAATATTTCTGCTGTGCCACATCTTTTTGATAAGCCCCTTGGTATGAGTAAACAGTCAGTCACAGAGTTGGAGCTTCATGAAGCTGGTCTCTTGGGATTTTTACTTAACCATGGAAGCACCTGATGGAAAGTTTGATCCTTTCAATAGGGGTCTGTTCAGAAGTTGTGCTATTTATTCAGGAAGTATGTCTTAGTTGTCTACTAGATTACCAATGATAGTTTTTTCCTAGGTGATGGGAAGGAAGCTCTTAAAACTTGAGCCGAGCTGGGCATGAGGGTGCACGCCTTTAATCCCAGCACTCGGGAGGCAGAGGCAGGCAAATTTCTGAGTTCGAGGCCAGCCTGGGCTATAGAGTGAGTTCCAGGACAGCCAAGGATATACAGAGAAACTCTGTCTCGAAAAACAAACAAACAAAAAAACAAAACAAACCAACCAACCAAA
>NC_034591.1:29582834-29596065 GCF_900095145.1 Mus pahari | reverse complement strand
AAGAAAGAAAGAAAGAAGGAAGGAAGGAAAGAAAGAAAGAAAGAAAGAAAGAAAGAAAGAAAGAAGCAAGCAAACAAAGCCCTGAAGAGGTGATCAACAGAGAAAGTGAGCAGCATTTTGAGAAGAAAACAAGAATATACCATGAAGAAGGTAGCATTCCCTTGTTTCTGTGCACATCTATAGGCTCCTTCCAAAATCTAATTTTCTGTCTTTCAAAATGAAGTAACAACAAAAATTTCCAATGTGGAATATCCTAATGAGGATATCCTAAGAATTCTGGAATTGGAAGTCTACATGTTCTTGCTATGATAAACATAGCTATGATAAACATAATTTTTCTTTAGAAAATACCAATTTAACTGTGTCTTTAACTTTAAACACAATCTTAGTAATCGATCAATTCATGTGGGCAAGTATTTCTACACTGGGTTAAATCACACTGTCACTCTATCTTTGGCCAACTCTATTTTCATTTTATATTCTTCAGCAGCTATTAATTTAGAAAGAAGTATTACTTCCTCTCTAAGGTTTCTATTTGGAAAAGTTATACACAGATGAAATAAAATTTTTGTAGGATTCATGGTCACATGGCAGTATTAGCTCATTTATGCCACTGGTTTCTCCAGCTTGTATTAAATAAGTCTTACAATTCTATTTTATCCGTGAAAAATATAGTCATAGGATAACGATGGAAAAGACTTACTGTTCCTTGGAGTTGGCAATTTCCCAGTCCATTTAATACCCAGAATTGTGCCTCTTAGAGGGCTTATGGGAATGACACAGTAGAAAGGGCTCCTTAGGATTCCCATGAGTGACTCAGAAGACAGCCGAGGTGCTGGCTTCTCACTTAGCATGAGATAAAAGCCAATAACTCAAAGGTCACTGACTCATTAGGGTTGATAGAGGAACCATTCATTTCCTTGATGTTATATATTCTAGACTGAATTTGAAAGGAGGACCATGATGGATACAGATATTTATGAATATTCTAAAGGGCATTAGCTCATTTCAAAGCCAGTCTCAAACCCACCCAGGGAAACATTCAGAGGCAATAGCTTATAGTTTAAAAGTTAATGAAACAGTTTGAGAGCACTAGTTATGGTCATCGTGTTCACGATGACATTCAGTGTATACTTTCTCCTTCAGTTTTGATCCAGAGGGTAAGAAATTGGATTTGATGCACAAGAACCTGGAACTGAGAATAAACTGAAATAGGGAAACATTGCTTTATTCTTCCTCTCTGTTGCCATATGTTTCCCAAGCTCCAGAGATGTAAATTACCTTGCACTTATATAGGACTATTTCCAAGACTTGAAGATGTGATTTGTTGTAATTTGTATGCAAAAAATACCTACCACTTCCTCTAATGCTGTTCTGTAATACCTTATTTTACTTTTTGATTTCTCTGTTTAAACTAGGGAATCCCTGGGTACAAGGGTGACAAGGTAAGTGGTTAACAACAAATAAAGCAGAATTTTAGAGAGGAAAAACCTAACTACTATTATTGTCCTTCCTCATTTCCAAGTATATACTCTTAAGTCAGTTAGTGTAGGCTAATAATGAAATGTAAGATATGGTTATGTGTTGTAGAAGTGGAAGTGCCTCGTAGGTTTTCAGGGTCCAACCAACTCTGCAAACATGAAACCTTTCAGAAAAGAATCCCAATTTGACAAACAACAGCAACAACAACAACAACAACAACAACAAACCAAAAAACCAAAACCAAAACCAAAAACAAAAAGGAAAAAAAGCAGCACATTTTCTGATAAAAAAAATTCCCCAATACTAACACCTCGAGTGAGTATCTGTATTGTTGCTTATGGTCTCTGATAACCCAGATCTTGGCTAGCCCCCAGAGGAAAGAGAAGGTTGGTTCTGGATAAACAATAAAGATCTGTTGATCTCAAGGAGCTAAGAGTTTGCAGAGAAAGTAGGTGTGACATGTAAATAAAAGGTATTAAATTGATAGATAACTTCATGATTATTTGCAAAACACAAAGTAGGAGATTAAAGTGCTTCAAAAGAAATTTAAAAAAAAAAAAACAACTGCACTGTGTGCAGGAATCTCTAAGAGTACTCAGTGATTCACCGATACATCTATCCCAGAGTTCTCTAGTAGCAGATTTTCTGGTTGAAGTCAGAAAATAATCCTACCAACCATTCTATTCTATAGAGCACAGGTCATTGGACTTGCACAGTGGGGTTGCAACTTTTAGTGGGTTCTATTCAAGGTATTCTTGTCTTTCCTACTTCCCAAGAAGTTAGCAGTTTGCAGTATGTGAATCTTGTGTCACCTTTCTGTTTGGTAGACAAAAGTCCAGGAATTCCTGCAAAATGGCTGAAGCCTGCTAGGTCTTCCACAAACCTCTCTTCCATATCAGCTACTTCCTGGGTCTGAGAAGGAGCTAAGGTATGGCTCCCCCTCTCACAAATGGAATGTGGCTGTCTGTAGCTGGACTGGGAATCATGCACGAAGCTCTGTTTTACTCCTTGAACTTTAAGACTTATAGCCTCTCTTCTTGTGGAAGGAGCAGGAATAGTAAGTTAAGAGCTTTGGGTTTTGGGTCTGAGCTACATGGATATTTAAACAACCAATTTGTTGTTCTTTGCTTGATTTTTTTTTTTTTTGAGCCAGATTCTTACCTCTTCCAGGGTAGCCTCCAACTTGCTATGAAGTGGAGGGTAACTTTGAACTTCTGTTCCTTCTGCCTTTCCTTCCTGTGCTGAGGTTACAAGTATGCTCTGACACCTTCAGTTCATCTGGTGCTGGGGAGGGAACCCAGAACTCCAAGTGTACTGGCAAGCACCCTGTCAACTAAGCTGCATCTCTGGCCCTTTTAAAATTATTTTTACAAGTACATTTTTTCAAGTAGGGAGACAGAAAATATTCTGGGGAATATTTTTCACTGGAAGAGTTTGATAGTTGGATTTACAACGTTCAACTATCTAGAAACATGGTATGTGAGTGTCTGATTGTATTTTTTGGGTCAGGGCCCCACAAATCGTAGGAGAAAACCCACACATAGGCCTGTAAGTTCAGCCTCAGCAGTGTTATGCCTAAAAGAGAAAGGAAACATCTCCTGTTTTCTAACTCAGCATCTAGAAGAACATGAGCAACTCAACAGACCAGGGTGACTGTTTCCTCTTAAACATGGGACTAGATTAATACAGGCATGGGTGACTTACATACACACTGGATAGTTAGAATAATGGGGTGACAATGTATTGGTAGCTGTTTGTTAGTACAAAAATATAAGGTGTTATTATGAAGAGGCAAGAGAGACATTAATAAAACTGATATTTGTGAAAATTTAATAAATTGATGAGTAAAATGTATGGATGAGCTTCCTCACCTTGATTTAAATGTGTGTGTGTGTGTGTGTGTGTGTGTGTGTGTGTGTGTGTGTGTGTGTGAAGATGAATTTACTCTTTTGTGGAATTAAAGACTCCAGACTCTAGACTCACTGGAAGAGTTCACTTGAAAAATACAAGCTGTCAAAGCAAAGTAGTGCAGACATTCAGGCTAAGATTTAATCAGGAGGAACAGTGTTAGAAACTTAAGGCTGGCATAGGGCAGATCACTTACTTATGTGATTGTGGCCACTCTATGGGCGTTCATGAGCCCAACAAAAGGGGGTGGGGGTAAAGCCTTTACTGGGGGAAAAAGTGGAGACAATATTTTCATTGATAGGAATCTGCCCACAAAACAAATCCTGCTTCTCAGAACCCTATTGCTAACAAATCTGTCTGGGGACAAATGGAATGTGAATTCTGGCCAAGAGACTTTTGAGTGTATTTATGGTAGTTTTCTACTTGATATTTTGATAGTTGACTCATTTCATTCCCATCCAACATTAGGAAATTAATTGTGCTCTAATTGGGACTTCAAGAGTGATTTTTCCACTTACATTCTGAAATAAATTTTTGACTTTGTTCTCAGTGAGAATTCAGCTTTTCCTGGATCAGTTTGACTTCCAGGCTCTGGCAAGAATAAATCACTTCTATTCCTTTTAGATGATTGGAATATGTATGTAAATACACACACACACACAATCCCAGAAAGGGTCATGCACAAACTCTGCACCCACAACTCGTGATTACAAGACCACTTCCTTAAGCATTGCTGCTTAAAGTGTGACGCACAGCCTGGCCAGTTTGGTTGCTATTATACAATGAGATAAAGTTTACATAAGAATAGGGATTCATTTTAGTAGTAAGTTCAGGATTTCTGCTGTATTTAGTACAGTGCAACAAATTATATCATTAAATCGCCGTATTTTCAGCTATTTCCATAGTTTGACTCTCTCTAAAGAGGAGTAATACCCTGCATTTTATTCTAGTGTGATTTTCTTACATTGCTGTCCAGTGGCACACTGAGTAACATGTGCTAAAGCAGCACACAGATAACAAAGCATAACAGAAGCAGAGGTTAAAGGGAGGGCTCTGGGCTAATAAGACCGCAGCCAACATGCGAACAAACTATTAACCTCTTCAAGATTTCTTACTTTAGCAAAATGAATTGTTTTGAGGCTCAGAATAAACACACACACACACAGAATCAGTTTCAGGTACTAAAGAGTTTTAATAACAACAGATGTTAGCACTTTGAGGAAACGTGAGTTCTTTCTTTCTGATTGGCTAGCACCTTTCTGTTCTATCTACGGGCAGTTTGAACCATCTGAGAGAATGGGTTAATATTCAGAGGTTCTCATTCCACTTGCACAACTGTAAAACTCATAGACAAATATTGATCATAACATTTTAGTTGTGAAAATTATGTTTTCGTATAATATGGTACTTTAAATTTGTGTGCATTGTGAAATGGTCACAATGACGTCAAGAACTTATCTACCACGACACTCAGTCTACAAAGTTAAACTAACATTTATCAAAAGCAATAAATGTCAGGTAGTATCAGAAAAATACCTCTGAAAGTCCTGAGTTCAAATCCCAGCAACCACATAGTGGCTCACAACCATCCATAATGAGATCTGATGCCCTCTTCTGGGGTGTCTGAAGACAGCTACAGTGTACTTTCATAAATAAATAATTCTTAAAAAAAAAAAAGAAAGAAGAAATACCACTATAAATTCTAAAGCATAATTTTAATGTTAGTTTTATGATAACATACTAGGCAGGCTAATACAATCTGTGTACTAATGAAATCTATGTAGCATGCTCAACAGTGGACTCCATTTTCCTCTAGAGGGTCTTGCTAACTCATCATGGCTGCCTCCTCCAGATAGAATACAGTCTGGTCTCAGGCCCTCTCTATCAGTTTTCTATTCTAATGCTTACTAACTGACCAAGATCAGTATTCAGAATGGAACGTGGCATTATGAAAAATGCAGGGGCTGAGTCAAAGGAGAGCTGGGTCTAGATCTTAATTCTATTCTAAACTTGCTATGTGGTTATATATAAAATTATATACCAGCTGTACAATAGAGGGACAATACCTCAGAGAGTTTACATTTCCTGATTGTATAAAGCTGCTGGAAGCATCATGTGGAATCAGATAACTATACATGGTACACTACCTATGGTAGGTGATCGGTTATCTTTCTTCATATTGCCTCATGAAACCTCAAACAAACCCTCATCAGGTGGTACCATTGATTTGAATAACTGTAGAATATAGTTAGGACAACGCATGGGCAAAAATTTTCAAAGTCCAATGCTCCTTCAGTATTGAAGATGAAATGGTATGAAATTGAGCAGAGTTTTGCCCTATGTAATTATGCTAGGGGTCTTTTTCTAAAAGTTGGGATATTGAAGACTCAATCTTTTATTTATGTATTTATGTATTGATATATTGATATATTTATTTAATTTACTTGCTTATTTATAGGGTGAACAAGGAGAATGTGGGAAACCAGGAATGAAAGGTGACAAAGTAAGGGTCATGTTTTTAAAATGTTAACATCTGTGATCCCTTTTGGCCTGAGTTTCCTTAAGCAAAAGTTTCTGGGATGAATTATGTGTGTCACTCCTAGATCTGAAGTTCAGTTTGCACATCTGTAAAACATGAAGCAGAAAACCAAAGAATACATGACTTACATAATGACCCTCCCCGCCCCTGCATGCCCTTTTCACAGACCATTAAGGGCACTTTGTGACATCCTGATCTTTGAGGTCAGTCCTACTGAACTTTACGGTTGAAAGAATAACCAGCAGTCAATGAGAGGTACAGTTAGATGCACTGGGGTGACCTCCTGATGCAACTTCAACCAGAACAGTGAGGAACTCTGAAGTTAGTGAAATTACAGGAAGCATGACATGGGGTTTGACATGTAGGGGATGCAGCAAGATATAATCAATAGTATAACCGTTTGCCCTAGTTCAAAATAAATATGAGTAAGGAACTTAAACTAGAGATATATTCAACTTAGCATATTAAAGACTTCCTAATCGAACCAAACTTCATAGACAGTATATCGAAAAATATAATGACAAATAATCCCAAAAGGCCTAGAATAAAAATTGTTGCCATTCAAGTTAAGGACTATTGACTATGAAGGTAACCAAGATAATGAAATATAAAAACATCTGTGTAAAATGCATGGATGAATGTAAAAGGAGAAAATGGCAGAAGGTTGAGGAGGAGGATAAAATTATGACACTGGTCTGCTGAATCAAATACATTAAATAGCTTGATAGTTCCTAGAAACTGACAAGTGCTTGTCAAGCTGGAGATGGATGGATCTGCAGGATGCAGATTCAGTGAGCTGGAGACAGGTGGATCTGCAGGATGCAGACTCAGAGATTGTTTTCAGAGCAAAGCAAAGTGAGACAATGGCAACATTCTAATTAGGGAAGGACAATCGAGCACAGGAGAATGAATCCAGGAAACAGTTACGAGATTAAATGCTGCACCACTTTCTGTGCCAAAAAGAAAATATTGCCAGTTATAGAACATGACTCATTGCAATAACGATGCAAAATATGAATATATATGTTCGTATAGGGTTCACAAAGTATGGCACATTTGATATGAAAAGTTCACACAAATTTATAAGAAAATGTGTGAAGAACATTAAGAGATGAAAATAAAAATGATGAAAATATCCAAATATGCTTGCAGTCAAAGAAGTGAAATTAAGACACTACCACTATTTTATAATTTTATACATTAAATTAACAAACAGCGAGGTAATAATTGGTGCTTAATCTTGATTAACATCCCTTAAGATAACAAACACACACACACACACACACACACACACAGAGGTAATTATCATGGCCAACAAACTTTATCAAGTTTCTTGCTTCCCATAGACACATGACAGACAAGGAAGAGACAGACCCTCCTCTACAGTCTACACTTCAGTAGCCATCTTATAGATCCTTAGTGATGAATCAGAATAGGACAAAGATATGAACACACACATCGATATCAAATCCAAGGTTATTTAAAGCAGCACACATCAGAAGCATTTTAAGGTCAAACTAAAAAATGTGTAAGGAATCATGGTAGTTTTCTTCTAGTTTCTTTATTTAAGCAAAGTTTGACTCTGAGGTGTTTTGTTAATTAGGATTATTAGAATCATTTCAGTCTGTTCTCTTTGATGTTTGAATAGTCAGGGAGGAGCGACTCTCAACCAGAACCTGTTTTTGCATCTAAAATCTATACATTACAAAGATGGATATTTAGAATATTTAATTGGAACTAAAGTGGAATATTTAATTTTATTCCACAGGGACCTGCAGGGCCATATGGACCAAAGGGACCAAGAGGAATTCAGGTAAGGAGGCAAAAAAACCCAAGCCTGTGTTTGAACTAGAATTGCCTTGGGAGGGTGCAACAACCACTTCCACCCCTTGATCCAGTCCCACCATCTTCAATGAACTCAAAGTGTGTAGGAAGAGAGTCACGAGTCAGCATTTTTTAAGGGCTCCCAGATTTTTCAAGTTCACATAGTCAAATTTGGAAATCACTTGACAAATGTTTTGATTACCTCTGGTTTTCTAAAGACAGGTACCAGTAGGTACCTTATCAATACATCTGATAACTCCATCTAGTCAATAGCTAAGGAAATGGAAAAGATTTTATATGGAGAGAGTTAGGAAGGTATGATAAGGAAGTAGATAGTTCCTATAATGTAACTGTCAGAGTTGTTCCTTTTTGTCTATATTTATTTATCTAAATATTTGTTTTAGTCCTTCCCATGCAAGTAGTTAATTACTGAGAACAAGGAATGAGTTCATAACTTAGTAATACACTGTGGACTCTAGAAAATACTTTGGATCATTCTTCCAGTGGAGGGACTTGTCTCCTTTAAAGTAACAACAGATATAGATGAGTATGAAGAAGTAATTTCAGGACTGAAAAAAATCTGAAGCTACAACTCAGTGGTTATTAAGCAAGCACAGAGCCCTTGCCTGGATCGTTGGCAGCACAAAGAAAAAACAAAACAAAACAAGACAAAACATAAGAACAAAAACAAGCCAACAGAACACCAATCCCCAAATAAGCTAAAAGTTATGGTTTTAACCCAAGAATTCTTAGGTTATATCTGGTTAACCAAGTCCTTTGCTTTGGTGTAGAATTGCCAGAGTAAGGTGGTGAGTGGCCATTGCAGACTCAGTACAAATGACAGTTTTCAATGATCTGCTTATGTTATACGAATATTGATTGATAGGCAAAACCTTTCCTAAAAGTAGAATCCAACACAGCAAGAAGCTTAAAAACACCGGCTTAGAAAACAAACATCACATTAAAAGCATGCTTGTTTTTAGTATGCGTTGTTTTAGAAGCTGTGACCTTGACTCAAGGACTTTACTGTGCAGGTTCTCATGGAACTGTGACCCCAAAGCAGATCCAAGTGTCACAGTCTGGCCACAGACACCCGGATTCCCAGGAACCCTAAAGAATTCCTTGGTTGGCCTCCGAACTTGGCACAAACTAATTCTTGGTTTTCATCTTGGAGCAGGGCATTGGTGGACCTCCAGGGGATCCAGGTCCAAAGGGATTTCAAGGAAATAAGGTACACGTTTTAAAATTTGGAGGTGGACAGCGTGCCTTCCCCCCTGTGCACTATGCTGCGGTGTATTTTATTAGGCAGGGATTGGCTGATTCTTTCAAAAGTGCCTTTGGAAATATTAGTAACCTGCAGGTGTGTGCACAGATTCAAGTTTGAGTATACACACAAAGGCAGTAGCATCCTTTAATCATCCAGTACTTTCTTAATCAGGGGCGTTATTCACTATGAGGCAGCATCCGACATCTTTGACGTGTTTCTGTCTTTTTCTCAGTGTCTAGTGTTTATGGCTCACTGGGAACTGAAAACTGGTACCAGACAACATGATTCCAGCCACTCCAATTTTCACCTGTTAACCATCTCCACATATAGTTTATTAGACGATAGGATTTCTGGCTGGCATAAAAACAGAAACCAGCATTCTTAACCTTCAGTCCTGTGTTTGTGATACTATGCCATACATAATGCTGTATGACAGAGAGGAGGGGTGTAATAACAGCCAGATATCGTCCAAAGATTCTCTAAAGCGGAGGGTGTTAAAGCGCCTGGTCACAGGACTTTCTTTTTCAAATGTGTCTGGCCACTTACCTGCAGAAAACAATGCTTCTATTTCCTTTCAACTCTTCCCAACTTTCAGTAAATTTCACAGATGTGCTAACTATTCAGTAACTCGTCCACAGGTGTAATGATGGGAGTTGTGTAGACTTTTTGACAATTATTAACTGCAGAAGATGCCATCGCCCTTTGACCCCAGATAAAGGTCATCTTTTGAGGATGGTGCTAAGTCCAAGTTGTAGAGAGAGCAGTTGGGCTGCTTTAGTGTTAATTCTCCGGAGGGAGGAAAGGGAGTGTTGAGGATGCATTTTTAATGAGATAATGACAGCCTGAGATTTCCCAGGCCTCTTTTAATTGGCAAATTAAAATAGAATGGGTTTCTCAGCAGACACAGGCTTGAGCTTCAACTAGGGAAATGTCTTTTCCAGTCCTTGCCTATGATTAATTCTCTCTGGGGAAAGGGATGGCTCTGTTGAATACTGAGTAGTTGTCATAAAATTGCTTCAGCTGGAGGTAAAATTCCGACAAAAAGAAAAAGAGTATACTCATTTTGATGTTGCATACATATTTCTAGGAATCACTGGTCAACCAAGATGCTAATTTTTACATTTGTAAAACAGAAGCATAAGCTGCACTTCCAGGGCAGAGGTTTGTGACAGTGATAAAAATGCAGAGTGTACGAGCCACAGAGGAGGGGAGGGACTGTGCTGGCCTCCTGTTGTCATTCTGGAAAGGAAAAACAAAACCTAGAAATGACTGGTACAGTGAGGCAGGGGTGTGGCTGGGGGCTTGGGCAAGGGTCGGGGGCAGGCACAGGGAAAGTAGCAGGAGCAGGAGCGGGCTGTCAACTTCTCCAGGGACTGAGAAAGAAGAAAGAATGCTAGTGCTTGATTGTGGATGAAGGCTATCCAGTGATGGTGTGTGGAGACAGGTCCATTAAAAAAAAAATTATGTCATCATTTTTCTTTATACTTTATAGACTCTCTACGTAGTTCTTTTAAAAGAAACAAACCGTTTTCTATAAACTTTAGATTTTAATTCTAGTAAGGAGGGATGATTATGATAGAATAGCCCCGTGCTTGGTTTTCATAGCATGTTCAAGAAGGGAGTCATCTTCCCAAAGATATTTGGTGATTTCATCAAATTTCCTCTCGAGAAAATGTCTTTAAATATTTTTATGTCTTATTTGTTTGGGATATATATTGATTATATATATGTTGTTTTTGAGATAGGGTCTCATATAACCTTGGCTGACCTAGAACTTACTAAGATAGACTGGACTGGGTTTCAACTCATAGAGATTCACCTGTCTTTGCTTGCCAAGTTTTGGGACTGAAAGTACATGCCACCACAATGTTCAATCATATTTTTGAGTTAAAAAAATCTATAAAATTTAGTTGTGGTGAATTATACATGACATAAAGTCACTTAGATTTTCTTTTTTTCCACCCTCTCTCCGGCCTTCTCTCTCTACCTGCCTGCATTTTTTTCTTACTGTTCCTGATCTCCTTACCTCCTCCACTTTTCTCTCCTTCATTTATTATTATTATTAATATTATTATTATTAGTAGTAGTAGTATTAAACAGGGTCTTTTTTATTAGATATTTTCTTTATTTACATTTATTTACATTTCCTAGTTTCTCCTCCAAAAATCCCCTATCCCCTCCCATCTCCCCCTGCTTACCAACCCACCCACTCCCTCTTCCTGGTCCTGGCATTCCCCTATACTGGGGCATCCAGCCTACAGAGGACCAAGGGCCTCTCCTCCCACTGATGATTGACTAGGCCATCCTCTGTTGCACATGCAGCTGGAGCCATGAGTCTCACCATGTGTTTTCTTTGATTGGTGGTTTAGTCCCAGGGAGCTCTGGGGATACTGTTTAGTTCATATTGTTCTTCCTATGGGGCTGCAAACTCCTTCAGCTCCTTGGGTATTTTCTCTAGCTCCTTCATTGGGGACTCTAACAGGGTCTTTCTTATTCTGAACCCTGGTAGCCCTTGAACTTGGATATTCCTGTCTCTAACACAAAGTTTGTGTCTATTAAAAGCTACTGGTTTCAGCTAGGCTCATAATTCTGGCTACTTCAGTGGTTATGGCAGGAAGACCACAGGCCAGTTTTTAAGACTTTGTTTCAAAATAAAATATAAAAATAAATGAAAGAAAAGTAAGAGAATTTGACTGCAGTTCAGTGGTAGGGCATGTGCTTAGTAAAGGCTTTGGCTCAAATCCCCAGCAGCAGGCACACACACACCCCACCCCACCCCCCTCATAGTCACATATACACGCATACACTCTCATACAAGCAAACATACACACTCACAAACACATACACAAACAAGCACAAACATATATACACACATGCACACACATATACACACTCACAAGCACAAACATATACACACATGCACACACATACACACAGCCTCACATACACATACACATACACAAACACAAACATACACACACTCATACACACATACACGCACTCATACATACACATATACAAACAAACACACATACACACACCTACAGCCACACATACACAATTCTTGAGAATGTGTTGGGTGCTACTTCAAAGCTGTGAGGTATAAATGAATTTCCCTGGTTATATTTCTCATTTCCAGTAGTAAATTTAGTGAGCTCTTAATTACTACATTTATTTATTTATTTATTTATTTATTTATTTATTTATTTGATATTTTCTTTATTTACTCCATTAATTACTACATTTATTTATTTATTTGATATTTTCTTTATTTACATGTCAAATTTTATCCCCTTTCCTCATTTCCCCTCCTACCCCCCCATGCCATTCCCCCTCCCTCTGCTCACTAACCAACCCACTCCTATTTCCCTGTCCTGGCATTCCTGTACTCCGGGACATCAAGCCTTCATAGGACCAAGGGTCTCTCCTCTCATTAGTGTCCCACAAGGCCATCCTCTGCTGCATGTGTGGCTGGATCCACTGGTCCCTCCATGTGTACTCTTTGGCTGGTGGTTTAGTCCCTGGGAACTCTGGGGGGCCTCGTTGCTTCATATTGTTGTTCCTCCTATGGGGCTGCAAGTCCCTTCAGCTCCTTGGGTCCTTTCTCTAGCTCCTCCATTGGGGACCCATGGGTGGCTCTGAGCATCCACTTCTGTATTTGTTAGGCACTGGCAGAGCTTCTCAGGAGACAGCTATATCAGGCTCCAGTCAGCAAGCACTTGTTGGCATCTACAACAGTGTCTGGGTTTAGTAACTGTATATGGGATGGATCCCCAGGTGGGACAGTCACTGGAAGTACTTTCCTTCAGTTTCTGCTCCAAACTTTGATTCTGTATCTTCTCCCATGGATATTTTGATCCCCCTTCTAAGAAGGACCAAAGTATCCACACTGTGGTCTTCCTTCTTCTTGAGCTTCATTTGGTCTGTGAATTGTATCTTGGGTATTCTGAACCTCTGGGCTAATATCCATTTATCAGTGAGTGCATATCATGTGTGTTCTTTTGTGATTGGGCTACCTCACTCAGGATGATATTTTCTAGTTCCATCTATTTGCCTAAGAATTTCATGAATTCATTGTTTTTAAAAGCTGAGTAGTACTCCATTGTGTAAATGTAACACTTTCTGTATTCATTCTTCTGTTGAACGAAATCTGGGTTCTTTCCAGCTTCTGGCTATTATAGATAAGGCTGCTATGAACATAGTGGAGCACG
>NC_034591.1:29576452-29582412 GCF_900095145.1 Mus pahari | reverse complement strand
CTCCTTCTTCTTCTTCTTCTTCTTCTTCTTCTTCTTCTTCTTCTTCTTCTTCTTCTTCTTCTTCTTCTTCCCCCTTCCCCTTCCCCCCTCCTCCTTTTCTTCCTCTTCCTCCTCCTCTTCCGCCCCCTCTTCCTCTTCCATCTTCCTCCTCCTCTTCTTCCTTCTCCTCCATCTTCCCCCTCCTCCTCCTTTTCTTCCTCTTCCTTCTTTTCCTCCTCTTCCTCTTCCCCCTCCTCTTCCTTCTCCTCTTCCCCCTTCTCCCCCTCCTCTGGAATTTTGGGTTAAAAAAACACAGAGATACTACAAGAATATGTTTTTATTTTAATCCCAGATCAGTGACTACTGCACATAGCTGACTAAGATTTGCCTCATGTTCTAGCAGAGGAATGGTTTTGCCAGATAATTTCTACAATTGTGTGATGTTTGGAATTCTGTGAATATTTCAGAGGGTAAATGCTAGAGCCTTGATAGGTGTGATTGATGGTTGGTGGTCATTCAAGGGAGTTAGTTGAGATTTGTTAGTAGTTGTGCTCAAGAAGAGATAAGAGGGAAAAATTAGTTTCAGGGATCTCTATCTCTCCTTTGTATCCTTTTTTCTCTCTTATTTAGTGATAAGGGTGAAACTGGGAGGAATAAAAGGTAAGAAAAAGAAGAACTCACAAAGTAGCAAAGATCAGCAACAAACAAATAAGAAACAAGAAATTAGATTCAGATCTCTGTTTCTGTCTCTCTGTCTCTCTCTGTCTCTTTCATCTGTCTGTCTGCCTTTCTATCCCCTCTATCCTTCTTTCTCTCCTTTCTAGTGATAGGGGTGAAACCAGGCTTGGGGGAGAAGAACCCACAAAGTATCAGAGATAATGTAGTTCTTCTGTCTGGAAATAATGGTATATCAGATGGTGATTTCTTCTCATATATTATTTTATTAAAATATTTTAAAGAAAGTGCTGTTGCAATGCCAAAACCTGTATTTTCTAATGAACATGGGCAAGGTTATTGATTCACACACTTTTACAATCATGGATAACATTTATTGTACATTTCTTTTGTGACATATATAGTTCTTAATATGCTACTGCCAATATTGCCTTCTGAGGCACGATCTATTCTTATCACCGTTATACAAATTAAGCTTCCAAGTTACCGAGATTGTAAGCAATAATGGTTTCAGGCCCTTTGATCCAGAAAACATCAGCACCTGGAGGGTAAAGTCTGCATTTATATGCATGATATGCTATTTACCCTCCTTCAGAAAAAAAATTCTTAATTCGACCTGAGACCAATGTGTTTCTCATAGACAACATAGAAACTACACCTAAGTCCTCTTACAGTCCATTCTGTCTTCGAGAAACAGTTTGCTGGAAGGGTATTTCTGCTTGTTTGTAATGCTCATGTGAAGTCACAGGAAGGAAAAAATGAAATCACTTGGAAGAAAGAGGCTGTTCTAACTGTATTTTCAAGCACTGCATCTCTAATAGACCAAAACAGAAATTCTATACTTAAAACATTCACAAAGATTCCGTGAGAGTTTCTAGATGGGGCCCGTCTATGGCTTTGCGTTCATGAATGGTCTCTCTCATGAACTACAATCACTGTTTGTTGTTCTGGGGTTGGATTTTCTTCATCAAAGGTCCCCTCACCCCAGAAAAGGTGGCCAAAGAACAAAAAGGAAAAAAAATAGCACATGCTAAATCAGGAAAAATGTGCCCCTGGCCCAGTTTCACCAATCGTTGATGCCATTAATACTTTCCACATGGAAACTAACTCCTGTTCTGCCCTGACTGCCCTTGTTGCCTTAGCAACAAAATACAGATATTTTTCAAAAGGAAGCCTCGGTTCAGAGGCCTCTCAGGCTCTCCCACTCACAAGGATAATAGTTCTCAAAAGAACATCCTGACAATCTTTTGAATTATTAGAAGTATAATTATGGAAGTGTCTGAGAAGCCTTTTTTTCTGGGACTTACAAGCTGAACTTGTAATGCAAGAGAGACTTGAGCCCTGTCAATCCAGAACCGCAGACTTTCTCACAAGGCTGCTGTGGCTGGCCCAGGCTATAAACCACAGCCTGCTACCAACGGGTACCTCTGCTAGCTAGTTAGATTGTTCGAGATTGGGAAGCCTTACAAATGTGTTCAGTAATAACTCTCAACCAACTAACACAGTGGGTGATACAAAACTAAAAAGGTTGTTCTTGCCAGATCTCGACTCTTTTCTGAGGTTATTTTCAATGGACATTTCTTCCTCAAATCTCACGCATATCTGTTCTTTCTAAAACTCGGGCTGAGGTGAAGGACTGTACTGTGGAATGTGCAGGAAGCTGCTTGTGACATCCACAGCAGAGCTCTGGAGGTCAGGGCCAGAAGAGGGGCTGACTACCCTGGTGCCTCTCCCCTTCCCAGCACCCCCAAAAGTACCACATGGCATTCCTCAAACTATTTACATGGTGCTACTAGTACTGTATGCCATTTATTTTATCTTCAGAAGCAACTGTCCTGCATATCCCACTTGGCACAAAATAGTCTCAATATTTGGATATCTACAAAGATCTAGGATATTCACAATGTTTCCCAAAAGATCTTTTTCTTAGGGTTTTCTTCTTGTTTTTTACCTTTCAAGTCTAAGAAATACTAAGTACTCTTACATAAGAAACTTTGTCTTTAGCTTCTGAGAGGCTAAGAAAACCGAGAAATCAGGAATGGACAGTGAGCAGTGCAGGGAATTGAGTGACAGTCTGAAATAGCCAAGGATATTATTCTTCTAATATTATAAATGGTACAGGGTAGTGTGGTGTATATTAAAGTGTTTCTCATGCTTGAACAGTCTCCTCAAAGTGCTAAGAGGACATGACATGTCTGACTTATGAGTCTTATGTTTTCTATAATATCTTAATATTTTTACTGAAGACACAGTAGTTTTAAAAAATAAGTTAACTTTGGTTACTACTAAACATTTCACTTGGCTCAAAATTAGCTTAGTATCTCTAGGTTAGCCTCATAAACATGGCAAATATTTACAGTTGTGGTTTGAAAATGGATAAATACCATAATAAGAAAAACTTTAAAGAATTTTAGATTTCTTCTCAATCAAAATATGGTGTGTAGATTTATTTATCTTGAGGTCTCGAACAACTCATTGATTTCAACTACCTACCAACTATGGTTTGTAACGTGATGTATAAAGTCATAACTTGGTGTGTGGTAAAGCTTATATAGTATCTGCAATTCCTAGTGAAAATAGTCAAAAGGGTTTTAGGATTCACAATTCTCTAAGCACATTGGTGGTATTTTGGGCTTCATAGAAAGCAGTTTTAAAACAGCATTTGAACATGCTAGTTTCAGCATTGTGCTTCCTGGCTCTCAGAGGGCTGATCAATCTGAGCAAGGTTGTGTTGTGTATAGGAAGAAGCTCTTTGTCATACTGGCTAGACCCCCCCCCCCAGAACTCCCAGGGACTGGACCACCAACCAAAGAGTACACATGGAGGGATGATGGTTCTAGCCACATATGTGGCAGAGGATGACCTTGTTGGACATTAGTGGGAGGAGAGGCCCTTGGGCACAAGGGGGTTCTGTGCCCCAGTGTAGGGGAATGCCAGGGTAGGAAGTGGGGATTGGGTGGATGAGTACCCTCATAGACACAGAGTGAGGGGGGATGGGATGGGGGTTCCAAAGGGAAGAGCGGGAAAGGAGATATATTAGAAATGTAAGTAAAGAAAATATCCTATAAAAGAAAAAAATATTTGTTGAATGAAGAGTATTGGCCAAACTTTGTGACTCTTTTGCCTTCAGCTATGCAGAAGTCTAAATGTTACTTCTGCTCCAAGCCTAATTAAAGGGGAAGAATAGCAATTCAGCAATTCCTGATGTGGAAAGAGCTTTGACTTGCATGAACATCTGCTCACAAGGACTTTAAGAAAGCTTAATAATTCATCTGATATGAGCCAACTGACAGTGACAACTTGGAAGGGTTGTCAGATAACGTAGAACTTCAGCCAAGGACTTCAAGTCATATAATTTTCATGCTTATATCTCTTGATCTATGGCTCCAGTTGCTGTGGTATACTGTGTATGTATATGTGCATGTGTGTCTGTGTAGTTAGAGCCTGTCAACCCAGAAGCTCTCTGAGCCAAAGAACCAAAATTTCCCAATATTTCCCAGGATATTTCTGAGTGTAACACATACTCTTAGATAGATTGGGCACTAAGTGGAACAGATTCAGTCATACGCTCACAGGAATGCCTTAGTTTTTATAATTACAACAGTGTCATTAATTCAAGTACATTGCAATAGCAACTTTGTAGGAAGAAGTTAAGTTTATTCTTTCCACCTCCTTTTTTTTTTTTTTAACACACCTACTCCCTCCTCTCCACTGGGACATCCAGTCTTCACAGGACCAAGGGTCTCTCCTCCCATTGATGCCTTACAAGGCCATCCTCTGCGACATATGCAGTTGGAGCCATGGGTTTCTCCATGTGTGCTCTTTGGTTGGAGGTTTAGTCCCTGGGATCTCTGAGGGGTCTGGTTGGTTTGTATTGTTGCTCTTGCTATGGGGTTGCAAACCTCTTCAGCTCCTTCAGTCCTTTCTCTAGCTCCTCCATTAGGGATTCTGTGCTCAGTCCAATGGTTGGCTGTGAGCCTCTGCCTCTGTATTTGTCAGGCTCTGGCAGAGCCTCTCAGGAGACAGCTATATCAAGTTCCTGTCAGCAAGCACTTGTTGGCATCCACAATAGTGTCTGGGTTTGGTGACTGTATATGGGATGGATCTCCAGGTGAGGCAGTCTCCGGATGGTCTTTTCTTCAGCCTCTGCTCCATACTTTGTCTCCATATTTCCTGCCATGGGTATTTTGATCCCCCTTCTAAGAAGGACTGAAGAATCCACACTTTGGCCTTCTTCTTCTTGAGTTTCATGTTGTCTGTGATCTGTATCTTGGGTATTCCAAGCTTTTGGGCTAACATCCATTTACCAGTGAGTNCATATCATGTGTGTTCTTTTATGACGGGGTTAGCTCACTCACATTTACCATCCATTATCCATCATAGTTCCATCCATTTGCCTAAGAATTTCATGAAGTCACTGTTTTTATTAGCTAAGTAGTATTCCATTGTGTAAATGTACTACATTTTCTGTATTCATTCCTCTGTGGAAAGACATCTGGGTTCTTTCCAGCTTCTATCTATTATAAATAAGGCAGTTATGAACATACTGGAGTATGTACCTTGTTATATGTTGGAGCATCTTTTGGGTATATGCCTAGGAGTTGGTATAGCTGGGTCCTCAGGTAGTACTATGTCCAGTTTTCTGAGGAACCACCAGACTGATTTTCAGAGTGGTTGTACCAGCTTGCAATTCTACCAACAATGGAGGAGTGTTCCTCTTTCTCCACATCCTCTTCAGCATCTCTTGTTACCTAAGTTTTTGATCTTAACCATTCTCACTGGTATAATGTGGAATCTCAGCATTGTTTTGAATTGAATTTCCCTGATGACTAAGGATGTCAAACATTTCTTTAGGTACTTCTTGGCCATTTGATATTCCTCAGTTGAGAATTCAATGTTCAGCTCTGTTCCCCATTTTTAAATAGGGTTATTTGATTTTCTGGAGTCTAACTTCTTGAGTTCTTTGTATATATGAGATATTAGCCCTCTATTGGAGGTAGGATTGGTAAAGATCTTTTCCCAATTTGTTGGTTGCTGTTTTGTCCTATTGACAGTGTCCTTTGCCTTACAGAACCTTTGCAATTTTATGAGGTCCCATTTGTCTATTGTTCATCTTAGAGCATATAAGGATAAGGCATCTTATTAAAATTGTAAAGTATACATAGTCAATATAACAAACTATTACGGAAAACTTATCATAATTCAACATGGTAACAATGCTATTTAACAGCTGCTATTATTTATACTTCAATTTTTTTATTATTTTCTTTATTTACATTTCAAGTGCTATCCCGAAAGTTTCCCAT
>NC_034591.1:29573366-29576441 GCF_900095145.1 Mus pahari | reverse complement strand
GGTGGGGAAAGGCGCTGGATGCCGGGGGGCTACTCCCAGGCGAACACCCCTCCTCGGGCGGGGAAAGGTGCCGGTGCCAGATCAGCCTGGGGACTGCTGCCAGGCGAACACCCCTCCTTGGGCGGGACAGGCGCCGGACGACCGGGACCAGACCCGGGTCCCTCCTCAGCAGTCTGCTCTCTCCCCGGCAGTCTTATACTTCAATTTTTAAAAATCATTTTAATGAATCCCGTAAAAACCTAACAATATCTCCTCTTTCTAGCCTTTAACAATATGTCTTAAACAAACATATCACACTGTCAGTTTAATTACCCCTTTCCACAAATTGTTGGTTTTGTTGCCCAAGGAACAGAAGATATCCAACTTGAATATTACAGCAACTTACTTTGTGCAGGATAAACCAAGACTGTCCATTAGAGGCACAGTTCTAAAACTCTCTCCTGAATGGTTTCTAACAGCCTTAGTGAAAGGGACACACAATTCTCTAGATTTTGTTGTGTGTGAGAGGGGCATGGTTTTTTGACCAGATAGCCCTTATATGAACTGTAGTTTCTACTTGACCACCACAATCAAGCACTGACTGCTACAGTTACTGAAATATAATAATACTGTGAATTACTTGCAGTTTTCATTAGCTGTTGGTCTTTCTAAAGTGTTTTCTTTGAGAAACACAAATTGGTCGATGTGTGGACTGTGGTTGAGTAGATAGCATTTTAAATACAAATTTGAAATAATGGTGGTTCTGCAGTCAATACAGGGATTATATGTAAATTTACAATACATAATCACAGTATTGTCAACTGTAATTTACACTGATTTTATATGAGTGTATATGTAAATTTACAATACATAATCACAGTGTTGCCAACTGTAATTTACACTAATTTTATCACTGATGCAGTGATATGTTGATGTTGTAGATTTTATGGACATGAAATATAAGGTGAGCTCATTTGTATAAGTTCTGTTTCCTTTTGGCTTACATCTTACCATGTCTGTCTTTGTCTTGTCTTCCTTTTATAGATCTTCAATGCGAATATAACTCTGACATTTGTACTTTTCACATTGTTGCAAAAATCAAATGAGTCTTAAAATTCTTTAACACTTAAAAGTAGGTGACTTTATGAGACAGTTGGATATGGTAGTTAAGGGCGCCATTTTGGAAGCTGGACTGTGAAGTTGACAGCACTGTTAGGTTTTACTAGCTGAGCAATTAGGCTTGCTAACTTTCTTCCCTGTGACTCTGCTTTGTCATCTATGTCCTGGACTAATAAAAAATGTGAGGACTAGATGAATTAATATATGCTAAACATTCCACATAGCATCTATCCCAGAGTGGATCCCACATGTGATAGCAAGTTTTATCAAGCAACTGACCCTTTTGACAGTCTTTCTCACAGCATCAAGTCTATACCACTATTTTTTCCTCAAAGTATTTATCACACAAAACTTCCTCTCAAACAAGAGAAATGAGGACATCCAATGGAGAACAACTCAAATAAAGATGATGAATGTTGACTTCCCTGTGCCCTCCTTCCTACTTGGCCTTTCTCGACTTATGCTCTAAGTCTCCGCACAGATCCTTTACTGGGTTTCAGTTAAAGATGTAACCTGACCACATTTTTGAACCATCTTACTCATGGTTATCCCTTTCCATTTTGAAAGCATGAGAACATTTGTCACAGACTCATTTGAGTTAGTGTCAATTTCATCTCAGAAATGACTCAAAGAATTTGTCAGCCATCTTTCCAATAGTGAAAAGGGCCCAAGGGATGGTTAAATTGTTCGTAACTGTATTGCGTTTTGATGAATTGAGCAGAACTTTCATTGTTTGTTATCTTAGAGAAGGGAAGGGTTTGCTTTGCTTGAGTCACTTAGGTATCTAAGTGTTGGGTTTTCTTCGGCTGAACTTTCTTAAAAACATAAACTTAGGCTCATTATACTTTTAGCTGAAAAAAAAACTGTTAATTTTGTCTGGGTGAATTTGAAGGAGAAACTATAGAATAATTACTTAACATTTTTATGAAATAATAATCTCTGTATATAAACCAGCTAATTAGCTCCAAAGGAGAATTCCCAGACCCTTAGCTTCTCTAAGATTTGACCAGGAATGCATGCAGTATCAGCTCCCTTCCTGATCCCCAGAACACGTCTGATGCTTGGGGGGGGGGTGTTGCATGAATAATGATAATTAGCTAAGCACTGAGAAATAAAAGGGGAACAAAATCACAGGTATCCTCTTCTCAGACTTAATAATGGGGGGACTTGGATCTCACTAACATGCTAGAAATACAGGGTTGCATAGGAAAATAGTGCTCTCGATAGTGCAGTGAATTTCATCTGATCAGGTCATTCTCCCTTAAGCATGAGGCTTAAAATATGATCTGAAGGGTACATAATAACAGGGGCCAGAAGCTCACCCAAGGAACAAGGGGCAGTGTGGTCTATGACCTTATGACTGAAAGGAACAGGTCATGCACAAGGAACTGAATGAAGGCCATTGCTATTAGAATAAAGAAGTGATTGTGACAAGAGCAAAGAGGCTGCAGTGCCACTCTGTGGAGCATCTTGTTTGGAGCATCCTGATTTAGCATTATGACAAAAGAAAAGGCCTCAAAACCCTTTTTCGGAATAAAATTAAAATGACATTTTTCTGGTAGCAATGGAGAAATCAAATTGGAGGGTCCCAGAATTATTGTAGGCTTACTACTAAGGATGCTTTTGCTGTCTGAACAAACATTCTTGTGTGTATTATAGAGATGGATGAATTCAGGACAGATTTTAGAATCATGCTGACAGTTGTCTATACTTATTTTATTTGAATGAAAAATGCCTTCTGAGTTCGGGTTTGACAAAAGAGGGATAGACTGTGAAGATATTACATAGATTGAAAACACCAGAGGATAGCCAGGGATACAAGAGGAATGACTTTAGTAGGTCTTTAGAAATGGCTAGGTTTCCCTAACATCTGTGAAGATGTTTTTGGTAGATTTCTATTGATAGCTTACGATCGGTACTGTCCATGGTTCTGAATCACTGCTCTGGCCTGTCTTTTTTTTTTTTTTTTTTTTTTTT
>NC_034591.1:29570295-29572401 GCF_900095145.1 Mus pahari | reverse complement strand
TTTAGAGCTAAGATGAAAGGATGCTCTGGCCTTTCTAATCTCTCCAAAACTTATAGCCATGTGAGGTTCTTGAACACTTGGAATATGTTTTATACAGTTGAAGTTTTTTTTTTTTTAAGATTTATTTATTATTATATCTAAGTACACTGTAGCTGTCTTCAGGCACACCAGAAGAGGGTGTCAGATCTCATTACGGATGGTTGTGAACCACCATGTGGTTGCTGGGATTTGAACTCAGGACTTTTGGAAGAGCAGTCGGTGCTCTTAACCACTGAGCCTTTTCTCCAGCCCTGAAGTTTTTTTAAGCTTAAGGTACACATGACCTTCAAAAATAGCACTGAAATAATGAAAAACATAATCACTAATATTTTAAAGTATCAATAACAGTGATATAATATTTTAGTTAATAAGTAAAGCTATTATTAATTATAATTAATCAATTTCTACTTGCCTCTTTAATGTAGCTGCTAGAAATTTTAAAATTATGTCCGGGGCTTGCTGTATAATTTCTACTGGGCACTTGTGTTCTGATGGACCCTATTGTCACCTTATTCCTGGCTCCTTGGGCCAACCAGGCTTCATGCTGACGTAAGAACATCTCACATCACTTCCTGTTTTTCGACTTTTGCTGTGTTTATTTTCACTACAGTAGATAAGATCCTTACTTCTTTGTTCATTTCTCTGCTATTGTAGTAAACTTTTTAAAACTCCTTGAGGCTGAAATAAACATTCCTTCCTAAGAGATGCCCATGTTGTTAGCATCTCTATTCTAGCTGGTCCCCAGGCTTGTATTTATATTTTTACTTGTTTCTTTCTCCAGACAGACAATAAGCTATGATAGAGTATGGATTTAATGTGAATCATTACATCAACTTTAATGTGACTCATTACTTCAATCCTTCATTACATCAACTGATACTCAATTATAGGCATAGGTTGCTGTTCACCAGATATTTTTACAGGCCTTGTAGCAGTTGGTCAGTAAATCATAGTTGAATAATAATCGAATGGTCACATTAAACAGCTACAGTATATGCTTGTATATAACTTGGAAATTTTACAGAAAACATTTTTAAGCCTCTCCACAGCCCTGGAAGGTACCTACAACCATTCTCATTTTGCGTTGTGGCATCTCATAAAAGATCTAATATTGTAAATGAAAGAACGAAGCATGCTGGACTAAATAGCTCCAAAGCCATTTACTTTCCATGTGATTGTGTGCATAATGAAAAGTGGGCTCAAAATGCAGATTATAGCCTTCCACTCTGAAATGAGGGGAAATCCTCTTTCCTAGGATTGCTTAAAGGGTGAGCAAGACACTGTACATGAAGTGTCAGGACAATATTTCTTAAAAGTAGATTTTATTTTACATTAGCTTCTTCTCTAGAGGCCTGGGGCAGCAGCAGCATTTGTAACTTATGAGAAGGACCAGAATGAGTGAATGAGAAGGATCTGGCTTTCTCACTGCCCCACACAGGCTCATACTTCCATTTACAAGGAGGGCATAAAATAAACCTCTATGAGGTGTTATATCATAAACTAGTTCTCGTTCTCTCTCTCTCTCTCTCTCTCTCTCTCTCTCTCTCTCTCTCTCTCTCTCTTTCTCTCTCTCAATAGTCCCAAATATGTGTGGAAAATTTTCCCCACATGATGAGATTTTTTTTTTAAGATTGAGTTAGTTTGTTTGAGTTATTTATTTATTTTATGTATATGAGTACACTGTAGCTGTCTTCAGACACACCAGAAGAGGACATTGTATCTCATTACAGATGGCTGTGAGCTACCATTGCTGGGAATTGAACTCAGGACCTCTGGAAGAGCAGTCAGTGCTCTTAACCGCTAAGCCATCTCTCCAGCCCCCGAGATTTTATTCATTTATTTAAAAAATGAAGTTTTATCAGTTGGAAGATCTTCTGGGTATATGCCCAGAAGAGGTTTTCTGAGGAACCGCAGACTGATTTCCAGAGTGGTTGTACAAGCTTGCAATCCCACCAGGAATGGAGGAGTGTTCCTCTTTCTCCACAACCTTGCCAGTATCTGCTGTCACCTGAATTTTTAATCTTAGCCATTCTGACTGGAGTGAGATGGAATCTCAGGGTTGTTTTG
>NC_034591.1:29547673-29568887 GCF_900095145.1 Mus pahari | reverse complement strand
CATTGATGGATTTCCTTATATTAAACCATCCCTGCATCCCTGGGATGAAGCCAGTTGGTCATGATGGATGATCATTTTGATGTGTTCTTGAATTTATGCTCCACTATGTTCAACTGTAACTAAACAAAGGTAATGGATGATTTCCCACATCTCTCTGACATTCAATTGAGCCAATATATGTTGATTTAAGGATTAACCACTAAGATAGATGATTTTCTGTCTCATTTTCAGCATAATACTAGATACAGCTTTCTTCTAGTGAAGATGGGAAGAGACAGGAAATAAACATTTGTCTAATGTTAACTGATCTGGTACAAACAGAAAAACAAGACATAAAACTTTCTTTTCATAGTCTCTCAAAACTATGATCTTTGTTTTTTTTTTAAGTAGATAAAAATTTAAAACCAATATCACATAAATTTCTGTCCCTCAGGTATCCACAGTGGTTAGCCATAGATACAGACTATAAATATAGGCACAGACAAAGGCATGCATGCACACCTCAGGTCCTTACTCATATAATTATGTATAAATGCATGTATTTATGTGAGACAGATATTGTTATACAGATATCTTGAATTTCTATGTTTAGATCACCCTCCTGCCTCAGCCGCTCAAGTGCTGGATTATATTAATATGCCTATGTACCTAGCTCAACTCTCATCTTTTAACCTCTTCAAAGTAACACAGTATCTATGCTTTTACTAAGCATTGTCAGCTCTTCTCAAAAAGAACTGATTCTTAAATTGTCCCATGCTTTTGTTCTATATTTATAAAACTATTCCTTGAGAAAACAGAAAACATATAGAAACAAATTTCTGAGCCGGAGAGATGGCTCATTAGATAAGAGGACCAGCTGCTTTTCCAGGAGACCTGGACTCAATTCCCAGTACCCACATAGTAACACACAAATGTAGCTCCAGTTCAGGCGATCTAGTGACTTCTTCTGTACTCTGTGGGCACCATACAGGTATATGATACAGACATACTTGCTAATAAAACACCCATATACATAAAATTAAATTTTTTAATAAAAAAATCTAGTTTCTCTTAGAACATATCCTGAAAGTATGTTGGTGTGGCTCTTTCTAGACTATTTTCTGTAAAAAAATATTGTCTTTAAAAGATGAGACTTTGTCCTTCTCATATGCCCATGGACCCCTCTTCACTGCTGTAGGCATCTATTCAGCCCCTTCTCCAAGGCCACTTAGACCATGTGAAAATTAGGTCATGTATATCATTTCCTTGTTAAAAGTGTATCCTGAGGGGCCAGTGAGATGGCTCAGCAAGGTAAAGGTGCTTTTTAATCCACTTCCTGAGACTCAATGATGAAGTAAATAAACTCAAGCAAGTTGGTTTTTGTTCCCCACATTATTACTATGACATATAAGTGACTGCAATCTTGCTGGGCAGTGGTGGCACACATCTTTAATCCCAGCACTTGGGAGGCAGAGACAGGTGGATTTCTGAGTTCAAGGTCAGCCTGGTCTACAGAGTGAGTTCCAGGACAGCCAGGGTTACACAGAGAAACCCTGTCTTGAAAAAACAAAAACAAAACAAAAAAAGTGACACCCCATCTCTCTTTCACACATACATAGACACACACACACACACACACACACACACACACACACACACCAAATAAAAAATACAAATTTAAAAAGTGAACTCTAGCTTTGAGTCTCTAAGTCACTTAGGCCAGGTGACATCTCTGTGATGAAGTTCTGAGAGCAGAATTTCTGGGTCATGAGAAGGAAGTCTCAATATTTAAAAGAAGCTTGTTTCTTGGGACCATTTGTTTGGAAAATTGTTTTCCAGCCCCTAATTCTGAGATAGTGTCTGTTTTTGTCACTGAGGTGCATTTCCTATATGCAGCAAAATGCTGGGTCCTGTTTACATATCCAGTCTGTTAGTCTATGTCTTTTTATTGGGAGATTGAGTCCATTGATGTTAAGTGATATTGAGGAATAGTGTTGTTGCTTCCTGTTATTTTCGATGTTAGTTTTATGTGTGTGTCTCTCTTCTTCTGGGTTTGTTGAAAGAAGATTGCTTTCTTGCTTTCCCTAGGGTGTAGTTTTCCTCCTCCTATTGGCATTTTTCCATCGACTACCATTTGTAGGGCTGGATTTGTGGAAAGATATTGTGCAAATTGGTTTTGTCATGGAATACTTTGGATTCTCCATCTATGATAATTGAGAGATTTGCTGGGTATAGTAGCCTGGGCTGGCATTTGTGTTCTCTTAGGGTCTGTATGACATCTGCCCAGCATCTTCTAGCTTTCGTAGTCTCTTGTGAGAAGTCTGTTATAATTCTGATAGGTCTACCTTTATATGTTACTTGACATTTTTCCTTTACTGCTTTTAATATTCTTTCTTTGTTTAGTGATTTGGTGTTTTCATTATTATATGATGGGAGGAATTTCTTTTCTGGTCCAATCTATTTGGAGTTCTGTAGGCTTCTTGTATGTTCATGGGCATTTCTTTCTTTAGGTTAGGGAAGTTTTCTTCTATAATTTTGTTGAAGATATTAACTGGCTCTTTAAGTTAGGAATCTTCACTCTCTTCTATAACTATCATCCTTAGATTTGGTCTTCTCATTGTGTCCTGGATTTCCTGGATGTTTTGGGTTAGGAACTTGTTGCATTTTGCGTCTTCTTTGACTGTTGTGTGAAAGTTTTCTATGGTATGTTCTGCACCTGAGATTCTCTCTTCCATCTCTTGTATTCTATGACTCTTGACCTCTTCCCTAGGTTTTTTATCTCCAGGGTTGTCTCCCTTTGTGATTTCTTTATTGTTTCTATTTCCATCTTTTATATCTTGATTGGTTTTGTTCAGTTCCTTTGCCCGTTTGATTGTGTTTTCCTGTAATTCTTTAAGGGATTTTTATGTTTCCTCTTTAAGGGCTTCTACTCATTTACCTGTGTACTCTTGTATTACTTTAAGGGAGTTATTTATGCTCTTCTTAAAATCCTCTATCGTCATCATGAGCTGTGACTTTAAATCAGAGTCTTGCTTTTCTGGTATGTTGGGATATCCAGGGCTTGCTGTGGTGGGAGAACTGGGTTCTGATGTCCCCAAGTAACCTTGGTTTCTGTTGCTTATGTTCTTGCCCTTGCCTCTTGCCATCTGGTTATCTTTGCTGTTAGCTTGTCTTGCAGTCTTTGACAGTGGTTTGTCCCTCCTGCAAGCCTGTGTGTCAGTATTCCTGGGCGACAGGTTCTCTCCAGGAGGAATTTGGGTATGGAGTGCTGTGGCACAGGGTCAGCTCCCTGCACAGACAGAAACTCATGTGTGCGGAACTTTAAGCGAGGAAGAAATTGACAGATCTTGCTGCTGGAAGTGCCACTGGAAGAACCACTACCTCTACCCAAGAGGGAGGCTGGGAGATCAGGCAGGCTGGAGCCAGTCTCTGGCCCCAAGGGACTGAACTTCTGGTGGGGTTTCTGCTCAACAAGCCAGTTGCTTTTTCTGTCTGAGCAGGGATCTGGGGCAGGACACTCTCTGTGCTGCCTTTTCCTGGGGCTGTTCCCTCACTAGTTCTCTTTTAATGCTTTCTTGTGGTGAGTGGTTCTGGCAGTCAACAAAAGTAAAACAGGGGCTACCTAGTCAGTGTTTCAGGTACATTGCTTACACATGTGTGTCGACTTACATGTGTGCTGATTATGGCTGACAGGAAGAAAAGAGAGAGAGGATTAAGTCTGGAATTTTACCTTGTCTGTACTGTTTTGGCAAATTCCAAGCAATTGTGAGTGCAGATTCCTCTGCATGCATTCTCTTACAAAGGCAACATGTCTCATAATGAGTTACACTTTCTTTATCACAGGAATTTTCTAACTCTATGAAGATTGAGTTGGGATTTTGATGGTGATTTCGTTGAATCTGTAGATTGCTTTTGTCAAGATGATCATTTTTACTATATTAATCTTAACAATCCATGAGCATGGGAGATCTTTCCATCTTCTGAGATCTTCTTTCTTTAGAGAATTGAAATTCTAGTCATACATATCTTTCTCTTGCTTAGTCAGAGTCACACCAAGGTATTTTATATTATTTTTGACTATTGTAAAGGATGTCATTTCTCTAATTTCTTTCTCAACCTGTTAATCCTTTGAGTAGAGGAAAACTACTGATTTGTTTGAGTTAATTTTATATCCAGCCACTTTGCTGAAGTTGTCTATCAGCTTTAGGAGTTCTCTGGTGGAATTTTTTGGGGTCACTTAAGTATACTGTCATATCATCTCAAATAGTGATATTTTGAGTTCTTCTTTTCCAATTTGCATCCCTTTTACCTCCTTTTGTTGCCTAATTGCTCTAACTAGAACTTCTAGTACCATATTTAATAGATAGGGCAGCCTTGTCTAGTTCCTGATTTTAGTGGGTTTGCTTTAAGTCTCTCCATTTAGTTTGATGCTGGCTACTGGTTTGCTGTATATTGCTTTTACTATGTCTAGGTATGGGCCTTGAATTCATGATCTTTCCAAGAAACATGAAGGGATGCTGAATTTTGTCAAATGCTCTTTTAGCATCTAATCATGTTTTTTTTTCCCCTTTGATTTTGTTTTTGTAGTAGATTAAATTGATGGATTTCCATTTCTGAACCATCCCTGCATCCCTGGGATGAAGCCTACTTGGTTGAGATGAATGATCACTTTGATGTGTTCTTGGATTCAGATTGGGAGAATTTTATTTAGTATTTTTGCATCGACGTTCATAAGGGAAATCAGTCTGAAGTTCTCTTTCTTTTATTGGTCTTGGTGTGGTTTAGGTATAAGTGTAATTGTGGGTTAATAGAACGAATTGGGTAGTGTTCCTTCTGTTTCTATTTTGTGGAATAGTTTGAAGAATATTGGTATTAGATCTTCTTTGAGGGTCTGATAGAATTTTGCACTAAACCCATCTGGTCCTGGGCTTTTTTTGGTTGGGAGACTTTTAATGACTGGTTCTATTTCTTTAGGGTTCATGGGACTGGTTAGATGGTTTATCTGATCCTGATTTAACGGTGGCACCTGGTATCTATCTAGAAAATTGTCCATTTCATCCAGATTTTCCAATTTTGTTGAGTATAGACTTTTGTAGTAGGATCTGTTGTTTTTTATTTTTTTTTAATTTTTTTCAGTTTCAGTTGTTATGTCTCCTTTTTCATTTCTGATTTTATTAATTTGGATACTGTCTTTGTGCCATCTGGTTAGTCTGGCTAGGGATTTATGTATCTTGTTGATTTTCTCAAAGAACCAGCTCCTGGTTTTGTTGATTCTATGCATAGTACTTTTTGTTTCTATTTGGTTGATTTCAACCCAGATTTTGGTTATTTCCTGCTGTCTACTTCTCTTATGTCCATTTGCTTCTTTTTGTTCTAGAGCTTTCAAGTTTGATGTCAAGCTGGTAGTGTATGCTCTCTCCAGTTTCTTTTTGGAGGCACTTAGAGCTATGAGTTTTCCTCTTAGCACTGTTTTCACTGTGTCCCATAAGTTTTGGTATGATGTTTCTTCATTTTCATTAAATTCTAAAAAGTTTTTAATTTCTTTCTTTCTTTCTTCCTTGACCAAATTATCATTGAGTAGTGTTGTTTAGCTTCCATGTGTATGTGGGATTTCAGTTGTTTTTGTTGGTATTGAAGACCAACCTTAGTCCCTGGCAATCTTATAGGATGTATGGGATTATTTCAATCTTCTTGTATCTATTAAGGCCTATTTTGTGACTGATTGTATGGTCAGTTTTGGAGAAGGTACCATGAGGTGTGGAGAAGAAGGTATATTCTTTTGTTTTAGGATGAAATGTTCTATAAATATCTGTTAAATACGTTTGGTTCATAACTTCTGTTAGTTTCCACTGTGTCTCTGCTTAGTTTCTGTTTCCAGGATCTGTCCATTGCTGAGAGTGGGGTGTTGAAGTCTCTCACTGTTATTTTGTGAGGTGCAATGTGTGCTTTGAGCTTTAGTAAAGTTTCTTTTATGAATGTGGGTGCCTGTCTTAGTCAGGGTTTCTATTCCTGCACAAACATCATGACCAAGAAGCAGGTTGGGGAGAAAAGGGTTTATTCAGCTTACATTTCCACATTGCTGTCCATCACTGAAAGAAGTCAGGACTGGAACTCAAGCAGGTCAGAAGCAGGAGCTGATGCAGAAGCCATGGAGGGATGTTCTTTACTGGCTTGCTTCCCCTGGCTTGCTCATCCTGCTCTCTTATAAACCCAAGATTACTATCCCAGAGATGGCACCACCCACAAGGGGACCTCTCCCCTTGATCACTAATTGAGAAAATGCCTTACAGCTGGATCTCATGGAGGCATTTCCCCAACTGAACCTCCTTTCTGTGTGATAACTCCAGCTTGTGTCAAGTTGACACAAAAGTGCCCAGTACAGTGCCCTTGCATTTGCAGCATAGATGTTCAGAATTGACAGTTCATCTTGGTGGATTTTTCCTTTGATAAATATGAAGTGTCCTTCATTATCTTTTTTTATTAACTTTTGGTTGAAAGTCAATTTTATCCGATATTAGAATGCCTGCTCCAACTTGTTCCTTGAGACCATTTGCTTGGAAAATTGTTTTCCAGACTTTAACTCAGAGGTAGTTTCTGTCTTTGTCACTGAGGTGCATTTCCTGTATGCAGCAAAATGTTGGGTCCTGTTTACCTATCCAGTCTGTTAGTCTATGTCTTTTTATTGGTGAATTGAGTCCATTGATGTTAAGAGATATTAAGCAAAAGTGATTGCTGCTTCCTTTCTTTTTGTTGTTAGAGGTGGAATTATATTTGTGTGGCTATCTTTTTTTGGGTTTGTTGAAAGAAGATTGCTTTTTCTAAGGTATAGTTTTTCTCCTTGTGTTGGTGTTTTACATCTATTATCCTTTGTAGGTCTGGATTTGTGGAAAGATATTGTATAAATTTGCTTTTGTAATGGAGTGTCTTGGTTTCTCCATCTATGGTAATTGAGAGTTTCGTTGGGTACAGTAGCCTGGGCTGGTATTTGTGTTTTCTGTTTGACATCTGCCCAGGATCTTCTGGCTTTCATAGTCTCTGGTGAGAAATCTGGTGGAATTCTGATAGGTCTGCCCTTATTATGTTACTTGACCTTTTTTCCCTACTGTTTTTAATATTCTTTCTTTATTTCAGTGCATTTGGTGTTTTGATTATTATGTGATGGCTGGAATTTAGGAAACATTCTTTAGAGAAAGAAAAATTGCATCTCCAGGACTCTGAGTCTTTTCTTGCTCTCACTTATATTTTGAGAGTAAGAAAAAAGGATTAAAATTTAGTAAAAAATTTTATGTCTGGTATGAAGAGAAAGAGAGAGAACTTTCATGGATAAGAACATGTAAAGTAAGAATGGCCTTTAGCTTCCGGAAGGAAAACATTTAGAGAGAGCATGAGCAACTGTAGCATTTCTAAAGGAAGAAATTCCATTTGATTGAGCTGCCAGCTTGACTTTTCTTGATAGCATGAGCAACAGATGCTGTGAATGCCATCATATGAGTGCCAAAGAACTATGACCTCTGACCCTGATGTTCACATAGACTTCCTTTGTTTTAATTCATTTTGTATCTGGATATGTGTTTTGGGGCGGTTTCTTCTTGTTCTTCTTCCATTTCTCTTTGTACTTGGTCAAAGCCAACAGACTCCTCTAAGGCCATGTCCTTTTTAAGCCAGTATAACATTGCTCTCAGTGCCATCTGTCTCCTCTAAAATCACTAATAAAAATAGTGGAAATCCTTTTGGTTTCCTTAACTTGAGTGAACTCTTGCAAGCATGAAGAGAAATATTTAATATAGATGAAGCCTGACCTTGAACATGAGAGTGGGTAGAAATATTCATTATTATAAATTAATGGGTCATATATACACATAAAATCTTGAAGAAGACATACTAAAATTAATCATACTCAAGTAGAAAATTAATTTTAAACTTTTATATGTATGTTTTAAGATACATGAAATATTTTCCATAATGAAGATGTATTGCTTTGAGAACAGGAACAATTTAGCATTATACAAAAGGCAATTTTGTTCCTTTAATCCATCATTATTTCCCAGGACTAGAGGCCTGAGTCACCAGGTGTTGTGTTTATAAAAAGATAAAAAGAGGGGGAATATGTTCTATGGAGGTGTGGTGAGGTGTGCCTCAGCAGGCCCATGCCAAGGCATCCCTTCCCTCTGAGGGACCAGCCACATGGTGGTATAGTATAGAATTAAGTTTATTAAGGGGCATGGGGAGGGGAGTTAAAAAGATAGTAGAGGCAGAGAAAGACAGAGAGGGGGAGAGAGAGAGAGAGAGAGAGAGAGAGAGAGAGAGAGAGAGAGAAGAGAAGAGAAGAGAAGAGAAGAGAAGAGAAGAGAAGAGAAGAGAAGAGAAGAGAAGAGAAGAGAAGTAGAAGTAGAAGAGTAGAGGCCAGGGATGAGCACGTGGAGAGAGAGGCGTGAAGGGAATGGGGAGAGAGGGGCAAAGGGGCAAGGGGACAGAGAGGGAGCAGGAAGATAAAAGATCAAGAGAGAGAGAGAGAGAGAGAGAGAGAGAGAGAGAGAGAGAGAGAGAGAGAGAAACAGACAGACAGACAGACACAGAGAGAAACAGAGAGAAGGGTGAGGGGGCAAGCAGAGCTTCCTTGCCAGTTAACTGTGGGGCAGAGGCTAACACCAGGGAAGGCACATATGAATGTCAGTAAGCTGAGCTGGACAGCCAGGCCAGGGAGGTAGCCTGTTGTGGGAACTAAAAGGGGGCTGGGGAAGGAGGGGGAGGGAGGATAACCCACATCCAGCCAGAGTTCCTCCTATGCTCTGGGCTGCCAGATGCTTTCCACTCGTCCCTGGGTGGGCATCTAAGCCACTGACCCCACTCGACAGGGCCCCACCCTGACTGGGGCCCTGGGGTGACACCCTGTAGCCCCTGGGTTATGGGAGAGAGGGCTGAGGAGAGAGAGGTCCCCATGCAGGCAAGAGTATGTGCAGCGGGCCTTGAGTCTAGGAGATAGTCTATAGTTTTAGAGCTTTATTATAGAAAGGCAGGGAGAAAGGAGAAAAGGTGGAAAGAGAGAGAGAGAGACCAGCCATGGCCAAGAGGAGAGAAGGGGGAAAAGGAGAGAGAGAGAGAGAGAGAGAGAGAGAGAGAGAGAGAGAGAGAGAGAAAAGAATGGCTAGTAAGAGGGAGAGAGAGGAAGAGAGTGAGAGGAGAGAGGAGAGTAAGAGTAAGGGAGCAAGAGGAGAGAGCGAGGAGGGGCCAAACAGCCCCTCTTAAAGTATGCTGCTATCTTTTCTGTTGCTAGGTAACTGGGGAGGAGTCTAGCCTGAAGGTCAGAAACTTGGGACATTGCCTACATGATTACTAGCCATGCTTCTCTTGTGGGGGCTTAGGGAGCGGTAACTTCAACAGGAGCTAGGGTTCCAGGAAACATGAGAGAACTCCTTCCATCCCATGTAGGTGAATTATCACCACCAGGTCCCAGGGTTCACCATCTAGCCTCAACTGGAAACCAGGCTGTCTTGTGTAGCCCAATGCCCCACAGCCCATCTGGACTCAGGTTTCTCTCCTGATACGAGGAATCATGAGTGATTTGGTATCATCCAGTTCTTGGATGCCTGAGTTTGCGTATTGTCCTGCTACAGAGTGGGCTGTATTACTTGATAATGTTCTCACTTTGAGCAACAGAAACCTTGACTAAATATGACAAAGCTAAATCAATCCATTGTAATAGGGCATCATACTACATATTTAAGAGCAAAATATAGCTTCTTATTGGCTTGAATAGTAAAGGTGAGAGAGTTAGTCATTGGGTAGGATCCAAAATGGGTCTGTCAAAGAACTTGAAATAGATCTGTGGAATGAGTGAAAAGGCTGTATCACGACTTTCATAGGTAAAGACATTTTCTTTCTCTCTTTCTTCCTTTTGTTGTACCTTCCTACAGAAAAACATTTAAAATCACTATGACTGCACGGAGATAAAAAAAAAAAATCTAGGTGGGATCAATTATCACATATCCATTAATATGTTTTCAAATGTATTTAAATTGTATTTAGAAATTAGAGGTAACTGAGGGCAGGCAGGGACTGTATGCTAGACTTTGCAGCTGTTCTCAGGGCTCCTACTGCAGCACTGTATACCTAAGAACTGTTCAGCAAATGCTATGAAGCCGACCTAATGATCCCCTCTTTTCTATTCTAGGGTGAGCCAGGTCCTCCTGGTCCTTATGGTCCCCCAGGAACCCCTGGTATTGGACAGCAAGGTGTTAAGGTAAAGATATTGCTTCTTTGTCCATGGATAAGTATTGATTTATATGGGGCTTGGAAAGTAGGGCATAAACTCTCTTCAGCCCTTTTCTGCAGCAGTTGCATACATTTTGGGTCTTTGGACACTTGCAGCATTCTGGACTGGGACAATTAGCATAAGAATATTCAAGAAACATTTGATTGGATTGGAATTAAAACTTTGTTTCCAAATACACAACCTCTCAAAATGTACAAGTGGTTCTGTTGGGTTTCTTGGGCTTTAAAAACTCACGTGCAAATACACTATTGGGATCTTACCATGTAAACCTTCCACCTGCTCACATTACGTAAGCAGAAACTAGAGGCCCAGAATACTGAGTGACTAAATTCTGGCAGGAAGATTTATAGGGGATTGGTAAGGAGCATCCTGGGATGCTCTGTGTCACACAGAGCATATGAGATAGCAGAGGTACATACTGATTTTAAATGGACTTTCAGGATGATAAGACTTTAATACAGAACTGAAAGGGAGCAGTCCTGACTCAATATGTCTACAAGGGAATCAAGTACCACCATCCACAGCATTTCAGCGATCAGGACATTCAGACTCAAGGGAAGGAGGACCTTCATTTGGGCAAAGCTAGTGGAGAAGCTTCTTCTGGAGGAGAGCAAGTGTGAAACAGAGCCCAGTGAAGGAGCCAGAGAAAGGACCCAAGGAGCTGAAGGGGTCTGCAGCCCCATAGGAGGAACAACAATATGAACCAACCAGTACCCCAGTACCCCAGTATCAGTATCCAGTACCAGTATCCCAGGGACTAAACCACCAACCAAAGAAAACACATGGTGGGACTCATGGCTCTAACTGCATATGTAGCAGAGGATGGCTTACTCAGTCATCAACGGGAGGAGAGGCCCTTGGTCCTGTGAAGGTTCTATGCCCCAGTGTAGGGGAATGCCAGGGCCAGGAAGCAGGAGTGGGTGGGTTCGGGAGCAGTATGGGGGGCGGTAGGAAGGGATAGGGGATTTTCAGAGGGGAAACTAGGAAAAGGGGATAACATTTGAAATGTAAATAAAGAAAATATCTAATAAAAAAAAGGAGAGGTAAAATGGCTAACGCGGGGACAGGGAAGAGGTGACATTTTAGGATAGTGGCAGGGAATAGCACATATTGTATCTTGGCCATCTCAGAAAATTTTTGTCCATTTCCCCATTTCTACACTATCATTTATAAGCACCAGAGATACTGAGTTGCATTTAAACAAGAGCTGGTGAACATTTTCGTTTGCTTTCATTCACATCAGCTTCCTCTGAATGGTTCTTAATGTTCCTGATTATGAAAAGTTTCGCCTATTTATCCCTGTTTAAGTCTCCAGCTCATTTCATATCATCCTATTATTTATTTAAAAACTCACCCTATAACTACTTTTCCTGTCTCAGGGTGAGAGGGGCCAGGAGGGAAGGACAGGAGCACCAGGACCGATTGGCATTGGTGAACCCGGACAGCCAGTAAGTGGCCAAACCTGCACATGCAGTAAAGTAGGAGAGTGTAATTCTTACATGTTTGTTCTGGTAAAAAAAAGAAGCACCCAAGTGACTCTACTGTGTATATTTTTATGTTAAAAAGTCCATTAATAGTCGAAGCATGTAAGAACAAGGTCTGTATTACTTTTTATATTTGAAATAAGGCTATATGTATATATATATATATATATATATATATATATATATATATATGTGTGTGTGTGTGTGTGTGTGTGTGTGTGTGTGTGTGTATGCATACACATATGTGTATGATGTTTTCTATCGGTCTTTCCTCACTGTAATCTCTCATAAGTTTAAAGAGTTCTCAGGTATTAAAGTCCCCTAGGAGGTGATGGATCTCTATTGAGGTCTTCTGTCTATACATGGTAACTGTAGTTCTTAGAACAACGGGGGGCTAGAATCTGAGGCTGAAGATCTTCTCATTACGTAATCTCAGAGAATGCTCTAAAGTTAGGCTTGGTGATGGGACAAAGATAAAGCCTGTTTTATTCCCAGCTTCCACCTTAGGCAGCTTTGAAGTTTGCTATTGTTGGAAATGGAAAAAAGGATTCTGTCACGAGAGCTCTGAAGAGGAAATGAATAAAACATGACTCTTCTGTTATGAAGAACTTCATAACTTCTCAAGTGAGCTTTATTCTGAGCAAAGAACTGAAGCTGCCTCACCAAGGCAGCCACGAAAGCAGCCAGCCACAGCAGAAGCCTCCTTCCTTGGTTTTGCATTGCATAGTGCCTCATGGAATCACTAAAGGAAACAGGTTTCTTTGCAGTACCTGTGAAGTAAACAGCAGGGTATTGTGAGGTTTTGTATTATATGAATGTGTGTGTGTGTGTGTGTGTGTGTGTGTGTGTGTGTGTGTGTGTTGCGCATGATTTCAGGGCTCTAAGGGGCCTGCAGAGGGCATGAGATTCCTTGAAACTGGATTGGAAGGTGTTTGCGACTTGTTCCTGTGTGCGTCTTGGGAACTGAACTGAGGTTTTCTGCTGGAGTCGAAAGAGCTATCTCTCTAACCGCTAATTTGACTTCTTTATAGTCTTGACATGAATTCCTCATTAACATTTCTTCATCTTATTCTAACTAAATTATTTATTAGTGTTATATTTTTCAGTTAACATTTATTTTTACACACACATATACATACTATATATATATATGCATATATGTGTATATGTATACATGTATATATGTGTATATGTACATATGTATATATGTGTATATGTACATATGTATACATATATACATATATGCATGTGTGCATATATATATGTATACATGTATATATGTATATATATATATATATAATTTCTTTTTTTTCTATTTTAGGAAGTGCATTTTTAGTAGCTGTTTTGAGAGAAAGTATATTAACAGTAAGCTCAGTCATTGGCTTACATATTATTTTGTTTTTAAATATTAAATAGTATTATGCATTTACATATTAGATAATCATGTGAACCAACATAAATATTAAATATAAATGGTAAATTTTAAATAATTTAAAAATATTAAAGTTTTAAAAACGTTAACTTTATTATTTGTATGTGTGCAGGCATTCGCATTGACAGAGTAGTTCTCTATTTTCATCATGGGTTCTAGGGATTAAACTCAATTCGTTGGAGTGGGCAGCCATCCTCTGTACCTACTAAGCCTTCTCCCTGGCCAATATCTTCCTAGCGATGACTGAACCTGCATTCCATGTTGATCCCACTCTACACCACCGACAACTATGGCCTTTGAGGTGTTTGCAGTATGTTTCTAACTTTTTAGTAATTTATCCTTTATCCATCCAGTCCACCAGACCTTGCATTGCAAATGGAGGCTTATGCTTGCACCAATCACACAATGACCTTTTTAGCACAGGTCCACTGCTCTCCCCCTGTGGCCTAGGTGGAAATAGCTGCAGGGTCATCTGAGTCCATCTAGGCTGGCACAAACTATTTCACATAACCCTGGGCAAGGCTGTGCCTTCTGGAGCCAGGGGGGGCGGGGTCACTGTGTGATTCTCTCAAGGTGCCTTTAAGTGATGGCTATGGTGGCATAAGGCTAGTGAGGCTGGAGGTTTGATGGGTAAGCCTTTTGTTCTAGGCAGCCAGAGCAGCAAGGGGCCACTATTTGCTAATTAGGGAGTCAAAATGGCCCAACTCTTTAGTGATTTGCTCATTGAAAGGAAATGAGCATCAGGGGTGCTTAAGATCATAAAGAAGTTCTCATTAACTCTAACAGTGATTTAACAGCATAACAGTACATAACACCTGGCCAGGGCCTCAGGGAGCAGGAAACTCTCTTCAGTTTTCATGGTCATAGCCACAGCTTAGAGGCCGATATAGAGTGTTCCTCTGTGTATGACTTGTCCTTCTGTTGGTAGCCGGAACACTTTCACAGTATGGTCACAGCACCCAATGCTTGTGTTCTTCCGTTTGCCAACCCACAGCTATGCAAAATACACTGACCTGACCTTGTGATGGTCTGTGATTCAAGTGGAAAGAGAGATCACAGCAAAGGTGAGGCGAAACCCAGTACAAAGATGTTATATCAAATGTCACAATTTAAAAAAAAAAAAAAAAGAGTTTTGTATTCATTTAGTTTTGTAGTTATTTTGAATTTAGAAGTAGCAGGAAGATTGGAAAAGATTCTACTGAAATCTCTTGGTTTTTGCCTCTTTGCCTGATTATTTCTAATGATCTCGGGCTTGGTACTACCCTTGGTATCTCAGTAATAGAAGTGTGGGAGTAACTGAAGTAACACTTGAGCTCTGATACCTACTGATAGCCCTCCGTGTAATTACCACTAGTGTGGCACTTATCTGGTAAGTATAAGTGACTCATAAAGAGTAAATTGGCCAGGAGCCTTAAGGTAATCTCTTAGTGTGTGCAAGGTTATTCAGAGTGCTTTCAATAAAAATTATGCTCTGAAGTAGAACTCTAATTACTTCCAGGTTAAAAATAAAGTAGATGACACCATTTGGAGACAATGGCCACTTTTTACTATGTGTTCGCACACTTATCTTTAGTGCTTGGTTTTATGAAGGGACGTAATACTATAAATATAATGAGCAATCATATTTTATTTCAGTGTTAATGTCTCCATAAAACTTTTCACTGATGAGACTGCACTAATTAGGTTTCTGCATTATGCATATATTTGGTAAAAGCCAAATAAGTTTGCCATGGTTATAATTGCTTCTCATGGTTTTTACAAAGGACAGTGGGATTGTTTATGGAAGTCTTTCTGTCTTTAAAAGGTGATACACAGGTCTAGGGATGCAGTACCTCAGTTGGTAGAATGCTTGCCTAGCATGCACGAGGCTCTGGATTCTATTCCCAGGACTATATAAACCCTCTGTGGTGGCTCATAGTGTATCTCAGGACTAAAGAAGTAAAGGCAGTAAGATAAGGAGTTCAGGGTCAGGGTCATCCTTGTCTACAGCAATTCAGAGTCAGGTCAGTCTAGGCTATATGAGATCCTATCTAAATGAACACATGCATGAGTTAAAATTAAAAAATAAAATGACAACAATTTACAAATAAAAGTGTTCTTATAAAGTGATAGTGTGCACAGATGGCCTACTAAGCTGAGAGCATCATTTATCTAGTTCAAGTACCTAGTATTTCTCTTCTCTGGTTAATAACCATCTTCTTTCGTGAGTACCTAGCTGAAGGACTGCAGAGCATATTAATGGCATAGAATATTACTCCAGCTTGTGGTGATTAAGCCTTGGATCACTGGTTTTTAAATCACCTCTGTGCCCGTGAGCATTAGCTCTGTCCTCAGGAGTTGGAGAGCAGAGTTTCTCACACTGCCAATGTTCTTGCTTTCACCTTAGCTGACATACTCCAAAAATGTAGAGAAGAGGAAGGAGAACTTGTATTTGTTCTGTTCAGTTTGCCTCTCTCCACACAGTTCAGTGTAAGCCAATCCCCCACAGACTGGATTATGTGCAGACTTCTATAAAAGGACAGGTGAAGCAGTGGTGGGAACCAGATCCAATTTTTTAAATCAATGTAAATCATCCTATACATGCTAGTAAGCATGTATAGGATGATTAATACTTAGGACAGAGTTCAGCATTAGAAAAACTAAACTACTTAAACTCACAACTGTTAATATGTAGTGCCATGTACTGTTGCATCTAAATCCAAAAGTCACTGAAATTAGCTTTTAATGATCACAAAAGACTGTTTACTCTCTGGGACCAGGAGCGGGTCAATCTGCTGTCCTGAACCAGCACTGTTCCTTTTACCTATTGGATATTTGATGTATTAGTCAGTGTTTTGTTGCTGTGATAAAAAACCATTACTAAAGAAGCATGGTGGTGGTTGTGGGTGCTTCAACTTACATGTTACAATCCATCATGAAAAGAAGCAGTGGTGTAAGTTCAACCAGAAACTTGGAGGCAGGAACTCAAACAGACATCATGGAGTGAACACTGCTTACTGTCTTGTTCTCCATGTCTGCTCAGAAATGCTTTCCTATACAACTTGGGACCATCTGCCCAATGGTAGCAACAACCATAGTAGGCAGGGTCCATCACATCAATAATTAATTTTAAAAAACAGCACCCCTGCAGACATGCCTAAAATCTAATATGATGGAAGCAATCTCCCAGTTGAAGTTTCTCTTTATAAATGACTCTAGTTTGTATTAAGTAGACAAAAATTAACGTGCTCAAATGACTCCTTGTCAACTTGACACACAAACACCACTATAAATCTCTGTAGCAGAGACCTAAAAATTGTAGGGGTTGTGCAGATTAAAACAAACAAACAAACAAACAAACCTGATGCCTGGTACCATGTGGTAGGGATGGAGTTAGGAGGCTGCGGGATAAGTTCAGCCTCAGTTGCTATGGAACTCACAGGATTGACAGGTCATGGAAAGAAACTAAGGCTTGGTATTAGGTGGCAGGGTTGGAGTCCCCAAAGAGGCCTGGAGAGGCCATTGGTAAAGGTGAAGCCTCTGTTGCTATGGAGACCATAGTATATTAGAGATGGCGGGACAGTGGCATGAATACTGAGGACAGTGACAGGTGTGGAGTGGAGCTGGCCTGAGCCTAGGAGACATCCGAGTGTGCTATGAGGGCAGAGCTGCTGCCTACGTCCTGTGGAGTCCAGATCACAAGTGGCAAATGTCAGACACAGGTCTACAGGATGTGGACTACACTGCTGAACTTGGTTGTGCTGTGATCTGAGTGTGACCATGCTCTGTCTAGTTCTTCCTTCTTAGAATAAAAAGAGTACGTAACTTATTTTGGATTTTAGAGGAGCCTACCGTTAAAAGATTTTAGAAATCTAAGGAGAACTTGGATTTTAAAAGTGTTATAAAAAGTCTTTTTATAATATTATAAAAAGACTGGGAATTTTAAACGTTGAGAATGTTCTATATTGTGGTAGTAACATGAGCTCTTGAGAACAAAGAATGAAGGAAAGGTTATAGTTTATAGTGATGTGTTTGTATGCCAGGTTGACATGGAGTTAGTAGAGCTGCTTAATTTTTGCCTATTAGACACAAACTGGAGTCATCTAGGAAAAGGGAACCTCAGTTATGAGGTTCCCATTAGATTGGTCGTGGGCGTGTCTGTGGGGGACATTTTCCTAGTTGCTCTCTGAAGTAGGTGTGCTCAGACCACTGCGGGCGGTGTCATCCCTACACAAGTGAGTCTCAGCTATATAAGAAAGGCAGAGGAAACAAAACAAGTCATTTTCTGGTGTGTTTATGCTTCAAGATGGTTTATGCTTCAGTTCCTGCTTTCAGGTTCCTGCCTTGAGCTGACACCATAGCGTTCCTTGATAACGGACTGTAATTTGCAAGTGAAGTATACCTTTCCTCTCCAAATTACTTATGGCAATGAAGTTTTATCACACCAACAGGAATCAAACTAATAGATTTAATAAATGTTTATTGAATGAATGTGTGGGCTCAAATATAGACATTCCTCTTATTTAATGTAATTGTGGTTTTCATTTGTTCTACCATTAGAAAAGAGTTGTTAATGCATTTGTTGTTAAAGTTACTGATATGAACTCGGCACTTCTTAGTTTGCAATCTAGTTTTCATGCTCACTTAAATTTCCCCCCTCTAATTAATTACTTGGCCATTAGAGCAAACTGTCATAGATATTAGACTTTTGATTAAAGTTTGAGAGTTAAAGGCTAGGTTTCCCATAAGCATTGCAATTTAAATTGAATTCCATATTAGCTTTTTCTTTTAATTAAGTCTTTACTAAGTAGGCTATGTATAAATAACAAAGACCAACTTTTAAAATATGCAATATTGGGGGGGGTAGTTTTCAGGATTGGGATAAAGTTAGATGTGTTTTTTGTTTTATAAGATAGGGGCTCTCTCTATAGCTCTTGGTCATATAGACCAGGATAGTCTTGAACTCACAGAGATCCACCTGCCTCAGCCTCCCAAGTATTAAGGTTCAAGGTAACCTCTGTCACACACATTTAATTATTTTCTTAGGTTGTGAATGCATGAGTACATTATGCTGAGTCCTGTCCTGTCACTATTCTTGTGCAGAAAACATTTCTAAAGCTTTTGGCATGGATCCTGGAGATCTGAGTTAAAGCCCTCATGATTGCCCAGCCATTACCTAACCCACTGGCCATCTCTTCAGTGCCTAAAACTAGGAATATTTCAATTTTTATTTATTTTTTGATATATAGTGATTTATTTGCCTGCATGCATGTCTGTGCACCACCTGTGTGCCTGGTTTCCAAGGAGACCAGAAGAGGGCATTGTATCTCCTGAAACTAGAATCACAAACAGTTGTGAGTCACCACGTGGGTACTGGGGATCAAACTAGATCCTCTAGAAGAGAAGCCAGTACTCTTAACTTCTCACCATCTCTCCAGCCCCCAAATAGGAAACTTTCAAAGGTCAAAAAGTTTCTCTCCTCTTGAAAAAGAAAAGAATAAAAAAAGGAGAAAGTTTTGAAACATAATATAAGCTATTTCTTCTAATAGATGGACTGATAATGAGTTCCTGGCCAAGGGAGTTGGCTTGTGATAGATGTCTACTGAATTGCCCACAGGCACCAAAACCAGCACACTGCAAACACAGTCACTCACACCTGTAACCCCAATACTGTTGGGGTGGAGACAAATAGTTCTTGAGGCTCACTGGGTAACCAGCCCAGACAAAAAAGGTCCATGTTCAGTGAGACATTGTGTCTCAGAAAGCACTATGGCGAGCTAAAGAGATGGCCCGGCAGTTAAAAGCATGTGTTGTTCTTGCGGGGACTCTAGTTCAGTTCCCACAACCGATGTCAGATGTCTCACGACCGCCTATATCTTCAGCTCCAGAGGATCCCTGCCCCTGCCACACACATACTAAAATAAAATGCCCAGTTTTGATACAAGCCCCGTCTTTTGGTTTTTAAGTTTTTGGTGAGTGGGTTTTCTGCCAGCCCACTTTGCCCTGCACTTATACTGTGTTCTTTCTTCCCCTGTGAGAAGCCCTCACCACTCCTAGTACCTTCCTTGAAAGGAACCTCAAGGACTTCTTAAAACCACTGAGACTAAATGTCATATCCCCCCTTTAGTGATCTTATGAAGATATATGACTTACGCATAAAATTGTCTCTGAATTCACCCAGCTCCAAAAATAACTCAAGTGTGTCAGGTGAGAAAGTGAGACAGAGGGAAACTGTTAATGCTTCCCACAGGCCCATGAAGAGCTTTCCCTAGGCTCTTCCAATATTTACTCAAGTGAGTAAGTCTCCCTGGGCCTTTCTCCAGACCACGCAGCCCTGGATTTCTTGTCTCATGGGGTGTATTTTCTTACCCTTATTCTGAAGTATCAGCTATTTCCATTTTCCTCTCATTTGAAGACAGCTTGAAGCTTGTTTAGACAGGAGGAATATTGAACCCAGTGAGAACCCTGTTACTCGCAGCTGATCAGTAACATTGTACTCCAAGGATTCTTACTAAGTGAACTGAGACCACAATGTCGCCATGTCTGTGGGAACTAAAATTAACCATTCTCTTCTGCCTCCCCCCCCCAACTCCCATGCTCCTTCCTTTTCTATTTTCCATTCTGTCCTTCCCTAACCAGGGTCCCCGTGGTCCTGAGGGAGCACCAGGAGAGAGGGGCCTACCAGGAGAAGGATTTCCTGGACCGAAGGTAAGAAAAGCTTTTGAACCATTCAAAAAAGTGCTTTGTCTAAAATAGCCACTAAGTGTAAGTCATTAGAAGCTAAGTGTGTTCCTGGCCACTCTCACCCTAAAAGAATATGCAAATTTCCCCAGAACCTGAAAGCACATACACATGAAATTTACAATTATAAAATTAGTAATCAGCAGACTTGCATTCCATATAATTACTATAAGTTAATTAGAAAATTATCTTAGTTTATAAGCACTAAAGCCACATACATTTGGTTTTGGTCCAAAAGTTAAATTGCTGAGTGTAGCTATGGCAACCTCAGGCTCACAGCTTTATTTTACTAAACAGATAAGGAGAGTCTAATACCCCAGGTTTAATAGGATTTCCATAAACACTGTCCAAAAAATAACATTAACACAAAGAACAAGACATTCTGAAAGACCTGCCTTTGACCTGGAGTTGGGAAAGCAGGCTTCCTACTGCTTTCTCTACTCAATGTGTTGGCAGTTCTTTCTGTAACGTCCCCAAATCGCAGGTACTTAGAATTTATGAGCCATTGATAACAGTTTCAATGACTCAGCTCTGTTGTAGTCTGAAAATAGCCACAGACAATGTATAAATGATGGCTGTGGCAGACCAGTAAAACCATATTAACAGAAATAGGCAGTGGGATCTGGTTAGTGGTCTATGGTTGGCCAACCTCTGGGCTTCATTCTGTAGTGTATCTGCCAGAGGCCACATAGGAAACAATTTCCTAAGGTACTTAGGGCCCTATCCACAGAATTTCAGAATAAAACACATACTTGAAATCTTTATTCTAAAATCTTTCTATGAAGCATTCATGTTGAGGTACACACACAATCCTGAGAACCATATACTGCTCTCCGGGTGTTTAAGAACCTCTACAAGTGTCATTTTAAGACACTGAGATCTGAGCTCCCATCTGTAGCCATGTGATCTAGGCATCTCATTCTTACATCTTTCAACCATGACCAACATTTGGTACCCATGAACAACCCACATCTAAAGAGGGGAAAACAGCTAAATCAATAGACACTAAATTGTAAGTGACTGTTGGGTCAAATTTTAAAATTTGTCTTTGTTAAATTTGTTATAAAGTGAAAATAATGTGTTAGATAAAGTGACCTTACTAATGAAATACCTTTGACTATCCAAAGAATCATTCTTAAGAACACGGGTCAATAGTTGTTTATTATTATATTTCAAAAAGTTATAATATGTAGTTTCTTAAATATTTTGGCATCCAGTAGATTAATATTTATGTCTAACATAAGTAATCTGGAAAATTCAATTAGCTAGATTATTTCTCTTTATATTTGCGCATGTTAAAGCAGTGGTGTGTGTGTGTGTGTGTGT
>NC_034591.1:29527232-29547553 GCF_900095145.1 Mus pahari | reverse complement strand
AGAGAGAGACAGAGAGAGAGAGACAGAGAGAATATTATATTCAATATAATACTAAAATACTAGAAAGTATAATATTTCATGGCATGCCTCAATGACACGTCCAACACATTTGTATACAATATAAAACTGATACAATATGGGGCCTGGAGAGAGGGCTTGGCAATTAAGTGTACTAGCTGGTATTCCAGAGAAACCAAATTTGATTCCCAGAACATGCATGGTGGTTCATGACCACATTTGACTTCAGTTCTGGGGTGCTTGATGCCCTCTTCTGGCCTCTAACAGCATTGGGCATGAATGTGGTGGTATACAGACATACATGTAGGCAAATTACCACATACATAAAGCATGATATGATAAACTCTGAAATATAATAGCCCACTAATTTAAAGGCTTAAAGGCTCCTGATTTATCAAGGAAATTACATTTATCTTCAGTGATACTTTAGGGTCAAGTATAAAAGATTGCATTCTGGGTAACAACTGGAACACTTTATTCTCCCACCAGGCTATTAATGAAAGTTTTCTTTAGGTAGCTAATTTGCACTGATGTGGGAAATATGTAGTTACATTATGGTGTTTTGGTTTTATTTCTGTTTCAGTAATAGAATATCCTGACAAAAAGCAACTTACAGAACAAAGCTTATTTTAGCTCAACATTTCAGGTTATAATACATCCTAGCAGGGAAGTAGCAGCAGGGGCTTGAGGGAGCTGGTCACATCACATCCACAGTCAAGGACAAAGAGAGGATGGCTGAATGCATGCTCACTTGCTCACCTGTACGTTCTGTTCTATTTATTCACTCGTGTACAGTTTAGAGCCCCTTCCTTAAGGAATGGTGCCACCCAGATGGGCTGTGTTTTCCCACATTGACTAATTGACTTAAGACAACCCCCACAAACATGTCCACAGACCAATACAATGTAGACAGTTTTTTGGGACTCTTTTCCAGGCGATTCTACATTAAAGCTAACCATCACCTATGGCTATAGAGAGGAATATAGTTATACTTCCCTGCTTCTTAGGAAACATCCTTTTCTTTTACCTGTGGTTCTAATAAATTCATTAACTTAATATCACTTCTGATTGATTCTTGTGGTTTCTTTTCCCTACAAAGGCACAGAGTATTAAGACTTTATAGATATAAGATCAGGGTAAGACAGATTACACAGGGTAAGCTGTGATTAGCACAGCTTATTTGAGATTTTCCATGAATTCTTATAAACTTAGATTTTTTTCAGTGAATTTTTATAAATTCTAACATAAAAACAGTGAATCAGTAATCCAATTCCAGAAACCGACAAATTTTCTTAACACAATGGATTCATTTTCACCACTATTTAGAAAAGAGGCTTGCTGTGCCTAGTCGTACCGCATTATTGATTGAATCTGTGATGAGACTGAACTTTTGCTTCTTTCCAGCTTGAGTGGTGGGGTATGTGTATACATGCCTTTCACGGAGAGACTCATTCCTGTGTAAATGTTGAAACTAATCTTTTCTTCCGAGATACAAATCTCAACATCAGAATTACTCACTTGGAATAAGCAATGAATCTGGACGCTTGATTTAAAAAAATTATTTGGACCACAATTATCAGTAACTATAATGTAAACTCTTTTAGAACCCTTACTTTCCCTTCTGTACTGATTCCTTTCCCATTTGCTTTTAGGGAGAAAAGGGATCCGAAGGACCAATTGGCCCACAAGGATTACAAGGCCTGTCAATCAAAGGGGATAAGGTATTAAATATCAAGAATATAATGAAAACCATTATAAAGTAAAATTATTTTTGACATTGCTCTTTATTCACGTACAGTTTGAATTCAATATAATATGACAAGCATCCCACACAGGTATCTGGGTAATTATAAACTAGCAAGGTGAGGTCTTTTATGATGCAGGATGAATTAGGATGCGAAAATTCATATTTATATTTTAAATAACTTCTTTCTTATTTGAATTCTAACTTTCAATGTATCCTGTCATCAGCAATACCTCTTTGAAAGAATTTATCAGCAAGAGATAATTCTTGGGGAAGAACACAATTGTTCAAAGTATATTGGTAGAGGGATGAAAAAGAAGGAGAAAGGATGCAATTATATTATGATCTCAGAACATTTTTAAAAAGCACATTGACTATAATATGGTTAGTTTTCTATGTATCTATCCATCTACCACTGGGTTCTCACTCAAAATTATTACTTCTAAATGGGGCTAGAGTAAGGGAATCTCATCCTGAGTGAGGTAACCCAATCACAAAAGAACACACATGATATACACTCACTGATAAGTGGTTATTAGCACAGAAACTTAGAATATCCAAGATACAATTTGCAAAACACATGAAACTCAAGAAGAGGGAAGACCGAAGTGTAGATACTTCACTCCTTCTTAGAATGGGGAACAAAATACCCATGGAAGAAGTTACGGAGACAAAGTTCAGATCTGAGATGGAAGGAAGGACCATCCAGAGACTGCCACACCCAGAGATCCACCAAACCCAGACAATATTGTATATGCCAGAAAGGTTTTGATGACAGGACCCTGATATAGCTCTCTCTTGTGAGGCTATGCCAGTACCTGACAAACACAGAAGTGGATGCTCACAGTCATCTATTGGATGGAACACAGGGCCCCCAATGGAGGAGCTAGAGAAAGTACCTAAGGAGCTAAAGGGGTCTGCAACCCTATAGGAGGAACAACAATATGAGCTAACCAGTACCTCCCAGAGCTGTGTCTCTCATTGCATATGTAGCAGAGGATGGCCTAGTTAGCCATCAATGGGAGGAAAGGCCCTTGGTCTTGCGAAGATCATATCTCCCAGTACAGGGGAATGCCAGGGCCAGGAAGCAGGAGTGGGTGGGTTGGGGAGCAGGGCAGGGGGAGGGTATAGGGGGCTTTGGGGATAGCATTTGAAATGTAAATGAAGAAAATATCTAATAAAAAAAAAAAGAAAAGAAAAGTAGCTCTGCTGTCCTTTATCCTGGACTATCAGAGTCTGCCTACGGTTAGGTAAAGGTTATTGGCTCCTTGCAGTGAGGGAGAGCTATTGTGATGGAACCAGCAGCAACTAAGGACAAAGATCGGGGCTTGGCTTTCCTTAGACTTCGGGCTGGTGTGGGGTAGTTTGGGGAACATTCACAAAAGCACAAGCTGGTGTGGGAATGGATGCTTTCAGGAGTGGAGCTAATTTTATGATTGAGCATTTTAATGAATCTCCTCTAGAAACTATGGGAAAATGGAACTTGACTGAGTTGTTACTGGTTGAAAAAAAAATTAGAAGCACTCAGTTTTAGACAATGTACCAATTTTAGTCAATATGTGACCTGTTCTTTAAATTTGAACAGTATTTATTAGACTGTCCTCAGACCTGATGAAAGAGTGTCCTTGATTTTCTCTTGGTCCGTGGCACTGTCTGGTGGGCTGTGAACTCCCATTCAGCCGCATACTAACTAGTCCAAGCTAGGAGTAGAATCGAAGCTGGTGATAGAAACCCATCAGAAGCTGATTGGCCCTAAAGAGCAATGGGAAGTGAAAGTTTCCAGAGGGGAGAGATATATGATACATGCTATATATGTATATGTATAAATGTGCTCAGGTATGTATGAGTGCACACACACAAACACACACATGCATACAAACACACAGCATGGGCACACACCCCCATGCACATACATACATATACATAATTTAAAAAGAGGTCATGAATTTTGGAGTAGGTGGCATAGGAACAATTGGAGAGGAGAGAAGATGGATAAGAAATGATATAAGTATAATATTCTTGTATGGAATGCTCAGAGAATAATAAAATGTAAAGAGAGATGCTTGCAAAAATTAGTGACCTCATATCAATTGAGTTATTTATCTGTAAACCTCTAAGCATGTCATTATATTGCTTATATTAGGATAACAACTGATAAGATTATCCCAAGGGTTGGGTTTCAATCATGAGCGATATATTCCCTTCTGACTAATTATCACAAATGAAGATAACAGCGATTCAGGCGAATTTTATGTCTACCATGATTCTTGGTTCAGATAGCTTAGCTCCAGGTGTAACTGCAGCTGCACATACTTTAGAAATGTGTAAAGTCTTCTTTCTTCCTTTGAGGCTGTGAGAACATGAAGGTTGTGAGCCCAGTGAATTAACCTTCCAGCTGTCACTGGGACATGGTATTTGTGCTTTCACATCTGGAGTTCATAAAAAGAAACCTAAAATACCTGCACAGCATCACATAGCAAAGCTTTTGTTTGTCGTTCTCTTACAAATGCAACTCTGTTCTCTCTTCTTTTACTGGTAATTTTTTTTTCTTTTCCTATTATTTTAAGTAAAACATGAGGTTCAGGAACTTTGGTATGTGACTCCGGTGATAAAGTAATACTCCTGTCTTAAGGGCTTACAAATAAATAATTGGTTAAAAAAATTAAAGAAATACTTTATTTCTTTTTTTAATAAAAATTTAATTGTTTATATCATTCTGGGTAATATAAAGACATTTCATACACACACACACACACACACACACACACACACACACACACACATTATTTTGGACACATTTCCCTTCCTATAATCCTTCTCTTTCACTCCCAGTAATTCACTTTATTTCCAGTTGTGTTTCCTCTTTCAAGTCATATGTGGATACAGGATTGTAGGAAACACATAAGATCTAGGAACATGAATGAAAGAAAAATACAATATTTGTCTATCCAAGACTATCTAAATTCTCTTTGCATTATTTTCTCCAGAGTATTCACATGAAAATATGTCTTTATTTATTAATTACCCCATGTTGTGGTCAGAGGACACCTTTGTGGAATTGGTTCTCCCTCCTACTTTTACATTGGTTCTAGGGATCAAACTCAGGTAGTTAGGCTTAGGGGGGCAAGTACCTTTAGCCCCTGAACCATCTTGATGACCCAGCTGCTTCTATTTTTTAAGAACTAGGGGGCTGTTGTGAGCAGTTAAAGGCTCACAACCAAAAGAAATTCTTTTTGCAGATGATGTAACTTCATTCTTAATGGCTGAAAGAGCTGATATATATATATATATATATATATATATATATATATATATCATCACATTTTTACCCATTTTGTGATTTTAAACATCTAAATTGATTGCATAACTTAGCTGTTGTGAATAGTGCTAGAGCAAACATTGTCGACAGCTTAGACATTTAATTGGAAACTCTCTCTATATAAAGGGAACCTTTGATTTCTTTGCTGACTATTTGCAGATTATTGGTTTTGAGTTGGGTTTTGGAGTCAGCTGACTTGAAACTAACTACTGTCATCTGACATATGGGGCATGGTGGGGATTCTTGAAGGTCATCTGAGAAGTACAGACACAGCAAGGAGTTATAAAGACGATTAAACTAGACAAGGCATGAAGCCCACTTAGTTCAGAGCCCCCTGGAGAAGAAATCAAGTTCTCGATCAAAACAGTCTATCTCTGAATCAGAACTGGACACATTTTTATTCTAGGGCATGCTTTGACATAAGTTTAACATTCTTTCATTTATATAAAGCCTGGTCCAATTATGTGATTTTTGTTTATAAATAACTTTTTAGCCCAAGTTGCCTGCCTGTCCTTTTGAACCAAGTGTTATTGGCACACAGACATTCCTGGTTATTTACCTTTTACCTATGGTTTGTTTATATGCCATTAAAGCAGCAACCCTTAGTTATAAAACAGACCTTATTTTGGCTGTCAAGATTCATTAACTAATCTTATAAGAAAAGGCTTGCTACCTGGGCCTGGAGGTACATGCCTGTACTTCCAGCAACTCTGGAAGCTTAGGCAGGGGGATCTCAAATTCAAAACATGACTGGACCATGGAGTAAGCTCAAGGTTAACAAGAGCCTGTATATCAAAATAAAAGGTATCTCAATGATAGAGAGCTTGCCTCACATGGGTGAGGCCTTAAGTTCAATTACAAATACCCTGCTAAAAACATTGGCTCACCCTGATGTAGTCTACATACCATTGCCATTGAAACAGACACAATGCTTCTTTGACCATGCTGCTCAACAGAATAGTTCTCAGTAGGCGTACTTGATCACTGACCCCACCCCTTTGAAGCCCTCTCTTTTCTTGGTCTCTAGAGAACCTTCTTAGCCTGCTTCTCAGTTCCACTTCTCTTACCTCTAAAGGTTCTAGAAGGACTTGCCTCTGACCTTCTCTGTCTCTCGGTAAAGTCACCCAGGCATGGTATTAACTATTGTTAGTATTGTGAAGGTCCTCCCATTGAAACCCCTGGTCTAGTTCTCTCCCACTTAGTAACCCCACCTGGATGTCAGTTTTAGGCTTTTCAAGTTTAGCATGTCTGGATTTAATCTCTAGGGATCACTCCCTCCTCCAACTTTGCTTCTTTCTCAATTCTTCCCAGTTGGAGCCATTTCTGTTCTCTACTTCATAAGTAACCTAGGACCACGAGCTGGCACATGCCACACTGTCTCTCAGGGAGTCCTTCTAAGTCATCCACTCTCCTGCATGAAACCGATCTCCAGTTTCTCTCTCTCTCTCCAAGGAGATCCAGTGTCCTTACCACCACGTCAATCCCTGTTGATGCTTTTACCAGGCTCACTGCCATACTTCTCTGACCTCATTGGCTGAAGTTGTCTTCACTGACAGACATCCCACCCATGCTGTCTCTTTGCAGTTTCTGATCCAGTGAGCCATTATCCTTCCACTAGCTATTGGTTCTGTCTGAAATCCTTCCCTCCTATGTCTACCTTCCTTTTCATCAGGGAAGCCATTGTGCCCAGCATTTCTAGAGCTGTTATGCCTCCCTTGCTTAGGATTCAAAATAGTATGCTTTTTACCCATCCTTAATCATTCTGTTCCTTAAGTTCCACTGAGGATGGAAACTTAGGGGTTGTTTGGACCTATGTTCCCCATGTTTGACCTGTGTTCCTAGCACACAATGAGCACTCAAAAAAAAAAAAAAAAAAAAAAAAAAAAAAAAAAAAAAAAGAAAAGAAAAGAAAACAAACTTGTAGGAAGACTTGAAATGAATGGTCAATACTATTTCTTCACAGACATAGGCATTTTTTGAGATAGGGTCTCACTATGGAACCCTGGCTGGCTGGGAATTTGCTATGTAGTCTAGGCTGGTATCTGACTCACAGAGATCCATCTACCTCAGTTTCCTGGGTGCTAGGATTAGAGGCGTGAACCATCCACACCTGTCCTCCCTGGCCACTTCAGCTTAGTTTTCTCAGAGAAGTTTCTTCAGTTCTTTCATTTTGCTGCCTTTTATACATAAATTTTGACAAACTATTGGAAGAATTTAAAAATACTTTTCTCCAGTTTGTCTCTCAAATCTCATTTTATCTCACATTTCACTAATTTTATACATTTAAATATTATTAAATATTATTCCTAAGGAAAGATTTTAATCTTTATAGTAACTTTAGCTGGTTTGGGATGTGAGAGAAATGGCAATGGCAACTAAATGTAAATTGTAACAAATTCTAGGTTGATCTTGTGTATTTGGGAATATTTATGCATACAGATATGCATAAATGTATATAAGAACAATTAATAAAAATGGTCATGAATTTGAAAGAGAGCAGGAAGGGGTATATGGGAAGGTTTGCAGGGTAGGGAGGGAGGGGATAAATGTGTAATTATATTATAATGTCAAAAACTAAAATAGATAATATAAATTTCACTAAAGATAAAAAATTTGGATAAAAAAATGAATATACTACTAATTGTTTCGGTACATTGGACTATACATTATAGAAAGGATCAGAGGATTGAATTTTTTTCCATGTTGAATTTGTTAAAAGTATCAAGATAGATTTTAATCTTATGTCAGTTCTAGATGATCAAGACCTAGGTAAATGAAGTTTTGTCTACTTATATTTTGACAGGGAGATTTGGGACCCGTGGGACCTCAGGGACCAGCGGGTATTCCTGGTATCGGAAGCCAAGGCGAGCAGGTAAAGCAGTACTTGCTTCTTCTTCCTTGGTGCCAAACATTTCATCTCAGCCCTGTGTTTAGGCCAGGCTGGCAAGCATCAGTGTTCACGTGGCCAATGAATTCCGGGGGGGGGGGGGGAGCTTCAGAATAATGCCGGAAAGGGTACAATAGTATCGTGAGGCTATAATTTTATAATTTTAGAACTTTCAGAGAGTTAAAAAAATAAATAAATAAATTATGTGTTTCTTGGTGCCATGTTTTTGTTTCACACACCCCCCCCCAACCATTTATCTACCTAACTATAGCATTACAATTTAAGCTAAGCACTAGAATCAGAGGTGATGACTTAATTCAAAGACATCCTTCCCAAATAGAAGCAGCCCACAGTGGGATTTATTTGTAAAGGACATGGGGCCTCTTATGGTCAGAAGAAGCAAAGGATGCCTGTGTGTCTGTGTGCTCAGAGCTAGGACCACTTCTAAAACCTTTGAATACTTGGGGAAGCCTGTCAAGTGTTAATGGTTTGGAGCCAGGACATCAGTGCTATCTGCTATTGTTCACTCTCTGCCTTTAGCCATGCACTCTCATTTAATCAAAGCCCCCAGCAAATACAGATTTATTGCCCTAGTTACAAAGTGGCAAGCACATTGGATTAGAATTTATGGCTACAGTTTGAATCACGATGTGGCCTGGAGACTTCATAGCACTTACTTGACCTCTAGTGATGAGGGAAGCAAAAGGTTTGAAAGTGAGGTAATTCCAAATCTCATTGTTGACCTGTAATGTCAAGTTTATTCCTAAGAATTCTTCATCATTATTACTACATATTTGTCATCCCAAGAAACAGTGAGGTTGGCGAATACTTCTTTCCTCACTTCCTCATGCTTGGCAGAGTTCCCAGTCTAATAAATACGCTAAGGAAGATAAAGGTGCGGAAGACATCAAGGTCGTTCTGTGACTAAGTATTGAGATAATAATTAAGAGCTGGGCATTCTGGCTACCGATGAGGCCAGACTGACTCACAAGACCTGCGGTTTGTCTATGGGGCCCTGCAGGGATACCTTCTGGTCCTGGGATCCTGGCAGCACTGTTACATGCTGGGTCTTGTGGTTTGTTGGGGCCGAGATACAAATCTGGGACTCAGATGAGTTCAAAGACGAACCAGTCTGTCCAGATGGTCTGTGGGTTCTGAACCTCCCACTTGTGGCTTCCTGGATTCCTGTTTCCTTTAATGCCAGTTCTTGATGGAGATTGTTATTTATTTATTTTGTTAGTGTTTCTTCATTACAAAAGAAAATAAAAAACAAAACAAGAGAAAATAATAAAAACTTAAAGGCAAAATGTCTTTACGGGGCTGACCTTTAATGGGTAGGAAAATTAATGAAACGTAGTATTTGTAAACTTCTCTGCACCAAGAAAGCATTATTTACTGTTTTTAAGAGAAATGACATAAATACTACATAAATTTAGTCTCTGTTCATACAGCCTTTTAGTTCTGTTCGTAGCCTTAGTCTAGCATATTCTTGTTCTCATCATTTCTTCCTGCATTACTTGCTTATAGAAATGTATTTCTGCATTCATCTATTAAATCTGTTTCTAGCAACCCTTAGACAATGTCCTTTGGATGGTCTGTAAATTTCATTATATATTTAGAGACTTAATCATGTTTCACAGAATAAAATAGAATATAAGTAATCATATACAGCTATGTGTATGGTTCTACAATATCTATAGGAACAAATGCCCCATGTACATGCTATGCTATTTTGTTCCGTGTTCATTGAGTGGATACTTGTGGGTAGCTATAAAACTTAGAAAAGTTTCTTCTTAGAACTACTGTAGCTCCCCAAACTTATGTGGACTGCTCAGTCTCATCAATCATACACAAGGGAATGATATTTGCTTTTTATTTTATATGTATGAGTGCTTCCCTGTATGTATATATGTACACTGTGTGCATGCTTATTACTTGTGGAGACCGAAGAAGGCATCAGATTCCCCAGAATTGAGGTACAGATGGTTGTCAGTGCCATTTGGGTACTGTGAATGTAAATATTCTGTACGATTAGCAAGTTCTCTTTGTCACTTAGCCAACTTTCCAACTCCAATATTTATATTTTACAGAAGACAAGCAGCTATATCATCTAACTGAAGCAAAAGGAATGTTGATTTTGTATAAATATCAATTAACGTGTTCTGTAAACATTGTTTTTACAGTTACAGTTTGTGGGATGCAAGCAAGCATAATTTTATTGTTTTCCTCTTGATAGTCTTTAATAATTATTCCCCAGTGGGTGTCATGTCTTCTCTTTCCTGCCACTTAATGAAGTTTCCAGCTGAGCACTTTGGATCACTTTTGCACAATGGCAGTTGTAAGGTTGCTGCTGCATGTTGCAAATATCAAATAATAGTTTGGTATCTGGAAACAAAAAATGCACCTGGTGACTCTTAACTTCATTATGTGGTTACAGGCCGGAGGGGATGGGGCAGTCTCTTTTCTCCTAGGCTGAGGTAGAGAGAGACTTGGCAGGAGAACATGAAAGCTCTTTCTCGATTGTTTCTGCGGTACATGGCTTTTGCTGTCAGGATTTGGGAGACGAGTGCTCAGACCTCTCACCGGTGCGATTCTTTCATTGGCCCTTTGTCCATTTCTCCTAGGATGTGGAGGAAAACCTTCCTCCGGCTGCGCTTCCTCGCAGCCTCTGCTTTTGCTGAAGCTTGGTTCTCTCTGCTGCAGTTGTTTTGTCCTCTTGGTCACCTGGACACGATTCAAGACAGTCCCAAGCCACCCTTGCCTCCGCCTTGTAATACATTTCATCAACAGGAAACTCTTCCGTGCTTCAGCTCTGACAAACTCTGGGTATACAGGATGATCCGGTCTGGCCTCTTTGAGATCCCACAGGCTATTTTAGGTTCCTCGGGACCGAGTCATTCCCTCCCCCACTCTGTGTCCCCCAAACCAAAATCAAAGTATAAGTGTCTTCATTGAAACCCTCCTTCTAAGGTCAGAGTAAAGGAAGTCGCAGCCAAACCCCTTCCCATCCTCTACAAAGAAAACGCCTAGTAATCCGGAGACATTTGTCCGGAAGAGAAGTTCGTAAATCCGATGCTCCTCTACCTCAGTTTACCCACACAGTGCGGCGAGGAGTTGTGTATTTAAACATGTTTCACTTTCGTGTCTCTCAGCTCGCTTTTTAGGGTCCAGATCTTTAATATGCCATTGCATCCAATGAAGAAATACACTTCTCTGCATGTCATATATACATGCAGGAAGAAAAAAAAAAAGCTGTGTATTTGTTTAGCACTATGGAATTTCCCTGTTGATATTGAAATTTTCAAGCTGGGGCAGAGGCTGTGTTCATTCGTGTCGTCAAGGGTCCAGGCATCTTCTTTCTTGTTAATCTGTCTCTCCCTGGGCAGCTTTCTTCATCTACATGGTCTGAGACTACCACATGGCTTAACTCCATCCACAGGAAGAAGAGAAGGACAGAAGTCCTTCTTCCTTTAGAATGAAGGGGAACGTGCATACATCACTCCACACCCACATCCTAACAGTCGCAGTCAGGTCCATTTAACCACATCTGACCTCTATGAGGGTTGAGGCAGCATGTACTTTGATTTTGTTTTTTGAGACAAGGTCTTACTATGTAGGTATTGACTGCTCTGGAATTCACTATATAGAACAGGAAGTCCTCAAACTCATAGAGATTGTCCTCTTTCTGCCTTCCAAATCCTGGGATTAAAGTTGTTTACTGGAAGCATGAGATTTATTCCAAGTATACATGTGGGCTAACTGAAATTTCTCTTACTATCATAGAAGGAAAGGATATGCATTGGGTTTAAGCAATGGGATTTGACTAGAACCTTCCAGCTGTCCAGTGAATTTGTTATGGGGAGCTAATCTTTCACTCTAAAAGACAAGACTGTTCTCCATGTCTTAATTTCACTAACATTTAAAACTTTTATTCTTAAGGGGATCCAAGGTCCATCTGGCCCACCTGGTCCACAAGGACCCCCAGGACAAGGCTCACCTGGTCCTAAGGTAATTTTCTAAATGACAGAGATATTTAGTACATTTATGGTATAATTGTTGTTTATGATTAATGTTCAATGACTGCAAAAGAACAGATGGAATTAACTTGAAAATAAGAACATTCTATGCCAAATAATACTGATATTATTAATGACTTAGTCTAACATTCTTTTTGCTTTACGATGGATGCTTTTATTTGCATAACCTTTATTTATATTTTGTTTATATTTTTAATTATTGAGACTGTATTCTAGCAGTGCAAATAGGCAACCTTCTCTGGGCTGGTGGCCTTGCGTTCTCACCAGTATCCCCACAGTGGGTTCAAGTTCCAGAACCTGAAAAAGATGGAGACAGGATACTCTAAAGAGTAAGAGTTTATCCCTTAACTTGGAATTCTTTTTCATCCCTTGAGAAGAGGCAGTTAGCATATAATTAGCTACCATCCATACTTTTTTCAGGAATTCATTGTTAAATAAATAGACAGATAAAGAGATAAGAAAGGTACTTCTCGGAGGTGCTCGCCGTGGAGCACACATGTAAGAAGAAAGGCATCATTTCTACCCTTTAGATTTGTTTCTTTATTTGTTTTGGGGGGTGTGAGGGAAGAGGAGATCTTTCTGTGTAGATTGGGTAAGTCCCTGACACTTAGGATCGTCCTGTGTCGCTCTGCCTCCCCAGTGCTGAGATTATAGGTGTGTGTCATTTGAGGTTTTACTTGGGGCTCATCACTGAGCGCTCAAGATGGTCTGATTGTTGCTCTTGGTCAGGGACCACCTGGGCTCTCCATGTGTATGTTTAACTATTAGATAAGGGAACTTTTTTTGGGGGGGGGGTGCTTTTGTTTTTTTCGAGACAGGGTTTCTCTGTGTAGCCCTGGGTGTCCTAGAACTCACTTTGAAGACCAGGCTAGCCTCGAACTCAGAAATCTGCCTCCCAAGTGCTGGGATTAAAGGCATGCGCCACCACCACCTGGCTGGGAACTAATTTTTAAGGTGTCCCTACAGGTGTATACCACATGCCTATATATTAAGTCAAATGCAATAAAAATCCATGTAACTGAAGAGACTTCACATGTAACTAGCACCCTGTCTGTGCATGTGTGTATGTGTGTATGTGAATTAAGTATATTTTTGCTTTGATCATTTTACTTTGCTGATATACAAACGTTCTGAGGAAATCAAAGGCAGGAATGTATTAGTTTTATTTTGCTTCAATATTTAAATATTCTTTCCTTCCCAGGGAGAAGTAGGCCAGATGGGACCCACAGGGCCTAGAGGACCAATGGGAATTGGAGTACAGGGTCCAAAGGTGAGCTGATTGCTTCTAAGATGCTACTAAGCCTTTTACATTATACAGTGTACGGTTTCCTTCACACCTGAATGCAAGGAAGAACATGCATCCACCATCTAAATGTATATACTTTGTTTCTCTTAACTTTAAAATATAGGAAGAAAAGTATAATTATTACTTGCTCAGTTTTCTTGGTGTTTCTATTGGAAGGAGTTGTTAGGGAACTCCTGCTTCCCTCCAGGCAGGAACCATGTTCATCTTGTTTGTTATTGGATGCCAGTTTTGACCACATGGTGTACCTCAAACAGTGCTAAACGGGTGAAGGGTGAATTGCTACTTGCTGTACCCGTCATAGGTTCTGTGCTTAACCTGAAGGTTTATAGACTCTAGTGAACTACACTGAGCTTTGAACTTCTTCATTGTTTGGCTATCATTGGCAGAGTCTTATAAACATTTGGGTAGTAGAAGAATATATCAGATGTAAGCTTAACAAGAACATACATATCACATACATATATAAAGAGATAATCACAAAAGATTTTAACATTGTATTATAATTATTATTGTATTAATAAAGCAGTAAAAGTTGTAATTTTGCATGGCTTTGATATAGTATATACTATGTTAACTGCTAATTATGATATATATGTGTGTGTACACAGACATAAAATATACATGTGTACATGTATACACATGTAGTATACAATTTATATGTCAATTTAGAGAGACAGTCCACAGTATGTTAAGGATCTTCAGTTAGACCACCTAGGTTTAAATTCCAGTTTTTTCAGTCATCTTAAGGTTCTCTCACTTTAAAAAGCACTTCACTGTACGACAGTATCTCATTTCAAGTTTACCCTCTTTCCTGCTCGTGGTAGTTAACGTGCTTCTCCTGTCTCAGTTATGCTCGACCATAACCACATTTTCCTTTGCATATGCCAGTCTTTTAAAAAACCACAGAAAGGTGTGACAGTAAAGTCACAGAACACCCAGTCCCCTGTTTGGATGCAGCAGGAATCCTGTCTCACATGGATACCAGGTCACCTCTTCTTTATTCACAGCATAGTCTCCTCTTAACTGAAAAAAAATATGAAATACACAAAAATACATTTCATCATTTTAATTTTTATTCCCTGGAAACTAAATGAACAGCTTTTCCAAGTGCTCAGGGGACCTTCAATTTTCTTTATGTAGATTTCTGTAAATCTTCAGTACTTTATTCTAGGTTTTCATCGTTAGACTTCTTTATATGTCTGGATACTAAGCTTTTTTTGGCAGGATTACAACTATCTTTCCTTAAGTTGTAACTGTCATTTATCCTTTTAGTGTATAGTTTGACATTTTGATGTGTTTCTCTCATTTTATGTCTTGTGCTTTTAAAATATTATTTTAAAACACCTTAAAGTCATGAAAGTATTCTCATGTAGTTTTCTGAAAATTTTATGCTTTACTTTTTAAAGCTGTCTTTTAGCTTTGTGTGTATTGAGGGGGTCAGTGTGAAGAATCTGGTTTTCCCTGTATTGACAACATGTCTCTGTTTTACTGTTGAAAACACCATTTTGCCACACTGGTTTGTAATGGCGCCCATATCTTATATCAATTTACCTGTATATGTCAATAATAATCAGTGTTTAGATCTCTATTCTGTTCCTTCTGTCTATTTGTATTTCTATGTACTATTGCCTTCCTGTCTTGATTCTGCCTAATTTAAAATATGTTTTATCACTGGGATGTAGCTCAGGTGGTAGAGTGCTTGGTTAGCATGTGGAAAGCCCTGGATTCAGTCTCCAGCTCCATATAAACCTGTGTGGTGGTACATGTCTGTAATTCTAGCACTCAGGAGGCCGAGGCAAGAGAAGCAGTCAGTCAGGCTCATCCTTGGGGCCACACAGCAAGTTAGAGGTCAACCTGGGATACATAAAAACCTTTCTCAAGGGGTAAAAAAAGAATATCGCATAACAAGAAAAATACTCTTATCTTTCTTGCTTACTGTTCATTCTAGTAAATTTTGGGATTAGGTTAGTTTGTCAAATTTAATCTACAGATTAGCTATTGAGTTCTTCCAATTATAGAGTAAGGATTTCTAACTTTTCAGGAAAATATTTTCACTTCTTCTATAAAGATCTTCTACCCCATAAAGTCATTCCCAGGCTCCCCAAAAGAAATCTTGGCAGTACAAATTATTCTCTTTCCAACAACTTCTGATTAGCTACTACAGGCTATTGGAGAAATACCTGGTTTGTTTTAGTTTTTGGCATGTTGAGATTTATATGAAGTCACTCTGTGAAATCACTTCCTATTTCTGATAGATGTATTCATTACCTTTTCTTTTACCTATAATCATATTATTTGAGTAAAAACAAAAGTACATGATACTATAAATCTTTGAAATAGCCCTTAGGTCAAAGGAATTCTCTTCTATCTCAACTTTTACCAAAGTTTTGCTTAGTTATTATAAATAAATAATGAATTTCTGTCAAGTTCAATAGCTACTAAATAGTTGTAGTAATTTTTTCCTTTTTACACTGTTAACCTGATAAATATATCAATTTATCATTTATCTTGATAAATATATATAAATATATATATAAATATATAAATATATAAATATCTTTATAAATATCTTGATAAATAGAGTTTTAAGTTGTTGAACCATTTCTTTTTTTAAGTAAGCACAACGTTTTTAGGTAAACTTTTCTTAGGTAAGGTAAACATGGTATTTCCTTTTTAAGGATACTTTACTCAGTTAATCTTTCATTGAGGATGTTTCATCCTTTTAAAATAACCATTCATAGTGTTGTTAGCCTATAATAAATAAACATGCTTAGTATATACACTTGGATTGGGGCATACGAAAGTCTTGAATCTTTCTCATTGAAACCAAGATAATAAAGGCATTCGTTATTCATTGGAGTTACCATAAACCCTTTCCAAAACTGCTCTTCTCTCCCCTAGCTTCTATATATTGATGAGCTTCCCACAACTTGCTCCACCATTGACTGCTTCTGAGGTACATGTTGCTTCTTTCCACACCGCAGAATTATTCTAAGATGCACTTCATAGGGTGTCTGAAGAGTTGTTTCTTTTCACTGCCAAGAAACCGTCCTTTGCACAAGGATGCCACAATTTACTTACTCAATTTCCTGGTGGAAGACATGTTGGCTCTTTCCAAGCTTTCACTGTTACAAATTACAAACATATATTGAGGTGTCTCTGGACAACTGTTTTCCCTTTTCTTGACTAAACATCTAGGAATGAACTGGATAGCTTAAATCAAAATGGGTAGATTTTTGTCTCTTTCTCTGTTTTGGGTTGTGTTTTGAAAGCTTTGTGTCTATTAGAGACCCTGTTCTCCAAAGATTTGAAAGTTTAGTGGGGCTTGGCTTGAGAGCCAATGAGAGCCTTGCTACCTGGGGAAGAATCTAGAGCAGCTGTTTTCAACCTTCCTGATGCCGTGACCCTTTAAGACACCCTCATGGTGTGGTGACCCCCAACCAAAAAATTATTTTGTTGCTACTCCATAGCTGTCACTTTGCAACTGTTATGTATTGTGACTAAGTATCTGCTATGCAGGATGTCTGATATGCAGGATGCCCTCCAGGTTGAGAACCATTAACCTAGAGGCTTTCAATCACTAGATCTGTTCGCTAATGGCATTGCTACATTAGGCTGAACGTTTTAATTGTAGAAGTTAGGCCCTGGTTCTTCCTCCCAGCCCCATAGTCCCAGAAAGAAGACTCTGGCTCAAAATATATTTACAAATCCCTTGGCCATATAGCCAGGCTCTTCTCTGACTAGTTTAGGCTCTTCTCTGACTAGCTCAAAACTAAGATAACCCACTTATTCCAATCTGCATTCTGCCATGTGGCTGGTTACCTGTGCTCAGGTACCATATGTCTGTCTCATTACATCTTCTTCATTACAAGTCTCTCACCTGGGCCTATCCCAGAATCCTTTCTCCTCTCAGATGTACCACCTTCTATTTTCTGACTAAACCACAGACCATAGGCTTTTTAATTCACAGGTAATGCATCCATACAATGCACAAGATATTCTCTCTACGATTCCCCCTTTTAGTCCAATAAAAGGCTCTTTTCCTAGAACAGATGAGACTATGTCATAGACTTAGTGCCCTGGAAAACCAGAAATCTATTGTCTCATAATTCTGGAGGCTACAAGTCTGAAATCAAGATATCTATAGCCATGCCTTCAACAAATCCTACAGGGATGAATTCTTCCTGGCCTCATTATGGCTGTCAGTTCTCAGCACTCCTAGTCTTGTGGCTGCTGCACCTCTTCTGCGTTTGCCTCTGATGTCTCAGAGTTTTCCGCTTGTTTTTATAGGGCCATGTCATCTTTTTATCATGATTCCAGTCATACTGAGCTAGGACTTAATAACCTCATCTTAACTTGATAATATTTATAAAGACCCTATTTCCAACTACATGCAATTCTTTAGAGACGTCACAATTCAACCCACAGCAAAAGACTGAAAAACAGAAGGTTAGGTAACTTGTCCAAAGTTGGGAAGTTTCGTTGCTAATCATATTTCTTTGTTCAGATTTGTTTCTCTCAGATATAGTCAATAACTCAAAATGAGGTACACCTTAAGGACTTATCATTGAAAAAATATTTTTTTTAATCCACCAGGGGGAGCCAGGCACAGTGGGGCTCCCAGGACAGCCCGGAGTCCCAGGGGAAGATGGGGCCTCTGGAAAGAAGGTAATCTTATGTTTTTAAAATATCATCAGTGTCAAAACTGGGATAACACCAGCACCGTGGTCCTCCAGGACCTGAGGTTAAATTACTAGGAAACAGTGTCTGTAAGAACGACCTTTCTTTCCCTTTTCCCCAGAAAGGATCCGTTTCCTCCATTGCCTTGGTGGCCCACGTGCTCTTAGTTCTAGCTGGTGCTTTGCCCTGGGCATTTCCCACTTTGTTCCATGGTTCTGGAAATCACATCAGTTTAATCTCAAGCAAAACTACCTCTCTTCCTCCAGAAGAGCGAGTCTGTAGATGCATCTGGGAAGCTAAAGCTATTGTAAAGATGTCCTGAACTATTTTGTGTTGACATTTGAAATACTCAATTTTTAATAAAACTGCTGAAAAATAGCAGATGGTGAGGTGGAAAAACTTTCTTGTTGAAAAAAAAAATCTACTAAATGTGAGTGAAGAGCCAAAGGAAAGGGAGTTTAGCGCTTTGGAAATTGGCTGAGATGGGAGTTCTCTGTGGTATTTCAACTGCTCTGGGTAAAGGGGAGCTTAATGTTAATTTATTCATTGATAAGTTTCCAATTTAATTCTGAGATGACAACGAAGGTCTGGTGTGTTTTGGGGGGGGGGTGGTCCAAGTCAAATTCCCTGGCAATAGGAGGAGACACAAGATGGGTTCTGCATTTTGTCCTCCATGAACCGACTTTGGCATTGGTGTCCTTCCCTCCAGGGAGAAGCTGGGCTTCCAGGAACAAGAGGCCCAGAAGGAATGCCCGGGAAAGGACAGCCTGGCCCCAAGGTACGCAAATGACAGATCACAGGAAGCAGCTGTCCCTGTGCTGGTCCCCAGCCAAAAGAGCCAATTTAAGAGAGATCTGACTTTCATTCTTGCTATGTCAAACATGTTTACATCTTGCTTCAAGTCACGAACACTGTCTTGGGAGCCTTTGGAAGAAGGCAAGTGTATATTAGTCATCTTTATTTTCCTACATCCATCTTAAGCTCCAGCATAAAGAAGAACTCAACACATGTTTTCTCAATGAATGGTCAACTGATATTTAAAGAAAACATAGGAAAGGAAAAGAAGTCACAAGACACATTGTTACAATGTGAAAGTATGTAAAGTTTATTAAAATACTTATAGGCTTTCACATAATAGTAAGGCATATCACCTCATTAAATGTCAACTGGGTGACAGGGTTTGTAGCTTAGTGGGAGAATGTGCAAGACCATGAAGTGGATTCCTAGTATAAAACAAATAAGTAAATAAAGTGACAATTTCACATTATTCCCTCTAGAAAAGCTACTTTAATAACATCTTTGTATGTCAAGATGAGAAGATATGAGTTCCCCCATAGGATAAAACCTTCAGTAACATACCACCTCTAAGGTGCCAGAATTCCTGTAGTTCTTGGTCAGAGTTATCAGTCACACTGCATACACACTAGTATTCTATTTATAATTCTTTCAGAATACAGTTAATTGGCCTTGTAAAAGTATTAACTAAAGTCAAACCCTAAACTCCTAGAAAGTGGAATTTAAATATATCAGTACAATTCCAGCCACTTGAACCAATCAACTTTTTCTTCAAACAAGAAGATGAAGAACATTTTTCAAAACATGATATATTTAGAAATACTGGCCTATTAATAATCAGAAGTGAGAAGATGAAGTAGGGTGGTGTCTCTGAGAAAGATCTAAGGATTAGGATATGAGGTGGCTGGAGAGAGTCCTCAGAAAAGCCAGAGCTCATGAGCCCTGAGTGAGGAACCCTAATAGAATGGGCAACAAAGCAGGGACAAAATCAGCACCAAAATGTACTGGTCACCGCAGAGAGTGCAGCATAAATGGAGCAGTGCCATATGATGCTGTCCAGGCCGTCCTTGGCCAGTGCTGCACCTGTTGTGTTCAATTAACTCTCTGGAGTTAATTGCATCATTGTGGATGCAGTTGGAGCCTCTTTGATTTATAGGGCACCCTTTTGTTGATGGACTAGTATGTGATTCATTGGCTTTCAAGCTGTAGTCTTTAGATCAGCTGCGTCAAAATCACCCATGAATGTTTGACATGCAAATTATCAGTCCCTTGTAGAGATGACTTAAATCAGAAAATTTTGGACATGGGATTTAGACATCTGTGCTCTACCAAGCCCTCCAGGCAATTGTGATATTTGTTTAAAAACTGTGGCTAAACCAGCAATGTGCCAAGAATCTCAGTCGCAAGCTTAAGGAGAGATTCCTTCACTGACTTGGACCCACATATGGATACAGTGCCTCCCAGGACAGCCTTATGGAGGAGGGGAGAGGGAGAGGGAGGAGAGGGGGGAGAGAGAGGGGGGGAGGAGGGAGGAG
>NC_034591.1:29521132-29527158 GCF_900095145.1 Mus pahari | reverse complement strand
AGAGAGAGAGAGAGAGAGAGAGAGAGAGAGAGAGAGAGAGAGAGAGGAGAGAGAGAAAGTGCTCTAATGCTGTTGAGGCCTTGGTGGAAGGGAGCAGAATTCTTCATGGTCATGGGAACACCGATGACCACAGCCATTCTAGGGAGCAGCAGGAGACAGTTTCCAGCTCTGCTGCAGGTTACTGCTTGATTATCTTCTTACCAACAAAATTATGGGCCTTCTTTTATAGAGGGAACTAGACTCCCTGCTGAGGGAGAGATGGGGCCTTGATTTGAAAAATGTCTCTTTTAATGTTTTTAAGTGAAATAGCATGAAAATTGAGAGGCGGGATAAAAACCATCTATTTCTGAAACGCTGAGTGTATCAGAACCATTTGTGCACAGGACAATGGGGCAGAAGACCTGTAAATCCAGACAAAAGTTCTGTTGAGATTCGGAACTTAGATGTAACGGACATCGGATCATTTTGATTTAATGATGAAGACTGAGCAGGTCTTTAAGTTTTCACAAGCCTTGGGTGGCAAGGCTACTCTCAAGCTGATCTCTCAAAAGCTGGTACTTAAAAGCCTGGCTCTGATGTGGGAGCCATGTGGCCGGAGGATGATGTGTTAATACGACCTCTGTATTTTTGTAATCATTCTGTCAGGGTGATGAAGGAAAGAAAGGAAGCAAAGGAAATCAAGGACAGAGGGGGTCTCCAGGACCCGAAGGGCCAAAGGTATGTTTCTCATATTCTCATCTGTGCTTCGAGGACATGGTAATTGTGTCTGGTTTTAATAGAATATTAAATTTCCACTTCAAATTTGATTACACATTTCCTTCCCAACAAATACACAATAAAAACCCCAAGAGGAAAATGTCTTTAGACAACTTTTCATTCCAGACCATAATAGAGTGGAATAAAGAGATCTCACAATGTATCTAATTATCTGTGCTTCTGAGGGACAATCAGATCGCCAGTCGTCTCTAGGAACTGCCACATGTTGAGAAACTGGGGTGAAGGTGGGGCCATAGCACACTCCTCCCCGCCATGCTGTTGATTGACAGGCATACTGAAGAGAAACTTTGAAAGGGCTGTCCCAACCTGCTCTGCTTTGTGACAGATGAGCCGCTCACTCACATGGCCAGAGCAATGGTGGCAATACAGAACAAAGGCGAGAAGACAGAGTCCGCTCTCAACAGTCTCTGGTATTCAGTGCATGCTTGATGCAGGAGTTCCTCTGAGAGAAAAATCAGTGCTGTGAAACGGAAGATAAAGGCCATGGTCCACACTGTCCAGATCTAGGTGCTAAGGGGGAAGTGGAGAGTGAGGCGCACAGTAACTGAAGCTTAGTGAGAGAGAACATGGTGCCCTTGATGTCAGCAAGTTGGAATGGTAATCCTGAGAGTTTATGTCTCCAGGAAGATGCGGGTTATCAAAAGCAAGGTGAGAATGTTTAAAATCCAAATGAAGAGAAAGCAAGTTTCTTTTGAAGTTTGTATTAGGTTTATTAATTTTATTTTATGTGTGTACATGTATGGATATGTACCATACACATGACACATGACTGCTATCCTTGGCGATCAGACCAGTGCATCTGATCCCTGGAACTGTAGTTAGGCACGGCTATGAACTACCATGTTGATGCTAGGAACAGAAACCAGGCCTTCTGTAAGAACTACGAGTGCTCTTAACTACAGGCCCACCTCCCCAGCCCCGAAAAAGTAAGTTTTGAAAACTAGTGTTGTCAAAATAAGAGTGTAACAAAACAGGATTGCCCGTAGAGCTATGATTGGTCATATTGCTCAGTGCCCATCACTGTTGTGGGGAGATGGTTAGAGAACCAGGTGTCTCAGTCTTTTCCCCCAGTGTCTCTGAGGCTTGGATTTAGGAGATTCTTGGGGACAGACTCAGGGATCCATGTTTCCTTAAGGGTCACAAAATGGTTCAAGAGACGCATTATGAGGAATTGTCACTGTGGAAGAAATATATTTTATTTGCATTATCAAAAAGGCATTATTTTTTTATGTTGTAGCTAGTCTTATTCAAAGTAAATTTGGTGTTTTAATAGAGGATATTTTGAAGATGAAGAAAACTGCCATATTTTAAAACATAATGAAGCCTTTCCATGTTTTAAAAGTAATAAATCTAGAAACATAATTTTTGTCTTAACCCTGGTTTAGTGAAGATTTATTTATTTATTTGTGTGTGTGCATGTGCCATGGTGTATGTGTATGTGTGTGTGTGTGTGTGTGTGTGTGTGTGTGTGTACATGTGCCATGGTGTGCATATGTGTGTGTGCTATGGTGTGTATGTGTGTGTAAGTCAGAGGACAATTTGTGGAAGCCAGTTTTTCTCCTTTACCATGTGGAGTGCAGGGGTCTAACTCAAGTTGCCAGGTGCGGCAGCAAGAGCCTTTACCTGCTGCTGAACCATTCACCTTTCTTTAGTGGAAATTTTTAACTGACTAACATTTTGCTCATCGGTCAGAGGACTAGATGTGGGTTAATCTGTTGCCAGAGCATGAGTCAGGTGTCATGTGCCATACCCTCAGGTTTGGATTTAAGGATGAGCACACACATGCTGTGGCAGGAAGTAGGCCCCAGCAGGCTGGGGCTCAGTTAGTAGGCTGTCCTGTGGAGAAGTCCCACAGCAGAGGTGCCAGCCGGGAAGAGGAACATGATCCTAGAAAAACTGGGATGACCCACTTCATGCTACCGAAATTTAAGGACACACACATCAGGCAAAGGAGGAATTAGCCAGTGAGCTGAGGTCCTTGAAGGACGAACTGAGGCATGGCATAGAAATAGTTCAGTCTCTAAGACAGGCCTCCACCATTTTTATATTGCTTTTTGTTGTTGTTGTTGTTGTTTAAAGGGCCAGATAGAACATAGTTCAGCTTTGTCTGCCAAGAAGCAAAATTGAGTTTGTTGTGTAGTCACGTAGATTTATAACTGCTTGAAAATGTGAAAACTAGAGTTTAGTTCAAAGCTGTCAAACCCTAATGCAGGCTGACTTTGACCCACACTTTGTAATTTCTCCATCCTTTTTCTGGAACAGTGATTTCCAAATTTCCTTGATTCCAAACACCTGCCAGTAAAATTTTGACCACATTCCAATATAAATTTGCTCATATTTTAGTTACAATTTTAATGTATAAAACACTTGACTAGTATATATTTAAAATGTTATATAAATAATATAATTTTTTGTATGAAAATAAAAATATATTAAGTTATGTGATATTTTCTTTCTCTGCCCCAGTGGGTCATTTTGAATACCTTGGGGTATGTAGTAACAAGCGCTTTAGAACAGAATCTCTCCAAGTGTGTTAACCACAGTTGTGTCAGAATCCCTGGAGCTGCTTATAAAAATTCATATTCCTGGACCCCATCCTTTAGATCTATGAAATCTGGATTTCTGGGGCGTGTAAGTGGGCACTGGTTATTTAGAAACATTATCTGTAAGTATTAGTATCTGAGGAACACTGATCTAGATTCAGGTGAGACACAGACACTACCGTTTTTTGCTTCTTGAGTCTTGGGGACTCGATACTAGAGAAAATGGAGGCAGAAGGAGAGCTTAATAGAGGGAGGGCAGGAAGGTGGGAGGAAGCAAAGAGAGAAAATTGTTTCAATTTCCCTATTCAATTTTTAAATAAAATATATAATCTCTGTTTCTAAAAAGGGGTGGAATGCTGATATAACAGGAGCCATGACAGTATAAGCAACAAAGCAAAACGGTTTTTAAATTAGCCATGTACTGTAAAACTTATGCTGGGGACTATTTCTATGATTAAATACAAGATTTTTTTTTTCTATGAGCTTCTTGGTGCACGATATAAAACATGGGCATCACAGATTGCTTCATCTTTATTAGCCAGTAAAAAGCTACACAAGAGATAAAAAATTCCTACTATTCAGGAATTAATTGAACACATTTATTTAAAGGCACTGAGAAATTGCAGGGTAATAACTTCAGCGGTCATTTACAAAGGATGCTCCAATCATTTTCATATTCACACTTATAGAGACAGGGGTTTGAATATTCTGAAATCTGCAGATATTGTTTTATTTTCCTCCTATAATTACTGCACATAGTGTCTCTACTTGAAAGGTCACAGCTTTTCTGGTTGTCTCAGGGAGAACCAGGCATTATGGGCCCCTTCGGAATGCCGGGAGCCTCAATCCCTGGACCATCTGGACCAAAGGTATACATACATTCTTGGCACTTTTTAAAGTTGGGGGTGGGGTAGAATACATATATAGTTTTATGCCACTGATGATAGTTCTAGTAATCTAGAAGTTTAATTTGGGAAGACCTTAAGAAATCTTCACAGAGAAGCAGGCTCAAAGCCAGCCTTCTCATTCCTGACTGTAGGTTTGCCATGTTATCCTGAGCTCCTTCTCTCAATCCTAGGCCTCAGCACACGCAAGAATGTTCTTACATTTACATGATCTACAAGGATCCGCAATCGAAAAGTCCGGAGGAAAAGATGAAAGATGCATTCAGTGTTAAGAGACTTCCTAGGCATTCTTTTTTTTTTTTTTTTTTTTTTTTTTTTTGGTTTTTCGAGACAGGGTTTTTCTGTATAGCTCTGGCTGTCCTGGAACTCACTTTGTAGACCAGGCTGGCCTCGAACTCAGAAATCCGCCTGCCTCTGCCTCCCGAGTGCTGGGATTAAAGGCATGCACCACCACGCCCAGCTCTTCCCAGGCATTCTTACGTCTAAATATTTGAGTCTAATTGTCACACATCATTTTAGTGGATTTTCCCAGACACCTATAGAAATATTTACAGGCAGGTTTATGAACTCTTCGGTTGAGTTTCTCAAATTTGTCCGAAGGATGAGATGGACACATTAAGCTCTTTACACACCGGTGATCTATTTTGACTATGCACCTCTGTAGTTCCTCATGTAACCTAAAGCCTTGCCAATGTTATTTAACATGGACAGGGAGACCGAGGAGGACCCGGCATGCCTGGTCTTAAAGGAGAACCTGGACTCCCTGTTCGAGGACCAAAGGTATGGTTTATTGATGCCTCCCTTCTGGATGTGACAAGGGAGACGTAAGGCTGGGGTTGTAACGAAGAGATAGAATACTTGCCTAGCCTGCACAAGACCCTTTGTTTTATCCCTGCATTTCAAGACAAAATAGGAAAAGGAGGAGGAGAAAGAAAAAGGAGCTGGGGGAAGCAAGACGAAGAGGACTTGACCCCTAATATATTAGCCAGCTTTCTGCCACCATGTTGAAATATATGTATCATCAATTCATAAGTTTATTTTGGCCTATGGCTTCAGAGATTTTTTAGACTATGAATGTCTGTTCCTTTTGCTTGCGGCCTGAAACATCTCAGTACATCAAGGTAAAAGTACATGATAGAAGCTTCCTGGTCACCTGATGACAGTCAGTGAGCCAAGGGAGTTAGGAGAAGGGCTGCAGTTCCAATGTCCATCCTGAGGAAATGCTCCCAGGTACCTAACTTCCCTCAATGAAACCTGACACTCTGAAGGGCTCCACCAACTTCTGGTACAGCCACAGGCTGGGGCCCACTCTTCGAACACATAGATCTTTGGGACATGTTCAAGATCCAAGCTCTCCTGTTTAGTAAGTTAATCATTTACTTATAATACCTATCTGTTGCTGAAATACACGCAAAGAGACTAGGTCCTCGGGGAGGGGGGAAGAAAAGGAATAAGCAACAGGTTTATTTTTCATATATTTAGGGAATATTAGCACTCATGGTTAAGTGTTTGCTGACCCAGTCATTGTTAGAAAAATGCTCTTTTTATATCAGCAGAGTCACAACTGCTCTGGTTTGCCCACGACCAGGGGTTCCTGTCACATAAAGCTTTCAGGACTAAGATTTTTTTTAAAAACTTATTTTATTAGATATTTTCTTCATTTACATTTCAAATGCTATCCCGAATGTCCCCTATACCCTCCCCCCCACCCTGCTCCCCTACTCACCCACTCCCACTTCTTGGCCCTGGCGTTCCCCTGTACTGGGTCATATAAAGTTTGCAAGACCAAGGGGCCTCTCTT
>NC_034591.1:29422026-29519625 GCF_900095145.1 Mus pahari | reverse complement strand
CATTAGCTCTGAGGGTACTGGTTAGTTCATATTGTTGTTCCACCTATAGGGTTGCAGACCCCTTCAGCTCCTTGGGTACTTTCTCTAGCTCCTTCACTGGGAACCCTGTGTTCCATCCAATAGATGACTGTGAGCATCCACTTCTGTATTTACCAGGCATTGGCAAAGCCTCACAGGAGACATCTATATCAGTGTCCTTTCAGCAAAATCTTGCTGGCATATGCAGTAGTGTCTGCATTTGGTGGCTGGTTATGGGATGGACCCCCGGGTCAGATGTTATCTTGTTCAGTTCATTGTGGGGACCGTTTCCATGTTTGATAAGTGGTTGTTCACACACCATGATTTATGCTATCTATCCTTACTCTTCCACGTGCATGACAATGACAATGTGCTGTTACATTCAGCCGCACCTTTACCTGCTCATGATTGCTGGGCATTAAAGATGATGGTATTAAAAGATGCTTGCCTCTTTAGCCAAACATTCCTCGCTTTTGGGCTTTAGTGGTATTCTTGATGGCATTCATGTCTAATGTATCCATTTCCACATTTTTCAGGGTTATGTGCTCCTTTGAATGTATGATGGGAGGTCGGCACATTAATTCAATTTTACATGCGACATCAGTGAACTTTCAGGCTCACCCTAATAGCCATTTCAAAATATCCCATCTTTTATTTATTTATTTATTTATTTATTATTTATTATTATTTTTTGGTGCTGGTATGTGCTGAATGAGAGAGAGTTCACAGTGAGTTGTTTCTGTAGGACATTTTCTTGAATCTAGTGAAGGAAGGAAACATGGCAAAATTTGATTTCTAAAAATTCCATGATGAAAATGAAAACCAGCCCCTAGACTTGACCTAGACACTTCCTAGCTTCATTGCCTCGATCAGGGCTGTGACCAAATACCGGACAAGAAGCAATGTAAAGTAGGAAAGGTTTGGTTTGGTTCGTGGTTCAGGAGACATCGCGGTGGAGAAAGCATGCACGCCGGCAGGAGTTTTCTCACATCTTGTCTAATCAGGAAGGAGAATGCTGGGGGTCACACAGCCTTTCCCTTTTCCCCTTTTTATTAAGTCCAGACGCCAGTCTATGGCATGGTCCCAACCCACTTTCGGAGCAGGTAGTTTCTCCTGAGGCAAACTCTCTTGAACTCCCTCCCTCAAAGGCAAACCTAGAAGCCTGTCTCCCAGGTGATTCCTAATCTAGACAAATCGAGGATGAGGAGAACCCATCCCACTTGCTGTTAACATCAGCAGTAACCAAGTTACCACAAACTCTGCAGGAGAGAAGACAAAGACCTGCAGGGAAAAGGTGTTTGTAATGTGTGGTAAGGGTTCCCTCCTCTGTGGTGAGGACCAGAAGTTAATCAGTTACAGCTGCTGGTAATATATCATTGCCTTAGAGCACAGAAATAAAAACCAGAACTGGAATCCTTTTTCTTTTGAGCATAACCAGGGAGCAGTTTCTGATTTCTCTCTCTCTCTCTCTCTCTCTCTCTCTCTCTCTCTCTCTCTCTCTCTCTCTCTCTCTCTCTCACACACATCCCCCTCTCTTTCTCTTTCTTTCTCTCTGTTCTCTCTCTCTTTTGTTGGCCTTTTGCTTATATCATAAGCATGGGCAGAGATGGAATCTTATTTGGGAAACAGTCTCATACATGAATGACCAGGCTTATGTTAAATGTAGCTGGAATGGCTTAGAAAGCCGATTCTGAGCAGAGTCCTGTTGTTGGGGATGTACCAGATTCCCCTCACCTTGGTCTTGCTCCCTATTACACACACAACTTAAAAACAAAAATCATCTTGAGTTTGTGGTGGTAAACAGTGTACTCTGTTTCTGTAAGTGGCCAAATAGTCTCTGAGCTGATCCTTTGAGGCTCACCATATAAAACCAGCTGCTGTAGTCACGGTTCTCAAATTAAATTTAACTTTCTTGGTGCTTAAAGGACCTCCAGCTTTCATCCTTCCCTAGTCGCTCATTTATTCATTCACTCATTCATTCATTTGTTCATTCATTCACTCATTGGCATAGAGTTAGGATCAATGGAAAGCTGGATTGAGGGCAATATTTTGGATCGAAATAATTACAATTTGATCTCAGAATAAATAAATTTGATCTTGTGCATAAATAAAATATTTGAAGGTATCATTTGCCTTTCTATTTATGGAAAACAAAAGTTGGGGTATTACTAGAATTTCCATTTAATGTAAAATAATAATAAATAAATAATTTAAAGCACAAACAACTTTTTTTAAATCAAAGTAAATTCTGTGCACAGACAAAGGGTGTTAGTCGTCATGGTAACAAAACAGTGTGTTGAAAAAAAATTAGTTTTAAAAACATGTTTAGTAAGTCTCTGAAATTAATACGTATTCTAAAAGACTCTTCAAGTTCTTTTTCTTTTTTTCCTCTGTACCCATTTTACTCCACCCAGTGATTTCTTGAGTTTTTATCTGTAAGGGAGTTACACAATAACATGTTGTCTAAGGGACAATAATCATATCTCTCTCGTCTCTGTATATGATGCCTGACAGTAAAAGTCATGGTGCCCAAGTTTAGCAGCAATAGTCAGGGGCCCCTCACTCTGCAACTTGGTCTGTTCGAACTCCATTTGAGTGATTCCATGCTCTGTAATTTAGGCGCATGGAGAAACAAAATAGATATTACTCCTTGTGCGAGGCTTGTTATGTTTGACAGTCTACACTCAAAATCTACTACGTAATCTTTTTTTTCTCCCCCCACACAATGCTTCCTAAATTTTCTCATGTTTACAATTCTCCCTAATTTATGGTACAATACATGTTTGTACATTTTTAAATTAAAATAATAACAGTATCTGTTCCTCAATTCTTGTGACCCGTGTTTCCTATAGAAGTCTTTGCCCTGGTTCATACAGTCTTTACTTTCCTGACACACATCCCAGTAACCTCGAATGATGGGACCTCTGAGGAAATAAGCAATTGCTAAATGTAGCAGGATATTTTTCTAAAATTTCCTTTGTCTTGTCAAATCAATCGATGTTTTATTGAATTAGTGTTTAGCTTAAGTGCTGCTATATGTACCATGACTTGGTATTTGAATTTTTACAGGGTGCCCAGGGCCCCCGGGGACCAGTGGGTGCTCCAGGACTCAAAGGTGACGGCTATCCTGGTGTGGCTGTAAGTGTAGATGTGTCGTCGTTTTCATATAAATCATTTTAAGTGAATGCACATAAAATACACATAACTGAGGGGCTGGTGAGATGGCTCAGCGGGTAAGAGCACCCGACTGCTCTTCTGCAGGTCCTGAGTTCAGATCCCAGCAACCACATGGTGGCTCACAACCATCTGTAATGAGATCTGACTCCCTCTTCTGGGGTGTCTGAAGACAGCTACAGTGTACTAACATATAATAAATAAATAAATAAATAAATCTTTAAAAAAATATATACGTAACTGAACCATAGGATGATGATTCCATATATGTATATAATGTAATGATCAAATGGGGATTAATTTAGCATTTCTGTTTCCTTAAACATTTATCATTTCTTCGTGTTGGGTACCTTTGAATTCTTATAGCTCTTTATAAAATATATGGTCAGCTGTTGCAATGACAAAACCTTCCCTCCCTCCCTCCCTCCCTTCCTCCCTCCCTTCCTCCCTTCCTCCCTCCTTCCCTCCCTCCCTCTCTCTCTCCCTCCCTCCCTTTGTCCCTCTCTCCCTCCTTTTGTCCCTCCCTTTGTCCCTCCCTTTGTCCCTCCCTCCCTGCTTTCCTCCTTTCGCCTTCCCTCCCAGGCTCCTCCTTCCCTCCCTTTTTTTTTTTTTCCTTTATCTCCCTTCCTGTTCCTCCTCCCTCCTCCCACCTTTCTGAGGATCGCGTGCTGCAAGGATGCTTATTCCATCCTATATTACATCACCTTAGGGACCTCGAGGATTGCCAGGACCCCCTGGACCAATGGGCTTACGCGGTGTGGGAGACACAGGAGCAAAGGTAAGATTTTAATGTAAGCAACAATACTGGCTTCTAAGAACGTGTTTATAGGTGACTTTGGTAAATGCGTTTTATTTTTATCTGACACACAAGAAGAATAGAGATGAAGGAAATAATTGCTGAATTATTCACTCTTACTCATGGGCTTCCTGGGAAACGTGCCTATGAATATGTTGATTGACTTCTTGACCCTTGAACTAACTCTTTGGTAACAACTCTCACATTTCATTGCTTCTTCCTCTTCCTGTAGCAAGGTCTGGGCTCAGTTCAGAGCTTTCTTCTTCCATGTCACTCTGCTGTTTTCCTAGTCCATCTCAACCAATCCCACAGCTTTATCATTAGCTTCATGATGATGTCATCCAAGTCTCCAGACTTTCTTCCTTAAGCTCTTTTACTTGTTCATTTAATTTCTTATTAATTTTTTTATATTTCTTACAGACATCTTTAATCTAGCATTTAAACTGGTACCCTTGATTCTTACTTACCCTGTGGTGCTGTAAAAGGCAGCGCTGTCCAGCCCACACTCCTCCTTGGTCCCTTCCTTCCCACGGTCTTCCTCCAAAGCCTGCCCTTTGCTTCGCTCTGGCAGCTTTATGTTCAGAATGAGCCTACAGTGGGGATCCCTTTCTTCTATGGCTTCCTTCAGGCAACACCCCCCCCCCATGCCCGGGTGCTCAGATGGCCTCTCGACTGAGCTTCCCACTTCCAAATCGGCCCTCCTATAATGTAGCAGGTTAGGTGGCCCTTTCAAACCCTAAGTCAGAGGAAATTCCATTTCTCTTCAGCAATACTCTGGTGGCTTCTCCGGACTTAGAATGAAACCCAGTGACATTCCCAGGCCTTCGAGGCCCTTATGACTCGACATGGCTTCTATCTATCCATTTTTCCCTTGCCCCAATATCCAGTCACCCTGGGCTACCATCCCTGCAACAGTTTCATGCTTTCAGAGTCATGGCTCTACAAGGATAACCAGATCTTAAGGCCTTGGCTAAAGTTTTCTCCCAGATTTCCCTAATAAAACAGTATCAACACTGCCTTTTTGCCACGCCCACTCTAGTGGTGATTCACAACAGGCCTATTACCTGGCTCCTGTAAGTCCCTTTGAAGTCATTCCTCTGTTTTGTGTCAAGTAACTTCAATGTACTTTGCCTACTGTGACATCCTACCCCTTTGTTCTCTGTACTTTATAACACTGGTGTTCACTGTATGAAAATACATTCAGTTTTACNNNCTCTCTCTTGTGGACTGTCTGTCACTCATCCGCTGAATCCTTGCTCACCTGCAACCAAGAGACCCATTCCCCACAGATCGGGACCCAAAGTGAGGTCCAGTCTGTAGCACCTTTTGACACAGTGTAGACGGGATGGATCACTCTGAGGAATCATGGTTATCTATGCCAATGGTGTCCTGTGGGTTCCATGAGATGTATGGTTTCTTGGAGGCAGGCTCTTCAGAGTCTCTGCTACCCTCTTGACTCCAGAACTGCGTTAGTACCCAGCTCTAAAACCTCTTGAGTTAAATGGAGAGCAAATGAATGATCAATGTTTTTATGGAAAAATATTTTTTTTAAAAACTACTCAACTATTCACTTAAATCTGTCATGTTTCTAGGCCATTACAGAAAGATGTGCCCATGCTTAATGATAAATCATTACCTGTTTCTGTTGTTTCTGCTGCACTAGTTAGAAGTGAGAATGCTTATATACTGTAGGGCTAGGGGGGTCCTGCGTCTGCTCCACCATACCACTCGGCCATTCAGGGAGGTGGGAAGCTAGAGTTGACTGTGCTTACCGGGAAGCTGGTGATCCAGGGGTAGGGAAGCGCAGAACAGCTGGAGTTGGCTTGGGGGTCCCTGGGTGTGTAACAAGGCCATGGACCCTCTGGCTCTCAGGCTCTCAGACTCCAGGCATCGCTGGATGCCCCAGAAGAGCTGAGAACAGAGTGTGGGCATGCAGGCTGGATCTAACCTGGGGCTAGGGGAGATAGGGGGAGGGGAGGAGCTCCAGCTGGTCCCTGGGGGAGGGGGAAATCCTTGGCTTGACAGGCACAGGCTGCAGGCTTGGGCTTGGTGACAGCTATGGCTGGAAGCACAGAACAGCCTTCTATAGGTGGCTCTAAAGGCGAAGACCTTCTCCATGGTTCCCTGTAGCCAATCCCGATGAAAAGAGGAAGTCTATGGCTTTATGGCATTTATTGTCATGGCAGAAAGTGGATGTGTAAAACCATCCCCCACTTTCCAGGGTGGTCCTGAGGTTAAATACCTTTTGCAGGGAGGGGTGTTTGGGAAGGAAAGCTTATAGGCTAAGCCGTCCAGGCTTTTAGGTGTGTCATTAAAATAGAGATCTGTCTTGAGCCTATGTGACCACATGTCCTCTACATGTGGAGGGGCTTGGGGCATTGCTCCTATATGAATGATGGCCACAAATCTATGGGGGACTGCAGCTAGTAACAAGGGTCTGGTGTCCAGGAATCAGGCAAAATGCCTACTGTCCTTTCAGGATTTCTGGGATTTCAAGCCTTAGCTCAACCAGGAACCAGGCTACCTATCATGGTTCCACAATACACTGCCTCTCTATGGAACAGTACCTGCTCTTTTCTACAGCCTGACTCAAGGAGAAGAAAAGATAGAAGACCCATGACAAACACCATCATATGTAAGAGAGCTTTCTATATCTGCCCCAGCAATAATTCTTGGGGTAATTGTAAGAATCTCAGTGAGAAGTGTAGCTGAAGGTGCCAGATAAATCATACATATAGACCTTGAGATGTTCTGATCAAAGGCCAGGTGGGGTTGACTCAGGACTAACTCTGATCTTATTATCATTAATCATTCCATTTGTTTGCATCACAAACAATATCCCACTTCCCAGTTACCCCTCCACCAACCCCTATCCCATACCTGCCCTCCCCCGTCTCTTTTGCCTCTACGAGAGTGCTCCCCCACCCACCCACACTCTCTTTCCCTACCACTCCAGCATCCCCTACTCTGTCTGGGTCATCAAACTTCCCCAGGACCAAGGGTCTCCCTCCTGTTGCTGTCAAGCAAGGCCATCCTCTGATGCCTATGTATCCATGTATCCATGATGCCATGGATCCCTCATGGTACACTCCTTGGTTGGTGGGCTAGACTTTGGAAGAACTTGGTAGTCAGGCCAGCCTATGTTGTTCTTCTAATAGGGTTGCAATCCCCCTCTGCTCCTCCAGTCCTTCTGCCAGCACCCCCACCAGGCTCTCTGAGTTCAGTCTGATGGTTGGCTCCAAGTATCTACCTCTGCTTTCATCAATTGATGGCTGGACCTCCCCAGGAACTGCCACACTTGGTTCCTGTCAGCAAGCACCTCTTGACCACAGCAACAGTTTTCAGTTTGGTGTCTGCAGACATGATGGATCCCCGGGTGGGCTATTCCTCTGTTGGCCCTTCCTTCAGTCTCTCTTCCATATTTTTTCTCTGTTCTTCCTTTGGACAGGAACATTTCTGGGTTAAAAAACTTTGAGATGGGTAGCCCCATCCCTTGACCAGAGGCTGTGCCTATCTACTGAAGGTGGTCTCCACAGGTCCTAGCTCCCCCTTCTCTGCACATTATGGGAACCTCAGTTTCTCTGGTGTCTAAGAGCCTCCACAGGCTATCCCCAATTCCTGCTACCTATTTTTATTCAATTTCCTGACCCTCTGTACCCCTCTCACATCTCCTCCAGTTTCTGATACTGTCACCCTTATTTCCTCCTCCACCTTTCTCCCTCCCTTGTCGCCCTCTCCTTCTACCTCCCACCTTGTCCTGTTCCCCACTCTATTCAGTGCTGAAGCATCCACCCCTTGGTTTTCCTTCATCCCAAGCTCCATATAGTCTGTAGTTTGTATCATAGGCACTGTGAGCTTTTGGGCTAGTATCTATCCACTTATTAGTGAGTACATACCATGTGTGTTCTTTNATGTCTGGGTTACCTCACTCAGGATGGTATTTTCTAGTTCCATCCATTTGCCTGCAAATTTTCATGAAGTCATTGTTTTTAATTTCTGTGTAGTACTCCATTGTGTAAATGTACCACATTTTCTGTATCCATTCCTCTGTTGAGGGACATCTGGGTTCTTTCCAGCTTCTGGCTATTATAAATAAGGCTGCTATGAACATAGTGGAGCACGTGTCCTTGCTATATGATAGAGCATCTTTTGGGTATATGCCCAGGAGTGGTATAGCTGGGTCTTCAGGTAGAACCATTTCCAACTTTCTCAGGAATCGCCAGACTGATTTCCAAAGTGGTTTTATTCAGCTTGCAGTGCCACCAGCAATGGAGGAGTGTTCCTCTTTCTCCACATCCTTGCCAACATCTGCTGTCACCTGTGTTTTTGATCTTAGTCATTCTGATTGGGGTGTAACTCTAATCCTTGAATAAGCCTTTATGTTGTCAACAAGCTATACTGTATTCAGATATTAAGTCATTTTTTTCTTTAACACATAACATCTATCAAAACATTAAAATTTAATAAAGTAGAAAGGTTCGGTATATAAATATCATCACTTCCTGCTCCAAATGAAACATTGGTAAACCCTTTTGTTATTATACTAAATATTTCCCTTCAGGGACCAGAAGCTTATTTCTGTTTAAAATAAGATATGGAATAAAATATGTTAAATATATCCTTGGCTGTGTTTGTATAGCAAAGCAAGCATATGGCCATCTATATTTTCAAAGAATAGCTAGTTATGAATATTTATACAAGTATTATTATATTAAGTTATCATGTTACATCTTCATATGTAGTATCAATAACAACAAAGATAAGGAACATTTAAAATTTAATCCTTAACATTCTTCTTTGTCAGATTATTTAATATGCAGATTAAGGTATTTTCTGATTGATTTTATATATCATATTCCTGGGGGGGAAAAAATCTCTTGTACTTACTTTCATATTTTTCATTAATTTTTTGGCAACGATATCAAGAAAACAGTGTTTTTACTTGCAAATTTTTATCCTACCTTTTTGATTTTTAAAAGTAGCAGATGTATTTCCACTGTCACACTGTGCCTTTTCCAAAACTCATTTTGAACTCCAACTTGATTCCAGAAGTAGGGGGCAGGGAAGGAAGAGAACCAGTCTCTACCTGTTTCTGCACTGCCTTTCATCTCTTCCTTGACTCTTGTCTCTTCCTGTGTAGAATGTGTTAGCCACAGAACTCTAGCTCAGAAAAGGATACTAGGAACATGAGCTTGTCTTAAAGTCAAAGAAACTTTTCAATTATAGATTTGAAAATAAAGGAGATTTTTGGAAGCAAACACTAGCTTATAAATAACTTTAAAAATCATCTCTACTCTTGAATAGAGGCTCTAAGTCTTCATATGGCCTTCCTTTCTGAAGACGACTACTGAAGCGCACATGCGCAAGCACATACACAGGAGGAAAACAAAAGGAGATACTTTTAAAAAGTCTAATTGCATTAACGTTGTCTTTCTGATAAAGTAAAGATCAGATTAGCACATGTCAGTGACAGGCAACAAAAGCTTGGCACCCAAATGTGTAACAAATATTCCTATTACTTTGGGTTAAATGACATAAACTGCAAGTATTTAGAGGTGTGTGTGTGTCCACATCTCTAGCTTGATGTGTTTTTAATTTAAATTCTGTGTAGTCACCCTAAAACCTTGGCCCCAAGGCATCAACTTGCAAAACAAATGTGTTTTGAAATGAGGAAACTATTAAGGTTGATGATTAATTTATGATGGCTTATGTGATATTTAGTTAAGGTCACATATGTTTAGCATATGACACAAACATTGGAATCAAAGCTTCTATGTTTTCAAACATATAAAAAGCAGTGCCTGGCACCTAGCACCTTTTGGTACTTTGTGGGTTTTTTTTCCTAGTAGAAAATGTTTATAGACCATCACATTTTGGCAAGAGTTTCTGAGCTCTTTCAAAATTCTCCTAAAACAATTTCAAGAAATTTCAAGGACCACAGTAGACGTAGGTTTGAAAGTCCACCTGGGAAACATGCTGGCCAAGGACCAAAGCATCCGGTCTCTTGTTCAGTGGAGAAAGCTCATGCTGTGTCCTGAGTTCTACACCCATATACCACTGGATCACTGATAGAACCCATCTCAGAGACCTTACCCATCTCTGCTTGCGTTCCTCCATCAGAGCGCTGAGAACAAGGAGAATCCTTGTGATTTCAAGACTTTTTTTTTGCATACTTTCAACTTCCTTTTAGGAGCTGCAGCTAAGTCATTGCTCTCAAGTCTTTACCAAAAAGCCCCCCAAAAGGCCTGAAGCTCGGAGGAGAACCTCAGATAAGCCACAGTCTTGGAGTTGTTGTTTTAGGACGTATTGAAATAGAATACCAGGATGGCTCTCTGAGTTCCTCAAGGGCAGATTCATCTAACCTGGTCCTCTTTGCTCTGTTATTGCTAGGAAAAGCCAAGGTTGTACCAGAACCTGTGGAATGGTTTTATGAACACTTACTTCAAGCTAACCTGGATTTAGGGACATGCAAATGGCCGCTTAGCTATCAAATGGTTGAAATAAAATATGTGACCAGAAGGACTATTGGGTTTTTTATTTTGCTTTGAATTATGATAATGTTATCATTAGTATTTATTTCCTAAATATTCTAAAACACTGCATCTTGAACAATTCCCCCATTTTACAGAGGAGGAAATTGATGATCAGAGGTTGAGCAACACGTCTCTTTACAATGTAAACACTTTCACAGCATGTATGCATGAGGGTGAATCTGTGAATGTGATGAGTGACTGACTGAATGAAGACAGGATGACTTTCCACTCTCCAATGATCAGTCTCCAACCGGTCCTTTTGATCTGACTTCTGCTGTTTTGCATGTAGTTGGATTGCTTTTCTTTTTCTTCTAGCTTTGCCATCATCAAAATCCAGATTATAGAAACTGCAAAGGAAAGCACAAACACAAACCAAAAAGAGTTAAACATCTCCCTCCCCCCAAATTAAATATTGAGTATTATAAATGCATCCTTTATTTGACAAAAGTGGCTCATAGTAATAAATTAAAATACAAGTCTATGTGAAATTCCACTGAGTATCATAATTCTAAAAATGTTTCCCAGCATCTGAATTGCTTCTCTGTTCTCAGCAATGGCTCACATATGTGCACGCTGCCACGGAGTCTTGGCAGAATAGAGAACCAATTCACACAGAGATGCATTAGGAATCTGGGGCTTCCATCAGCAGATGCAGTCTGGACAAGGAACTCCATTTTGAGCAGGGCAGACAAGAAGGGCCAGTCAAGGATGCAGGCTTAGGGATAACGATGTTAAGAATTCATGATTTCAAAGTAGACTAGAAACCCACCTCTTCATGGTTTACTCCGAATTTGGAGGACGCAGGAAGTGGGTGCGAGTCTGTAAGGGGTTCAGGGATGCTTATAATCAAAATATATTGTCATGAAATTCTCAAAGAATTTTTAAAGAATGTGTTAAAATGGCTAAAGAATGGAACATGCTACAAATAGTTAAAGCCAGAAACATGTGAGGTTTGAAGGTTAGGGAGCTTGACCTGTAGGCTTCTGAAGAGGTCAAGTTCAGGACCCAGGACAATTGATGAGGGAACTTTTCAAGATAGTTCCTTGAAGCAGGTCTCTGTGAAAGCTGAGCTCACTCCAGGCTGCCCACTACTTGAAATACTGCTTTCTTTTCTGCTTGCTGCTTTCTGTGGCTGCATCCCACTTCCCGGGAGTGCACACATACATCTCTGCAGCCCTGAAGATCAACACGAAACCCCTGGACATTTATGATTGGCATCAGCATCAATACAATTTTTGTTTTTCGTAATGCAGACTGGAGGAACTTCCTCCCTATGAAAAGCTCCAGATTTTGAGATTACCACCAAGCTTCAAAGTTCTACAGCAAGCTTTAAAGTTATCAGGAACTAAGAGAGACATGTGTTTGAGGGTGGATGTAAATGGTAGAGGAGGTAAAATTTAGAGCTAGGAAGGAAGGAAATGTGATAGCAACTTGAACACTGCCCTTTCTAGAGCCTTCTCAATGGTTTTGTATTCACATAGTACTTAACGCTTGTAATTGTCACTGTTTCTCTGGTGGTATAATGGCCATCAGTGAGACGTGACAGAAGGATGTGACAAGCATTAGTTAGTCAATTGTTTACAAGACCATTATCTAGGGGTCTGTATAAAACCTCTAAAATTTCCACTGGCATCGCTGTGAGTACTGTGAGTACGGTATCTAAGAGTTACTAAACCATGGCATTTGCTGACCTAAGTAATGGTGCTCATGTTTTTAAGGCCATCATAATTACAGCTTACTTTCATTTTGAATCCAGAAAAAGAGAGACATTAACCAAATGTTAATCATTGCCTTGACTTCTCTTTCCTTATTGAAATTCAACGCCCCCCTCCCCCCTGGTTTCATCACTTAGAGCGTCACTTCCTGAATAATTCTGAAGATGTTCCACAGTGGATTCAATTTAGTTTTTGATACACCAGAAAAAAGCAAAACCACTGCATGAACAACTCTAAATTGTTTTCATACTCCTCTCAAATAACAGCAAGGGTTTCATTGGCAAAAACAAAGGCAGAGAAGTTCAGGAAAGCCTTGTTAATATATATATGTGTGTGTAAGTCACTCTAATGGGTCAATTATTTTCTAAAATATTTTATCTTAGTCTTACACAATATGGGAGGCACTGCAATAGGCCATTTCTTCATCATTGCTGCCTCAGTGCCATTTGTCAGCTCCATGACCTTATGAGGTCATTGAGTCCCCCTTGACTTAGCCTCCCCATCTGTGATTGTACTTCACAGGGTTCTTCTGAGAGATGGATGGAGTGATGTCCCTAAGGTGTTTTCACACATTTTGACAGGAAGACATTCTAATCAGCAGCCGTCATAGCGTGCATCACTACCAAATGGAGTATACTGTAGGGTGGGTGGAAAGGGAAACGAAGGACTTGTCTAGATAGGTGATCCAGGATTATATTACTGCAAAGTTTGGGTTGGGGTAAACCACGGAATCAGGAACGGCAGTCAAGGGAAGGGAGGTAGCAAGTGAAGCCCTAGGCAGCCACATACTTATGCAGGTGGTATGGCCTTTTATAACCCAGGGAGAATTTATAACTCGGGATATTTTGTTGTTGTTTCCTCCTTGGAAATATGGCTGGCCTGCTATAGGAAAAAGACTTTACAGTCACACAGCTATGTCTCTGCATTAAACAGCAGCTGGGAGAAAGTCTCTGGAGACAGTTACCCTTTTAGATCGGGTTTTATCAGATGTAAAATGAGAAATGGGCACTGAAAGTCACACTGGCTTTGAATTTTACCAAGCTATATAGGTTTGGGCATGTCCTAAGTCCTCTGAAACCCTGGTTTCCTTATCTATCAAATGTAGTAAGCTGGGGTTATTAAGATAATGCATGAAATTACTTGCCGAATAATAAATTCCACCAATGTTCATTATTGTTCATAGTAATAATTTTATTATAAATTCCAGCAAAGATGTGCTGATGTGAGGAAAAGGTGCATGTAGGAGGAGCTGGTGATTCTTTTTTCCTTCCTTATGTGGAAAAACAAAAGCTTTAGTGTGTGCCTATCACCATCATAGGAACTTGGTTGTTTTTAGAGGAGTCAAAAGGAAACCACTCTGTAAGGTTATGGCTGCTAAAACCTTCACTGGATCATTCATCCACAGGAACAAGGTCTGTAGTCAGACTTAAACTTGGCCATCCAGGGAAAATGATAGCGACGTCTCCCGTCTAGAGTCCCTTTTGTGGGCAATGAAATGGGAAGGCCATCCAAAGAGTGCTTGTCTTGAGGGAGAGGAGGCAGATAACTGCAGAGCTTGCTTGGCCTGGGGGGTTACCAAGTTGGTGGAGTGGTTACCAAAAGAAACTCTAGACTTTCCTGCTCTGTCCACTGTCTCCTAGTACAAGGGCTCCCTCTGCAGGCTCTAACACCCTCCAGTGTAACATGGCTAGCTAAATCCATTATTAGAGAACGCTACTCTACCTACTGTCAATAAGCCTACATACTAAAAAAATGTCACAGGCAAACATACTTGTTCTTAGGTGCCAACTCTGTGGTGTGGCAGAAGCCATGCTGTTGAGTGGTGACATGAGAGTCATACACGCTCCTCTTTCTTCCATGCCCCAGCTATCATGGTTTAACAGGAACTCATGGCTCAAGGGATAAGAGACATGACACATGTATAATTCATGTATATTCTTTATCCACGGGGTGAGATGCCATCTCTATATATTTTTAGTTTATCAAATCCTTGATATTGTTGAGGATAGAAAGTATTGTTGAAGAAAACATGTATACATGTTTTAAATATGATCAATAGTAGTTGAGAAGACACTTTGAACCCAACACAGGGAAACTACCATGTGTCAAATAGTGGCATGTTGATTTTTCTTTCTTCAAAGAGTGAGATTTTTAAAAACCCATGCCTTTGTTTATATCACTTTTTTTAAATTATGATATTTAGTACATACCAAGAATTATGAAACATATGCAAATTCTATCTGCAACACTTGTTATCTACCCATTTACCCCTTTTCCTTTAGGTAATTAAAATTATCACTTGAATTATTTTTTTCCTACAACACTGTGACATACTGACTCATGGTCACTGGTGAGATTTTTATTGGATGTTGTGAATGAATTTAAGAAAATGTTATCGAGACCATTTGTCGTGAACATTATTAAGCATATAAGAAATCCTCCTGCCCCAGGCGTTCTCATTCTCTTTACACTTCATCAATTATCAGTGTGCAGTCCATCTTGTTTCATCTGTATTCCCTCCCTCACTCTCCACTGACTTTTCCTGAAACAATTCCCAGACGTCATCCACATAAAGATTTGATATTTATCTCTCAAATGAAAGAATTTCTTTTCAGAACCTAACTGCAGAACCACTATAAAACCTAAACACATCAACCATTTCTTACGATAGCAAATATCTAGTGTTGAAATCTTCCAGTTTGCCTCATGAAGTTTTAATCGTTGTTTTGCTCAAATAAGTTAGGTCTGAGTGATGCCCACACATTGCATAAGATTGAGGTATCCTCTCTCTCGTCTCTTGAAATCAATTTAGTTCCCCTTCATTGCACTCTTATATTCTTACTCTTATATTCTTCATGAGTATACTGTTTGTACTTGAGGCTTTTGCTGATGTTATTCTCTATCCTCATGGAGGGGCTTCACTGTGTTTCTCTTTCTGTTTTATAAACTGGCAGATCTAGCTACCCGTTCAAAGCTAGGTCCAGTTTTTCTAAGTTACATTATTCACGGGTCAGGTGGTGTGATCCACAAAGGAGGCATACAGTGTCCAGGTACACCATGTGTAATCTGTCTACTAAATCCTGGGAAGAGAGATGTGATCAGCAGCCCAGGAAACACAGCCATCGTAGCTGTTGGACAATATATTTAGTTATGCTAAGTAAAACCTATTAGCTGTTTACTGGTACTCTCTTCTGCTGAAAGGCATTAACCGTGACAGATTCTAGCCCTGTCTCTCTTGAGAAGTGGAAGAGAGGTAGGTCAGTCATGTGTAGCAGGAGGCCCTCACGTAGTACAGACACTTTCTTTATGGGTGCAGAGGTTCTCAAGAAAGGAGAGATCATAGAAATGTGTCTGGCACAGGGTATTCTTGTTCTCAGCTTGAAGTTCTTTATGTGAGATAGATCCTTAACACTGGGAAGAGCTTGAAGTCACTCAGTGCTGACAGTCAGTAGGAGGGAGGTGCTCGAGGGGCAGTTAGTGCCTGGAGCTTCAACGGTATACAAGAACTAGATGGGGCTATGTTGTCTGGAGGAGGAATGCCTTAGAACAGAAGTTACAGACAGGCGTGAGTTGCTACATGGATGCTGGCAACTAAACCTGGGTCCTCTGAAAGACCACTTAGTGTCTTAACTGATGAACCCTCTCTCTGGCCCCTCCATTTGGGTATCCAGTGATTGATTGATTGGTTTTTTTTTTCATGACAGGGTTTCTCTGTATCTCCCTGGCTGTCCTGGAACTCACTCCGTAGACCAGACTGGCCTCAAACTCAGAAATCCGCCTGCCTCTGCCTCCCAAGTGCTGGGATTAAAGGCATGTGTCGCCGCTGCCTGGCTCCAGTGATATTTTACCAGTTTACCAAGTAGTACAACTGTCCTCACAGATCAGTTTTAGAACATTTCTTTACCTCTATAGGATCCTCCATGCTTATTTATAATCAATTCATGTCCATAATCCTGGCCTCCGGCAACTACTCATCTATTTATCTTTCTATAGATTTATTTTCTTCTGGGCATTCCGTCAATGGAATCCTACAGCATGCCAGTGTCTGTCAAGAAGAGCAATGTTTTTGAAGTGCATCCATATTATAGCATGAACCTGCAGTTTTGTTTCTCGCGGGATTTTGTCTATTCCTCCTCCAGACCATGGACATTGGGCTCTTTCTGGTTTTGAGCTATTACGAATACTTCTGCTGAGGAGACTCATGAGCGGGACTTTGGGTGTTACATGAATCTTATTTTCATCACATGTATGCTCGGCAATGACATCAGGTCAGGTGGTAAATACATGCCGGGTGTTAAGAGAAACTGCTAAGCTGCTTGCCCAAGAGGCTGTCCTAGCTCCGCAGGGTTACTGCTTTTCCAGTGTGCTAAGCCCAACCTCTCCTTAGAGGTTGTGCAGGCTTGGAAAGCTTCAGTTGTTTCCTCTTTAATTAAAGCAGGTGTGTAGTGAACTGACATTTACCGAGTGTGTACCCCGTGGGAGGCCTTATGAATCACTTTCTCACTTCATTCCCTAGCTCTATGAAGTGTAGATATTAATTTCCACCTATCTGGTGAGTTTACAGAAGTTCAGAAAAATCAGGTAAACAAGTCAGCATTGTAACTAGAAGATTGTTGTGGGTATTAAATGATGTCAACTCTCAACACTCCTAACATTAACTTGGCAGAATCCTAACATATCCTAACGTTAAATTGAAGGATAAAGAGGGTTTTGCTTCTGTCTTTAACCCTGCCATCTCGGAAAGATCTAGCTCCAGGGCTCGACCTGCCTTAAATTGTCACACCTTGGAGACACAGAAAGATCCCTGTGCTCATAATCACCCTGTGGTCCAAGTATCAGAGTCAACCCCCAAGTCAAATAGTACAGTTTTAGTGGCTGCAATAACAGGAGTCGCTCATTCAGGATGTGGACATAGCTCTTTATGGCCACTTTTTAATCTTTATATTTCCTGTCCTCCTCCATTCAAAAACACAGTAATTACTTTTTCAAACTTTAGAGAAGCAAGCTCTGACAGAAGCACACATGAAGGCTGCCAGGAAGTTAATTAACTGGATTGATTTGAAATGGAACCTTTATCAGGAAAGAGTGTGTTAGTGCCAAGAAGAAAGTAAAGAGAGAACACAATGTGGAAGTGACAAAATGACTGGGTGAGAGGGGCTCAGCGAATATCTTAGAAAAATCCAAGGGATTTAAAAGTTTGTATCTACTCTTTGAAAATATATATTCAACATGAAAAGTTATATACCATAAGACTTTTTGTAAATTGGTGACTTGTCATTCATTATGTCTTTTCAGGGAGAACCAGGAGTCAGAGGCCCTCCAGGTCCCTCTGGACCTCGGGGTATAGGAACCCAAGGACCAAAGGTGAGCCACCAGCTCTCTGATGTGAGTGAGCACCGGGTGCCAGTTGGGACATGCCAAACGGGAAAACTCTGAACAAGAAATGCTCCAGATCTAGAAACGTTTAATCACAGCATGACTACGAGTGACACGTCCATAGCTGATTCTTTGCAGGGAGTGACAGTCAAATCCGGGTGCATTTGGGCTTCCCTAAAAGGGGCATGTGAAATATAAATACATTCTGTGTTTGAATAGATGCCCTGTCTCCAGAGGAAGCCATTCTATACAAGCAAGTATTCCAAAGTGTATAAATTTCAATTCTGAAGCACTTGTCTTCCCAAGCATGTCTGTGATGGGACAGCTACTTCACATGAAACCCGCATTTGTTGTTGACTTAGCTTTTCCTGGATTATTGATGAAATCTTTTTTCATGTCATATGAGGTGCCATATCTTTAAAACATTTGCTTCCCTTGAGACATCCGAAAGTCAACTTCTCTCAACATTGCTGCAAAATCTTCTAAATATCTCCAAGTGTCTCTCGGGAGCTGTGCTATTTTGTTATGAAGCAGATCACAGCTGGACATGGTGGTGTATAACTCCAGTCCTAGAGCTTGGAAGGCAGAGGCAAAAATATTACAAATTCGAGGTCTACCTATGATGCATAATGGGTTTGAATCCAGCCTGAACTTCAAATAGATACCCAGCCTTGAAAAGAAACTCATCTCTGTTTGGCCAGAGTTGTTTTCAGTGGCCTTGTAACAGGTCACTGGCTAATGTATGTTTTGTACATCTTCAGCCACTCTGTCAAGCTTCATTGTGCCCATACAAGGTGACAGGGGTTTCTTTCAGTGCCCTTTTCCTTTATTTCTATGCAGATAGTAAGATTTCCCTTCTTATCTCCTCTAGCTTGGTATTTACAAATTCTTGAATTCTTCTGAGCCAATGTTTCTCACTGAGGGGATTTTTGTCCTCTCTCCAAAGGCCCTGGTGGGGGTACTTCAAGAATCTCACAACTAGAGACATCTGGGCATCAACAGAAGATGAAAGTCACATTTACTGAGTTCAGATGTGCTGTTAAACAACTTCCAGCTGACCAGGACAGCTTTATCTAGATCAGCATGTCAGTAGTGCTGAGTTAGAGATGCTGTTCAAGAAATATATTTTTTATTTGTTAAAAAAAAAAAACAAAGGAAGTTTAAATCATGTTTATGAGGCAGAAATGTGCCAATGAGACACACATTACAAATTCAGATTTTTAAACAGGCCCAGACACACCCAAAATTCATGAGAATTTATTAGAGAGGAAGGAGGAAAGACTTCTAGAGCCAAGAGATTTAGTGAGGAGCCCAGCCTCACCTGGAGTCTTTGTTGATTTCTTTGCCTTCCCTGACTTCATCTGGCAGCAGACTGGTTCTAAAAATCATGGGTTGCTGGATGTGGCTGGAGATCCCTGTAAGATGACAGCAGTCACAATCAGTGGGAAGTTACATCCATTGTTTTTCCTCCTCTCTTGTCTTTATTTATTTATTTTTTTTTTTAGTTTTAAAATACTTTTGTGATGAGAAAACATCTCTACAATTTGAGAAAAACAAATCTTTCTCATAATGGCAAGAAAAAACAACCCTGACTTTTTAAATTACTTAATTCCCTATATTTATTTATTTATTTATTTATTTATTTATTTATTTATTTATTTATTTATTAGGAATACACTGCTGCTGTATTCAGACACACCAGAAGAGGGCATCAGATCCCATTAGAGATGGTGGTGAGCCACCATGTGGTTGCTGGGAATTGGACTCAGGACCTCTAGAAGAGTAACAGTCAGTCCTTTTAACCGTTGAGCCATCTCTCCAGCCCCCTTGATTCCCTATCTTCAAAGTGTGCTCTGTTTGGGGTTGATTTAGGATCTCTTGGGATAGGCATAGGTTCACTACTTTATCACGGAACTTCTGAGAGCTTTAATACAGTCATGGCAAAACTTCAGTCGGCTGCAGATTTGAAGGTTACAACACTTGGTGATGTCCTAAGCCTTTGCTTTGTATGGACACTGACACTTGTACAGTGTAACAGTTGCCTAATCTCATATTCTTCAGCACATACTCCCATCACTAAATGCCACATGGCGGCATGAATGTGCATGGAGGTCTCCACTGGGCAGAACATACTGTTTTCCAATCTGACCTCACCTGAAAAGTCTTTCCTCGTGAGGACACACTGGGAGATGCTGAACTTGTTTCATGTTTTCTATCATTAGGCAGGGAAGGTCTGGGAGGAGTAGAGGGCTGCGGTATAATCAGGATTTGTTGTATGAATTTGGGAATTCATACAAAACAGGAACAATTCTAGCACTGACTTATTCATATCCTTGTGCATTCAATACCATGCACCATTGTTCTCTAGCAACCTTTATATAAAAAAACCATAAATATACTGACTTAGGCAAGCATGTTAGGAACTGGCCATTCACCAGCTCCTCCACTGACTCTAACAGTATCCCAGTGAACTGGCAACCATATTAAAGGGGAGTAGTAAGTTCTAACTTGAACAGAATCTGGCGTTAGTGATCTTTGGACTAAGCATGGGCAGGCTGGGATGGGAACATTCGTCCAGCAGAAGTCCCTGGCCTCTCCTTCCATTTCTTTCAGGCTGTTCCTCTTTGCCTCTTTACCTACACTTAGGTTATATGTAAAAGTTTGTTTGTAAGCAACTCAAATGGCCTAAGAATATTTAGAACATGGCAGTAAAGGAAATGGAAATGTGCTGTGGCAAGAGCATCCTAATGAGTTTAAGAAGGAAACTAAGCAGTGATAGCTCCGTTTTTTTTTTCCCCTACACTGTACATTGTTGTCAATTTCTCTTCCTCTTTTCACAGGGTGATACTGGGCAAAAGGGCCTGCCTGGCCCTCCTGGGCCCCCTGGCTATGGATCACAAGGAATTAAAGTAAGTGAATATGATTGTTCTGGAATCATCTCTCAAGTCAGTAGGGTGATGAAGAGAAGAACACGTGGCTTCATTACAAAATATAGATTTAGTGAGAGTGTCACAGTTAAAATTGTATCTAGGATTTAGAGAAAATTTCCAGAAGTGTAGAAATGGTACAAGTACAGGCTATTCATAAACATTGACCGTTACATACATTGCTTAGTGAAGCATTGAGTGGTCCAATGGTTTGACGATGGCTGGGTTGTGGGCTGAATGGAGACTTCGTGCCTGTCCATCAGTATGTTCTCTGTCTTCCTTGTAGCTTTCTTACTCTATTCATATGAGCAGCCTCCTTATAGCCCATACTTAAGTTCTACATTTGAACGGTGGTAATGTTCTATGGAAGTTTTTGTAAGAATTCTTTTTAAAGTAATATGGGGCTGGAGAGATGGCTCAACAGTTAAGAGCACTGGCAGTTTTTTCAGAGGACCTGGATTTGATTCTCAGCATGCACATATAGTGGCTTATAACTGCCTGTAACTCCAATTCCAAGTGATCCAACTGACCTCTGTGGGCACTTCATGCATGAGGTCCACAGACATGCACGTAGAGAGTATATATATATATATATATATATATATATATATATATATATATATTAAAAATGATTTAAAGGTGAGAAAAAGATAAGACATAAATATATATGAGACCTTGGTCCGATCACCAACATGAGGTCAGTTTACATGTGCTATGCCAGTTTACATGTGCTATAAGCCCATCTCCTTCATTTCTAAATCCAGTGTCAGTTTTTTTCCTTCTACTTGCTGGGATTTACTTTTATATTAAATCTTTTATTTATTTATTTATTTATTTACCCTCCAGATTTTATTCCCCCCTCCATCCACCCTCTGACTATTCCACATCCCATACCTCCTCCCCTCCCCACCCCCAGTCTCCACAAGGATGTCCCCAACAACCCCAACCCCCACCCCTTCTGACCTCAAAACTCACTGGGAACTCCAGTCTCTTGAAGGTTAGGTGCATCATCTCTGACTGAACCCAAACCTGGTATTCCTCTGCTATGTATTGGAGGCCTCATATCAGCTTGTGTATGCTGCCTGGTAGGCGGTCCAGTGTTTGAGAGATCTCAGGGGTCCAGATTTATTGAGACTGCTAGTCCTCCTCCTTAGCTTCTTTCAGCTTTTTCTCTAATTCAACCACAGGGGTCAGCAGCTTCTGTCCATTGGTTGGGTGCAAATATCTCCATCTGACTCTTTCAGCTGATTGTTGGGTGTTTTGGAGGGCAGTCATGCTAGGTCCCTTTTTGTAAGCACTCCATAGCCTCAGTAGATAGTGTCAGGCCTTGGGACCTCCTCTTGAGCTGGATCCCACTTTGGGCCTGTTGCTGGTCCTTCTTTTTCTCAGGCTCCTCTCCATTTCCATCCCTGCAGTTCTTTCAGACAGGAACAAATATGGGTCAGAGTTTTAAATGTGGGATGGAAATCCCCTCCCTCAGTTGATGTCTTGTCTTCCTGCAGGAAGGAGGTGGGCTAAGTTCCCTCTCCCTACTGTTGGGCATTTCATCTAAGTTCCCGCCCTTTGAGTCCTGAGAGTCTTTTACCTCCCAGGTCTCTGGTGCATTCTGGAGGGGCCCCCCAACCTCCTATCTCCCGAGGTTGCCTGTTTCCATTCTTTCTGCTGGCCCTCAGGGCTTCAGTCCTTTTCCCTCACCTAATACCAGATCAGGTTCCCCTCTTCCCTCCAACTCCCCCCCCCCCATCCACTTTCCCTCCCAGGTTCCTCCCTCCCTCCCCACTTGTGATTCCTTTCTTCTCCTTCCCATGTGGGACTAAGGTGCCCTCAGTTAGGTCCTTCAGCTTGTTGATCTTTTTGAGTTCTGTGGACTGTATCTTGGGTATTCTGTACTTTTGGGGGGCAGGGCTAATATCCACTAATTTGTGAGTACATACCATGCATGTCCTTTTGGGTCTGAGTTACCTCACTGAGGATATTTTCTAGTTCCATCCATTTACCTGCAAAGGTCAGGATGTGCTCATTCTAAATAGCTGAGTAGTACTCCATTGTGTAAATGAACCGTATTTTCTGTATCCATTCTTCTGTTGTGGGACATCTGGGTTGTTTCCAGCTTCTGGCTATTACAAACAAGACCTTGATGAACATAGTGGAGCATGTGCTCCTGTGGCATGGTGGGGCACCTTTTGGGTATACTCCCAAGCATATAATTGCTGGGTCTTCAGTTAGATCTATTTCCAATTTTCTGCGAAACCTCCAGATTGATTTCCAGAGTGGTTGTACCAGTTTGCAATCCCACCAGCAATGGAGGAGTGTTCTTTTCCTACACCTTTGCCAACATGTGTTGTCACCTGAGGTAATGATCTTAGCTATTCTGATCGGGGTAAGGTGGAATCTCAAGGTTGTTTTGATCTGCATTTCTCTGATCATTAAGGACTTTGAACATTTCTTTAGGTGCTTCTCAGCCATTTGAGATTCCTCTGTTGTGAATTTTTCGTTCAGTACAATACCCCACTTTTTGATTAGGTTGTTTGGTTGATTATCCTTGGTGGATTTAGTCTTTATGTCTGTTTTCCTCTCCTCCAAAGGCTGCTAAGTTGTCCTTGAATCAGCTTCAGAGTTGAATTATTTCATAAACAAAAACACTTTGCAACATTTTTGGTGGGAGTTCTTAAATAGTGATATTTTGAATTCTTCCTTTCCAATTTGTATCACTTTGACTTCCTTTTGTTGTCTAATTGCTCTGGCAAGGACTTTGAGAACGACACTGAATAGGTAGGGAGAGAGTGGGATTTATCTATCTTGATACTCTCAAAGAACCAGCTCCTGGTTTGGTTGATTCTTTGTATAGTTCTTTTTGTTTCTGTTTGGTTGATTTCAGCCCTGAGTTTGATTATTTCCTGCCTTCTACTCCTCTTGGGTCTATTTGCTTCCCTTTGTTCTAGAACTTTCAGGTGTGCTGTTAAGCTGCTAGTGTATGCTCTCTCTAGTTTCTTTTTGGAGGCACTCAGAGCTATGAGTTTTTCTCTGAGCACTTCTTTCATTGTGTCCCATAAGTGTGGGTATGTTGTGGCTTCATTTTCATTAAATTCTAAAAAGTCTTTAATTTCTTTCTTTATTTCTTCCTTGTCCAAGTTACAGTTGAGTAGTGTTGTTCAGCTTCCATGTGCATGTGGGCTTTTTATTATTATTGTTAGTGAAGACCAGCCTTGTCATTGATGATTTGATAGGATGCATGAGATTATTTCTTGTATCTGATGAGGCCTGTTTTGTGACCAATTATATGGTCACTTTTGGAGAAGGTGCTGTGAGGTGCTGAGAAGAAGGTATATTCTTTTGTTTTAGGATAAAATGTTCTATAGATATCTGTTAAATCCATTTGGTTCATAACTTCTGTTAGTTTCACTCTGTCTGTTTAGTTTCTGTTTCCATGATCTGTCCTTTGCTGATAGTGGGGTGTTGAAGTCTCCCACTATTATTGTATGAGGTGCAATGTATGCTTTGAGCTTTAGCTAAGTTTCTTTTATGAATGTGAGTGCCTTTGCATTTGACCATATATGTTCAGAATTGAGAGTTCATCTTGGTAGATTTTTTCCTTTGATGAGTATGAAGTGTCCCTCTGTATCCTTTTTGATAACTTTAGGTTGAAAGTCCATTCTATTTGATATTAGAATGGCTACTCCAGCTTGTTTCTTGGGACCATTTGCTTGGAAAATTGTTTTCCAGTCTTGCACTCCATGTAGTGTCTGTCTTTGTCACTGAGGTGGGTTTCCTGTAGGCAGCAAAATATTGCGTCCTGTTTAACTATCCAGTCTGTTAGTCTATGTCTTTTAATTAGGGAATTGAGTCCATTGATGTTAAGGGAAATTAAAGAAAAGTAATTGCCTCCTATTATTTTTGTTGTCAGAGGCAGAATTATGTTTATGTGGCTATCCTCTCTTTGGTTTGTTAAAAGAAGATTATTTTCTTTCTATTTCTAAGGTATAATTTCCCTCCTGTGTTGGAGTTTTCCATTTATTATCCTTTGTAGGGCTGGGTTTGTGGAAAGATATTGTGTAAATTTGCTTTTGTNATGGAATACCTTGGTTTCTCCATCTATGGTAATTGAGGGTTTTGCTGGGTATTGTAGCCTGGGCTGGCATTTGTGTTCTCCTAGGGTCTGTATAACATCTGTCCAGGATCTTCTGGCTTTCACAGTCCTTGGCAAGAAGTCTGGTGTAATTCTGATAGGTCTGCCTTTATATGTTACCTGACCTTTTTCCCTTACTGCTTTTAATATTCTGTCTTTGTTCAGTGAGTTTGGTGTTTTGATTATTATGTGAGAGGAGGAATTTCTCTTCTAGTCCAATCAATTTGGAATTCTGTAGGCTTCTTGTATGTTCATGGGCATCTCTTTCTTTAAGTTAAGAAAGTTTTCTTATATAATTTTGTTGAAGATATTTACTTGCCCTTTAAGTTGGGAATATTTACTCTCTTCTATACCTATTATCCTTAGGTTTGATCTTCTAATTGTGTCCTGGATTTACTGGATGTTTTGGGTTAGGAGCTTTTTGCATTTTGCATTTTCTTTGACTGTTGTGTAAATGTTTTCTATGGTATCTTCTGCACCTGAGAATCTCTCTTCTACCTCTTGCATTCTGTTGGAGACTGCTTGTGGACGTTGTACATCGTGGTGCGGAGCCTAGTGCGCACCACGATGTACAACGTCCACAAGCAGTGTTTGGTTGTGTTTCCTGTAATTCTTTGAGGGATTTTTGTGTTTCCTCTTTAAGGGGTTCTACCTGTTTACCTGTGTTTTCCTGTATTTTAAGGAAAGTTTAAGGGATTTATATCCATCTTAAAGTCCTCTATCATCATCATGAGAAGTAATTTTAGATCTGAATTTTGCTTTTCTGTTGTGATGTTTTATCCAGAACTTGCTATGATGGGAGAATTGGATTCTGATGATGCCAAGTAACCCTGGTTTCTGTTGCTTATGTTCTTATGCTTGCCTTCCATCATCTGATTATCTCTAGTGCTACCTGCCTCACTATATATGACTGGAGCCTCTTTTTCCTGTAATCTTGGTTGTGTCAGAGTTTCTCAGGGTACAGCTGTCTCTGTGATCCTGGGATCCTGGGATACTGGAATCCTGAGATCCTGGATGTGTTAGAGCTCCTGGGAGTCAAGTTGCCTCTTAGACTGTGAAATCCTGGTGTGACCAAGCTCCTGTGATCCTGTGATCCTATGATCCTGTGATCCTGTGATCCTGTGATCCTGTGATCCTGTGATCCTGTGATCCTGTGATCCTGGATGTGTCAGAGCTCCTAGGAGTGGAGCTTCTTCTGGGTCCTGTGGAACTTGTTGAGGCAGAGTTTGTTCCCAAGGTCTCCCAATTATTCTTAAGTTTGGTCTTTTCATTGTGTCCTGAATTTCCTGGGTGCTTTTGGTTAGGACTATTTTACATTTTGACTTTTTTTTGACAGTCGTGTCAATCTCTTCTATGGTATCTTCTACACCTGAGATTCTCTCTTCTATTTCTTGAATTCTGTTGGTTATACTTACATCTATAATTCATGACCTCTTTCCTAGGTTTTCCATTTCCATGTTTGCCTCCATTTGTGTTTTCTTTATTGTTTCTACTTCTACTTTTAGGTCTTTGACTGCTTTATTCAATTCCTTCACTGTTTGGTTGTGTTTTCCTGTGTTTCTTTAAGGGATTTGTTTCCTCATTAAGAGCTTCTACCTGTTTACCTATGTTTTCCTCTATTTCTTTCAGTGAGTTATTTATATCTTCCTTAAAGGGCTCTATTATCTTCATGAGATAGGATTTTAGGTCAGCTTCCTGATTTTCAGGTGTTTTGGTATATTCAGAGCTTGCTATGATGGGAGAACTGGGCTCTGATGATGTCCACATATATTGCCTTCTGTTGCTTATGGTCTTGTGCTTGCCTCTCGCCATCTGGTTACCCACGTGTTCGTTGGTCTGGTTGACTCTGTCTGGACTCTTTTGTCCCTTGCTTGCCTCAAGTCTTCTGGTAGGCCTGCAGCCACCTGTGGGGCCTTTCAACTGGGGGCTCTTCAGAGGGGCAGAGAAGCTGCTCATCTGTTGCCCTGCCTGCAGTAGATCTCCTGGGAGGCCTTCAGACTGTTGGTTCTTCAGAGGAACAGTCAAACTATTGTCTTGTGTGAAGATGTTCTCCAGGGAGGCCAACAGACTATGGTTTCTGTTTCCCTGTGTGCAGCAGAACTCCCAGGAGGTTTTCAGTCTGTTGGGTCAGTTGTCCTGTGTACCACAGCGCCCCCCAGAGGTCTTCAGACTGTGGTGTCTGTTGTCCAGTTGCCTTGTGTGCAGCAAATCTCTTGGGATGCCTCAGGCTGTGGTGTCAGTTGCCTGACTGCTATCAGTGCAGCAGATCTTCTGGGATGGCTCAGGTGAGCAGACCACCTAGCAGTCTGCCCCAGCAGAGAGGACCAGGCAGAAGGTGCCATGACTATTTCTAACATTTTTATTTGTTCATGGAGACAATTCACCTCTTTTCCACCAGCTTCAGCTCTTCATTTAGACTTAGGCAGGACTGATCCAACCCAACTAATGGACTTTCCATGTATTAATGCACTTCCCATGTACTAATGCACTTCCCATGTACTAATGGACTTCTCATGTACTGTGATTGGGCTGGTTTTCAGGCTTGGCAAGTTTATTATCAGTGTTGATGCATTACTTCAGGGGCATGCTGTAAAATTTGGTGAGTGCTGCCTGGCAGAAGCCCAGTGTCTGTAGATATGAACAATAGTAATTATTATAATACTCACACTGTCCCCAGACTAATTGAATACCCTCTCAGACATCTAGGGCCTGTAAATGAAGGGGAAATCTAGTCAACAGGGATGGATACTCAACCAAATTGAGCAATGGAATAAAAAACTTTGCCTTTGCCTTTTCTACTTCCTGAATATTGCATGTGTGCTTTAATTTCATAATTATGTGAATGATAATCGAACTGTCTCCTACACTTGCTGAGAGATATATTTGAAATGAAACACCATTAGAGGGATAATGTACTTGTTTATACTCTATCTGTCAAGTATATATGTACTTGTTTGTATGTGATATGTATATATCATATATATTATATATTACATACAAAAGTACATCTATATATGTTTATATATACATAATTGTCATAATTGTGAATAGCTACAATTTAATATATTATATTAATTGTATAATTGTATAATATATATGTATTAATTGTAGCTAATCACAATTATCTCTTCCTGCTTCCCTTCCCTTCCTGTCAACTGAATGGCATTTTCTAGGAGAAAGGTTTGGAGCTCTAGCAGTCAAATGATTTAATTCCCTTCAGTATAATATATTGGTTTTGCTAGTTTACCCTGGGCTCCAGTGCTTTGTTGACCCCAAAATGTTCAATACCTCACATAACAGTCCAGTGTGGGCTTACAGATAGTGGGCAATTTTTCTCCAAGAAGGGTGTCAGAGTACATTATCTTCCACTTCTGGCTTCCCCATTGGTGTTGACTGGTCCTCTCCATCACTAACTTCCTGCTGCTTCAAAGAGAGAGTGAGCAAAGGACTTACTTCCTGAACATTCTGGTCAAGGTGTGATATGTATTATCTCTGCTTACAATTTTGTTGTTGATGTTGCAGTTACACAGCGGGTTATTTGCAAGTGAGGCAGGGAAAGGTAGCTCAACTGGGCACCAAAAAAGAAAAATAACCGAAGGTTTGATGAAGTACTGCTGTGACCATAAAATACAACATAGCCATTTTCTAGGGAAGATGAAAATGTTAACATTATTTGTTAGTCTACAGTATGTTGATGCTTTCAGAAGAAAACATAAAACATGGGAAGTCTCCATGGCAACTTGAAGGATACCCAGATATCCCTAATACTGTGAAGTATAGTACTCAGACTTTAAAGTATTGAGTTCAGTACCAGTGTTCATTTATCTGACAGAAGATAGAGTCTTGATAACCTTGCTCATTTTGAGCAGAATGAAGAGATTGGTGTAGAGATTTCCTTTGGAGTCAGTTAAGTTCCTGTCAAAAGCTGACGGAAGTTTGGGATATGGAGTACAGGACCAGGAGAAGAAAGTCCACACTCATAACGAGAAACAGGCGGGTTATGCTTTGGAAAGTGTTGAGTTAACATTAGGGGAGGAGAGGGTAGAATTGGTACAAAGAGCCCCATGTGAGGAGTCAGTGGTTAGGGCCACATGGGAACTCAGAAAAGTATGTAGTCTTTAACTATTTGTGAGCCCAGAACGGCTGTGGTAATGGACAGATCAGCCTAGCTGTGGGGTCCAGTGCAGCAGTACCCAGAAAAATGAACAGCTATTTCTGCTTGACATATCTCATTCAGGAACTCAGGTCTAAACATATGGATTCTGTGTTTAAAATTCACGTGATTTCCTAGGGGCGTTTCTGTTGCTTTGTATCAATTACATTGAAATGATTATTCATATAACCCTGAAATTTTCTTTTTAGGGTATATTTATTCCTAGTTATTTATTTACATTTTAATTAAAATAAATTATATTGGCTTCTCCTTCCCTTTCCTCCCTCCCTCCCCTCAGTACAACTCCTTTCATGTCCTCACTCTCAAATTAATAGCCTTTTCACTATTTTTCATATGTATATATATATATATATATATATATATATATATATATACACACACACACATCTGTACATGTGTAAGTATGAACAAATACATACATACAACCTGCTGAGTCTATTTTTGTTGCTTGTACATATATTGATATAGTTCAGGGCTGACCACTTTGTAATAGGTAAAAAATTAGGGGCTCATGCCTAGGAGCGACTAACTCTCACTCTTCACTTATTATTAATTGCCTATAGTTCCTTGTCAAGGTGTGGGACCCCATGAGATTTCCCCCTTCTGTGTGAGTATGTTTGTTAATATTGTCATTGTTCCAGTGTTGTTTAGGCACTCATTTCTATGAGAAACTGTTTCATAGCCGACTTCCTGGTATTTAGCTTTTAAAATCCATCTGCCCCATCTTTGGTAGTATCCCCTGAGCCACAGATGAAAGAAGAAAGATGGACACCCTTGCCTTGAGACCCCATGATTCACTGATCTCTGCATTGTATCCAGTGGTTTTTCTTTGAGAGTCTCCATTTGCCATAAAGAAAGGCTTCTTCCATAAAGTGTAGTAGCCACACTCCCCCTTAGGTGTAAGATCTCAAATGTAGTTAGGATTCGTGCTGATCTAGCAAAATGGCAGTAATAGATTCGCTTCAAAAATCCACGACCTCACTGGCCCTAGGAAGCTGGCTAGCTTTCTCGTACTAGGCATGATTTCCCTCCTGTCAAGGAGGCCTTAAGTCTAATTGCACAGCTGCGGGTTATCATTAACATGTGAGTGCCACTTACCGGACCCTTATAGATACCCTACCATGCTGGCCATTGTTGGCTTCCTGAGCATCACACCTAGGTAGGACTCTCTTGGCAGCTTGCACAGTATTTTCTGTCTGCTACATAGCTGTAATCATGGCACTGAGGAGACTGAGGTAGGTTAAATGTTTGAAGAGAGCTTCAGTGAACTAGTTAAGTCATGTCAAATGAAAACCAGATGAAGTTTCAGTTTCCATAGCATAGTATTGTGGGATTGTACCTCCTAAAACACAACTGGCTAGGGAGGAAGGGGCTAAGAGTTGATCCCGGTAATCAATGTTCAGATAGCCCATTTTCCTCTTGAAGGCATTCCAACATTTTCATACTTATAATTATTTTTCTAATCTAAATAGAAGCTAGTCAGATGAACTCTAAGCCAAAACCCCAAATGCCAACTATGTAGTGTTTTCTCAGGTTTCTAACACCATGGGGTGAGGGTGGTATTCAGTGGGATTGGCTATGGACCATTTGTGGTTTTCACTTGCTACCTCACACTTGCATGTCCTTCTGAGTCACACCCTTTATATCCTGTACAACCAATAAGGAAAAGAGATGGCTGGGCTCTGCCTCTTGTAGCCTCTCCCATCTCCCCCTCTCCTCTTCCTTTCTTCCTTTCTAAATCTGAGATATTATTAGGTGATTTTTTTTTCTCTCAACTTTCTTTTTCTTTCCTTCCCTTTTCTTTATTCTTTTTTTTAAAACTTTATACAGTCTCATGTAGTCAAGCTGGCCTTGAGCTCCCAATGTAGCCAAGGATGGCCTTCAACTTCGAATCCTTCTTTCTCCACCTCCCAAGTGCTAGAAATTCAGACCTGAAGCACCAGGCCCTACGCAGTTTCCTTTTGCAATGGCCCAGTTCCTCAGATCAGATCTGGGATGAAAGCTTTGAGCTCTCACCTTCATGGGACCTGAATCATTACTGCCAGCTCATCAATATTGTCTGTATCCTGTTAACAAGTAATGGGCAATGATCAGTGACCATCGCCAATTTGCTTATCTACTATTTTTAATCCCACCAGTCAAGAATAAGAACACTACCATAATTTAAAGCCAAATTTGAACAAACTTTAATTAAATACTGGCCAGGAGGATGCTCTGGCATGAATATCTCTGGGTTTCTAAAAAAAAAAAAAAAAAAATGGCCATAAGACACATTTTGAAGGGGCTTAAAAAGGCAAAATCTAAAATTCAGTGGATAATCCATTAGGTCCAATCAGGGGCAAGCATACATCCTGACATATTTTCTGCTTACATACCTCCCTTCAACATCCAATTAGTGGTAAATGTACATCCTGACATATTTCCTCCCCGGGTACCTCCTACCCACACATGATCAAGCACACCAGTGTGGACGGGTCAAACAAACTTGTTTTGGGGAGTGGAAACTAAACCAATAACCTCCAGCAGTTAATTACCCCCCCCCCGACTACTCTTTACACTACAATGAACTTAAAGAAAAAATATCAAATCTCAAAGTACTTTTTGTCAAGGTTAATATGCACCCTACCCAAGGTTTTATAGGATTTCCCAATTCAAAAAAAAATTGCAAAATAACTTGGCTTGATCATGGAGACAAACAACTATACAATGTGTGTGTTATTGTCAACGGTTTAAAAAAAAAGATGAAATAATGTCACAAGCTAGAAAAGTATATAAAATATTTAATTTGAACAGGTGTGTATTTAAAACTCCACCATGCTATAATAGTGCATACTTTATAATGGCAGTATACCACAGGAACAACTCCTTTCTCTCCCCTCATCTCACCCTGAGTTTTCTGTCCACCCTGTCCAATGAGTCAAGGAATCGTGCTATATGTTTGTCTCTTTCATTTTTGTAACAAGTGTAGTAGTGTCATGGCCACATTTCTTTTAGCTGCTGTTACTGTCTTTATAGCCCATGAATTTTACTATTAAAAATTTCCAACAGGCATTTACCTCTCTCCTGTCGTGAATGCCTGGTGGTTATTTATTAGTGTATACCATTGCCTCTCCTTTTAGCAAGGTAAGAGGTGCTTTACCACTTAGAGATTGGAGCTCCTAGTGAGAGCTGGGGCCATGTTATGCTCTCCACGTTCCATGTCGTTTCGTTTAAGTGTTACTGCCCTAAGAGTTGGGAAACGAATGCATTCCTGAGGTTGCTAGGGGATGCTCTTCTGAACACTTCCCTGGACCACTCCAAATTTAATTTGCGTCTTGATGTTAACACTTGACACTTGAAGATGTGAGATATGTGCGGATGCCTTCTTTCCCTAGTACTCCAACACTAGAAGAGACAAGAGTGTAAAAAGCAGTTGGTCTTCCCAGGTGCAGTGAGTGACCATTGAGAGAAGCTAGATTTATGAGAAATTGGAGCAGGATCCAGCTGGTGCCTGGGGCAGCCTTGGGCAAGGCTGACCTTGAATAAGGCTGTACTTCCCACAAACACACATTAAGAGGCTTATAAACATCCTCTGGGCTTGCTGAAGGCTGTACTCTGCCGTACTACAAACTTCTCTGACCTATTGGCAAGTAGCTCACAATCCAAGTTAACTTTTAATATTCTTGCAAACATCTTAAGATTACAGGAGTTGACCTTTCTATATATGGTTTCTCATTTGAAAGATAAATAAATATAGAAGAGAGGAAATAAGTCCCAGGTCAAGGTCATTAGAAACTCTAGCAAAGGAATGCTTATAATTGTTATTGAGAACTCTTGGCTCAAGCTGGCAGACCAGAAAGATAACCCCAGAATAATCTTTCCTTCATCTTGTGAAGAAATCTCTTGCATTAATGATGTTAGGGTAGGAACCATGAATCACTGTGCAGGAACCAAAGTCTCTATATTCTAGGCAAGCAAGAAGACCCAGGCATCACAATAGGGGGAAACAGAGGCACTAAAACCTACCTTTGAGACTTGGAGCAGGGACAAAGAAGAAAAAGAAAAAAGAAGGGAGGTTAATTTTTGACTATCACAATTTTTCACTTTGCTTGTCTGGAAATTACACAGTTCCCCCTCCTCTTTCAATATTTACTTTTGATTAAAATATTGACATCCATCTTATGAAACTCTAAAGGCACTTTTACCAGCTTTGTAGTTTTAACAGTAAGGGAGAAGGCTGTAATCCCTACCCTAACCCTAACCCTAACCCTAACCCTAACCCTAACCCTGATAATGCTGCTTTCTATTTAAATCAATTTTAACTCAAGACAAGATTTTATTCCTTAAAAAATATTCTCTGGGTTTATTTAAATTGATCCATGCATTTATCATTTTCCTTAGTCCATTTTATATCTCAGAACTGGATCCACTCTCCTTCCACTTCAAGTATAGCCCAGAGTTTCCTTTTAAAAACATGCCCAACAGAACACCTCTCTGCTCATCTTACTTGAAAACGCCTTGTTCTGTAATCTTCTTAAAATATATTGTCCATGTCTAGATTCTGGGTAGCTATATAGCTTTTTCTCCCTGTGCAAAGAATTTTCTCTGACATTTGATATTTATTATTGTCCTGAAGAAGTTACCCATCAATCTGGTTTTTTTTTCTTTGTAATTTGTCCTTTTCTCTATGTTTTTATTGGGGGGGGTTTCCTCTTTCTTTTTAATTTGGTGTTTAGCTATAGATTGTATATTTAGATGTAGATTTAATAGAATTCTTGATTTTTAAGACTAATATCTTTTATTATTTCTGGAGATATTCTGGCATATGGCTTTTGACACATTTTTTGTCACATCTTTCTCTCTGGAACTTCAGTTGGTTGAACCTTCGAGTACTGATTTGAGTTTTCATGTTCTTTGTTTTTGTTTTTTGTTTTTTGTTTTTTTGTTTTTTGTTTTTTGTTTTTTTTTTTTGACTCGTCTTTCTGAGTCATAGTGTGCTATGAGTGATATTTTTCTAGTCTGCTTTCCAGGTCCCTGGAAAATCTTGTTTAGCTGTGTAAAATCTGATTAGGGAGAGAATTTACTCCATACTACTTCCTCGCTTAAAAGACTTCCTTTGTCAGCCCAGAATGTTTCTCAAAAGTTAATGTAAACAATACTAACAGCCGGAAGCTCTGCCAGTGGATCCCTTCCTGTGTGACTGTGCCTCTCTCTCTCTCTCTCTCTCTCTCTGCACCTAACAGGATCAGGCCATTATTTTTCACCCTGGTTCTGACAACAAACTTACCCCTTCTCCTGAGTCTTCGCTCTGTTGTTCCTTCTGCCTTGGCGTTTGACATGACAAGCTCCTTCTCTTCATACAAGCCTTAGCTGAAGGATGAACTCCATAGCAACACCATCCCCGACCACACACTCTTCTCTTTTCAGAATTCAGGGTCATTCTATTATCCTGCTTTATTGTTTTTATGATGATATCACCCTCTGAAGATATTTATTTGCTTCATTTGATTTATAACCTGTCTTCTTTTAGTAAAAGGAAATCCACGAGAGCAGAGATCGGGTTCCTTTGATCTGTGCTTCTAGTCCCTAGTACCTAAAAGAGTGTCCAGTATAGAGTCGGTCACTAATAAATATTTGCTTGGTGAATAAATGAAGCAATGAATACTTGAATAAACATATAGAGGTTTCATGCAAAGTGTTAATATTTCCCTTGCAACTATGCTATTTGACCCTCAAAATGAGTCACTCATATACACTGTAACTCAAATTACTGGATTCTGTCATTAGGGGGGCTCTAAACTTTTGAAATAATATTTTCCCTGTATCCTGGTGTTTAGTTATATAATTACTTTGCTCTTCTGGGTAGATACACTTGACCTATTGATTGATTTTTTTTTTTTTTTTTTTTTTTGGAAGAAGGATTTAGCTTTCTTAAATGTTTAGTCGTGGTCACAGAATTTATCACTTCAGTGCATTGGGATCACAGTGAATGTAATAAAAATGAAATGGCCTTGTTTGCTGGGCATAAACTGGAGGGTATTGGATCTGTATGTTTGGTGTGGTTCTGTTCAATGATCATAGGGTATACTTTCAGTAAATTCTTGATTGACCCTACTCATAAAGATTCCTGTGACTAAAATTTTACCTATCATTGATAGATTACAGAACAGCTAGTTGTCTGTCACTAGATCTTTCAGTACTGCTAATCTGAACACTTTTCAGGTCCATCTGAGGTTAGTTAATTAGAAGAAAATGAGACGCTGAGAGATGACTTAGATTTTTCACGACTTTGTGGTTGTTGAGGGAAGTTTAGGCCTTGGGAAGGGGCAAATTCCTATTTGTAGAGCTGACATTTAAAGAGCAGTGCTTACATGTGCGTTACAGTCCTCTGCATTGGCACAGATAGGAGCTTTTATACTGCTGCTTTGGCTTATGAAGCTATGCTGTCGATGCAGAAAATAAGTTTTTCATCTATTGGAATACTAGTCTCTATCCAAAGCTCCCCAACTGGCTTCTGTTGACTTTGAAAAATGGATTTAGTTGAGATAATAGTTCCTGTTCTGATTTTATGCTAGTTTCACAAAGAAATTAATCTTCCTCAGACTCTCCATCTGTCTTCCCTTCCTAAATTACCTTAGTAGTGTGGTTTTTATAAAGTCAGCATTATATTTTCTGTGCTTTTCTGGTATGTATATACTTAGATAACTTACATACACTCTTCACCATAGTGATAAGACCAGCTGTGTTAAAATGCTTTTCAAAGTAGAATTGGCTTCTATTTTTCATATCAAAAAATCAGTTTATATATAAACTATTAAGTCCATGCCTCTTCCTGCTTAAAATGAAGGATGCTGACCCCATTGGCTCATTCTGACTAGCTGCACAAAGCTTTATTTCAGCTGTTCATTCAATAAATGTTTTTGAATATGCATAACATTCCAGGTTCTTGATGCATCATGACAAGAGTGGTAAAGATTCGGGACCTCATGGAGGCTGCATCTTGTTAGCAATAAATAAAATAAGGAAGTTAGAGAAAATATTTGAAGATGAAAACTCCTACGACAAGAAAAGAGAGAGGCAGATAAGGAGCAGTGGATGAATCTGGGAATGGCCATCCCAGGATGAAGGATGAGTTCTGCCATTTCCATAGGTAGAAGGGTGCTCAGAATGTGTGAAGCCAAGCAGAAGGGCTGGAAATGCCATCCAGGAAGGAACAGCTGTGGGATGGGGAAGAACATGTAGCCACTCAGGCTTGTAGGATCCTTGGCTCTCCTGAACAGTGAAGCCGGGAACCGCTGGCTGGGTTTTGAACAAATTTGTGATTCTGTCTGACTTTCTCTTGGAAAGAACTCTGATCCACCTGTTGAAGATAGACTGTCACAGGAACAGGGCTGCAGTATGGACACCAGTAAAGGAATCCAGGCAGTAGCAAATGGTATTTGAAGATCTATCAGATAACACTCCTTAGGAAAAGATCTCTATGTAATGCCCTACACCTAAAAGCTGAAACACGCAACAAAGAATACTGTATTACAGGAAAATTGGTGCTAGAATCACAAATCAGGTTGCATATCTACCACTGGGTTTTCTTCTATTGAGCTTCGCTGGACTAAATTTCTCTCTGGACTATAAAGCAAAACAAAGCTCCTAACCTGACTATGTATTTTAATACACAGTTGCCAAGAACAAACTGGACTCTGTCACTTTTCCTTTCTGCTCAATTTAAGATCATCAAATACCGAGACACTGTCAGTGAAATCACCAGATGCAGGGCACAGTTAACAAGAGTTCCATGACATATGTGGCTTTCCTGCAATGAAGATGTATTTCTCTTCTTTTGGTCATCAACAAACACTCTGTAGTGCGCTTCATATTTTCACAGAGAGAGACACCAGCTTATAAAGTCAGCAAAGCACATATCTGACCTGGGCGTCCATAGTTGAATCTTCCCAACTCCTCAGCTCTAGAAGATCTAGTCACACTGAGAACCTTTAAGTTCCCTATGAGATCTCAGGTTTCCTGGACCCACTTCTGTGTGTAAATTGATCTCTTTTCTTGGGGAGATCCCCGTAGCACCCTCTGTTACCCAGTCCATTCTTATTCATTTATCAGGGCTCATGGTAGATAACATCTTCTTTTAGAAGTCTCTGACTCCTTTGGCCTGTACTTTGCTTGGATTTTCACGGTACTTCAGGTAATCCTAGCACAGGACTTCCTATATTCTAAACGCTTGTTTTCTTCCTGAGCACAAGATGCTGAGATAGCAGGTGCCTTGTTGTGCGGTTAGATCTAGAATGCCTAATGCAAACCTGGTACACAGCACTTCTTCATTACAGAAGGACCAAGTCCTCCTTACACCTTTCTACAGTGTCTTTAACTCTGCCCATCTTTCAGAGCAAATATTAATCAGCCTATTATGTGCTAGGTATTGGTCTAAGTACTGGAGATAGAAATGTCTGTGACATATAAAATCCAGTTTTTTTTTTTTGTTGTTGTTAAATGAAAAGATCAAAACACAGAGTGGGGTCAGTAAGATGTTTCAGGGGGTAAAAGTGCTTGCCACTAAGATTGACAACCTCAGTTTGATCCCGGGACTTGAGTGGTAGGAGGAGAGAAGTGACTTCCATGAGTTGTCCTCTGATCTCCACACACATCTTTCTCTATCTCAATAAATTGTGTGTGTGTGTGTATCAAAAAAGAAAGAGACTTGACCTATAGAATTGGATTTCTTGATCCTTGATCTTATGAAGATGTCAAACACAGCAACATCATTTGCCATTTGACATGACACTTCTTTAATACCCATTTGACATGATACTTCTTTAATACCCATTTGACATGACACTTCTTTAATACTTACTTAATCCCTACTAGAGTTGCTTCTAGCATTTTCACCTTATGGTGAAAATTACAAACACAAATAGTCTAACTCGCTAAACTTAGTTAAAAGCATTTTTCTTTAAATATAAGATGTCTGCTACGCACATGTTCTCCTATGCTCATAGAGCAATGGGTTATGTTTATTTCAAAGGTAAGTATGTAAAGTAGAGCTAGGAATTAGTAATACTGAACTCATGTTCTAAAGGGAGTTTATACCTTCAGAGTCGGAGCACACGTTTATAATTTATCATTTCTCATTGCAAATGGGCCAGCATTGCAGCCAGCTTTGTTAAGAGGAAACAATATTAAAGTTTAACCTTAGTAGTTCACAGATGAGATTGTGAACTGGAACTAATCTTAATCATGTCAGCTACTATGCAAAATAAATGGTTTCCCAGGGTAACCAGATAGAATTATGGTTACTCAACCAATTTTTCTTTTCAAGACAAGGTTTTGCTCTATATAGACTTGTAGCCTTGGCTGGCCTAGAACATGCTGAATCTAGCCTCAGACTCACAGAGTTCCACCTATCTTTGCTTCCTGAGTGCTGGAATTAATGGTGTATATTACTGTGATGTTGGTAGATTTTTAAAACAAGAATCATAGGAGAGAGACTCTCATTGGAAGAATTTTATATTTTGTCAAAATGCTCCCCATTGTAGCAGTGTTCATTTTAATTTTCCTCAAGCTCCTGGTCCTTCATACCTCAATGCTTGTATGTTTGTAACCCAGGCATCAGGCAGGAGAAATTGGAAGGGTCCTTAGTTACAAATTTGGGAACAGACTCCCTGGCTGGCACATTTAAGGACCACCAATGACAGTTTGACTGGCATGCAGCAAGCCTTGAGTGTTAGGAGAGGTGAGAGCTGCGAGCACCTTAGCCCAGGGTCAGACTGGGACGCTACCAGGTGTCTGGGACCTGGACTGGATGTGGGTACAGAGAAAGGAGTCAAGGAAGATTAAGATCTAGAGCCTGGATAAGTGACAGAATGGAATTGGCATCTTCTGAGTTTGAGGGACAGTGAAAGGAGAGTGGGTGTGGCCAGGATAGCAGAATGTAGAGGCTTAACTCTTTACCTATAAGGACAAACCTCCCCTGGGAGCTCCTCATGAACAGGGGACAGGAATATTGATTTCAGGGGAGAGAGCAAGATATGCAAGTTTTTTCTCACAATATAGGTGGCATTTGAATTCTTGTGCTAGATGAGGCATATGAGTGTATATAGAAAAGAGAAGAAACCCTAGGTTTGGAACCAGCATCCTGGAGTCTTTGGAGAGTTCTATGTGAAAGAAGACCCAGAAATGTGGGCCATTGAGATAAGTAGTCAGTGAGATGGACAGAAAACCAGCGGTACCCAGGAGCCAAGTGGAGATGAGTGTTAAGGTTTTTGGTGTCAGTGCTGCTGTTTAGATGAGAATTGAAGCATCATCAGAACTGAAAATATGGCAGCCATGGTGACCCAGCCAGGAGTTGTTCACATTCATATGGGGTGGGGGAGGGAGAACACTAATTATGAATCTGGATCCAGGGATTATGGAGAATATTTGGATTATTCTTATTTTTCCAGTGTGGGGTTATTTTAAAAATGTTTATAACTTGAGAGTGAAAAGAAAGGAAGGAAAGCCAGAATATACAGGCAACATTTGAAAAGCAGGGCACAGACCTGGAGTAGCAGAAAGTTATGTGGGTGATTGAGGAAGGTATAGTTTAAGAGTGAGAGACAACATAGTGTGTTATGTAGTGATAGGAATAGCTTGTGAAATAAAAGTTTGATGCCAAAGAGAAAGGAGCCACCGCACATGTCTTGACCCCATCCTGCCTTCACCCAACATGAGGATTAATTCTACAACATCATTCATGGCACTCAACTGTCTGCCTGGGCATTCCTGGGAATAGAAGCTTTTTATCTTATTGTATGTGTGCCAATGGCTTTATAACAGAACCAAGAAGATTTCTGTCTTAATTAGGATTTCCACTGCTGCCATAAACACTATGACCAAAAAAGCAAGTTGGAGAGGAAATGGTTTATTTGGCTTACACTTCCACAGCTCTGTTCATCACTGAAAGAATTCAAGACAGGAACTCAAGCAAGACAGGAACCTGGAGGCAGGAGGTGATGCAGAGACCATGGAGGGGTGCTGCTTACTGGCTTGCTCCTTATGGTTGCTTATCGAAAGATAGCCACACAGGGAACGGCACTACACACAATGGGCTGGACCTCCCCCCTTGATCACTCATTGAGAAAATGCCTTACAACTGGATCTCATGGAGGCATTTCCTCAACTGAGGCTCCCACATCTCTGATGACTCTAACTTGGGCCAAGTGGACATACAAAACCAGCCAGTACACTGTCTTACTTTAAATTAGGAAACAAAGCATACCTAGTTCATACCATACAATTTTGCAAAATTCCTCTTCCCCCTTCAGTCCTGCCTCATGGAGGGTATTACTGCTCACAGCTTGGTGTAAATCCTCCTTTCATTTCTTTCAATTAGATGTGCATAGTCTCGTGTAGGTGGGTGGAATCTTTTAATATCATTCTGTCCTGGGCTTCCAACTTGATTTTCTTCTCTCAGTGTACCCCAGACACTCTCCAAGTCAATGTATTCTTTATAGTAGTTGTATTGGCTGGTTTTGTGTGTCAACTTGACGCAGACTGGAGTTATCATAGAGAAAGGAGCTTCGGTTGGGAAAGTGCCTCCATGAGATCCAGCTGTAAGGCATTTTTTTCAATTAGTGATCAAGGGGGGGAGGGCCCCTTGTGGGTGGTGCCATCTCTGAGCTGGTAGTCTTGGGTTCTATAAGCAAGCAAGCTGAGCAAGTCAGGGGAAGCAAGCCAGTAAGGAACATCCCTCCATGGCCTCTGCATCAGCTCCTGCTGCCTAACCTGCTTGAGTTTCAGTCCTGACTTCCTTTGGTGATGAACATCATCGTGGAAGTGTAAGCTGAATAAACCCTCCCTTTCCTCCCCAACTTGCTTCTTGGTCATGATGTTTGTGCAGGAATAGAAACCCTGACTAAGACAGTAGTCTACTGTGTAGTAAATGGATGTAACATTTTATACATCCCTCCCACCTTAAGCAGTGCCAGAGAGAACTCCTCGTGTTTTCTCAGTCTTATGTGAAGACTTCTGTTCCACCCTGTTTTGTAAAGATTATTGCTAGAGCTGCGCTGTTCTCACCTGGGAAGGCACTCTGTCCGCTGTGGATTTTTCTGTTGCTGTTAATTCTTTGATGTGGTTTTCTACTTCACTTTACACGTGAGTGTGTGCTTATAAAAATTTGGGGGAATGCAATCTCATCATCTCTATATTTGTTGCTTTTACTGTTTAACCTTCACATAAGTTCATGGTTTAGCCTTGAAGCAAGCGCAATGCAGCAAAAATCCCAAGTTAACAAATGAATTTTCTTGAAAGATTTGTTTAATAATCTGTGACTCTATGGACTTTTTTTTTTTTTTTCATGGTTCCACTTTTCGTTTGGCTCAGTCGCTGTCCACTCATCTAAGCTTTCAGGTTAGCAAATCAGTTGTCACCAAGTAGTCAGTGAAGAAAATCTAGGAGAGTTTTGCAGAGAAAATTCAAGAGAGCAGCTTCCTTCAGTGTGAGTAAACTTGGCTGTGCTGAACCCAGTGAGGGGGGGAAGCTGCATATAGATGAGTGAACAGAAGGACCACATACAGGAGTTTGTCAGAAGGCTCTTTCATACTTTATTTAAAGACTCCATGGGGCTTTAATCCCCAGAGGATATTTTAAAAATGAATGCTGAAAGACATTTTCTGAGAAGTGACTTAGATGGTGGGGCTCAGTAATTCCTACTATCATGAGATGAACAGGTTTGTCTATGGAATCAGAGTAAGAGAATCACAGCTGGAAAGAAGACCCTGGAATGGTTTGTTTTATTTTTTATTTTTTAATTACTGAAATTCAAACACATACTAAAGAGTCTACTCCTCTAATGTATTCCTAACCAGTTTTTTTTTTTACCATGTTCACATAACTTTACAGCTGTCATCACCATCACTTTGAATATTTTTGTAATACCCAAAATAAAGCGCATGCGCCTAGGCAGCCACTGCCCATTATCTTCCTATTTAGTCATCAACTCTGGCATCCATGAGCCTTTGTATCTTCATAGATCTCCCTATCCTGTGTGTCTTACCTAAATTGAATTATGATATATGGACTTTCATGGCCATATTTTAAAACAACATAAAGTTATCAAATATTATCTTTCTTTTCACAACCAAATAATATTATATGGTGTGGGAATATTACCTTTTGTTTTTCCACTGGTGTACATTATTAGTGTGATTCTGCTTTTGGTCATTATACATACTGTTGCTATGCCCATAGTGCTTGAGACAGGGTATTGCTGTGTAGCTCTGGCTAGCTTCCAAAGTGCTGAAATTAAAGGCATGTGTCATTGTGTCTAGCTATATATATGTTTTTAATTTTGTTTGGATATTTACTCTGAAAGTAATTTAAAGAACAGAATGGCCAGTTTGGTGGATAAGTTCCCTTTCCTCTCTCCTCTCCTCTCCTCCCCTCCCCTTCCCTCTCCCCTCCCCTCCTCCCTTTCCCCCTCCCCTCTCCTCCCCTCCCCTCACCCTCTGCTTCCCTACCATTCCTATCCTGATTGTAATCCATCAGCAGTCACTTTCTCTTTGTTAACTTGACACATCTTGGATTCATCTCAGCGGAGGAAAGCTCCATTTAGTGAATGCCTCCATAAGGTTGTCTGTGGACAAGTCTGTGAGCATTTTACTTGATTATGTGGTAGGGTCCAACTCACCATGGGCAGTGCTACCCCTGAGCTGGCCATCTTAGGTCCTGTAAGAAAGCAAACTGATTGCTTCTCGGCCTTTTGGCTAAGATCAAGTGAAGAAAGCGAACTGAGCAAGCCATGAGGAGCAAGCCAGTAAGCAACACTCTTCCATGGCCTCTGCATCAGCTCCTGCCCCAAGTCTCTGTTTCAAGCTCCTTGCCTGACTTTGCTAGATGATGAACTACATTTGTTTCAGACTTAAGGGGATCCAGAACCACGAAAGACTAACTCTGAGTCATATTCAACTAGTGAACTTGTGACAATTTATTACAGCAGCCACAGAAAACTTTTTGGTCATAGTGGTTGGTTTGGTTTTGGTTTTGGTTTTGGTTTTTTGAGACAGGGTTTCTCTGTACAACTCTGGCTGTCCTGGAACTCACTTTGTAGACCAGGCTGGCCTTGAACTCAGAAATCTGCCAGCCTCTGCCTCCTGAGTGCTGGGGGTCATAGTGTTTTATCACAGCAACAACAGCCTAAAACATTCTTGTTTCTTGGTTAAGTGTGGGTATTCCCAGATTGCATAGTAGGAATATCTCCCTGCTCAGACTCAGACTGCCCTCTGAAGCAAGTCTTCTTTCAACTTCACCTTCGAGGGCTCTGGAAAATGGAACATAGCTTCATTGTTTAAATATAGGAGTAAGAATCATTTTAACAATATGGAAGACAGAAGATGTCTGAAACCAAGAACCTTAAAGGGATACACATGATAACCAAACCATCACAAATACTGACATTTGACTTTCCAGTCATATTGCAAAGGGTAATATGTGGAATAGTCATCCATTTCCCTTGAAGTGAGGGTATTTTTCCCAGGATTGCTTTTTTTCCTAAAGAGTGAAATGCCATAGATGAACCGTACTACCGAGCAAACTGTCCATGCTTGGGGCTCTGGCCTGCAAAATGCAAAAACAACCTGAGTTCTGTCCATGGCTTCCTTACTTTCATGCCACAACCTGAGCTTCATGGCACTTGAAATAAGTCTTTTCAGCTAACTTGCTTCTTGATGATTTAACACAAAATGTTCTTGTTATGATCTGCTTTGCCAAAAGAAAGAGGAATGGTCTTCGTCTCTGTGTTGCTGTCCTGTGTGTCTGTAAGAGATTGTCACAAGTTCAGCTTGACTACAACTCACATTCAGTCTTATAGTTGTGGAAGCCCATAAGAATAAAATGAATCCTAGTGTGGAGAACATGAAGAGAGTTTAGAGGAATCTGTTTCCTAGCCTTCTCTAGGGAAAGGTCTGCATCTCTACTGTACACAGCACCTTTCTGCATCTATAAAGTCAATGGACTCTACTTTTTCTCAATGACTTTGTTTCTACCACATGCTCTTCAAATGCTTCCCCTTCAGGAGACTCATGGTCACACTTGGGATCCACCCAGACAATCCTGAATAATCTCCCTGTTTGAAAAACCTTAACTTAGTCACAGCTATGAAGACCTCCTTCCATGTAAGATAACATTCACTTGTTCTAGGAGTTGGGCTTATTATGGTTTGGGTATAAAATGTTCTCCAAAGGTTTGTGTATTGAAGCCGTGGTTTCCAGACTTCAGTGCTCTTGAGAGAGCAATGAATGGATCACTGAAGTGTTAACTACATCAATGGGTTAAATTCACTGATGAGTTCTCAGAGGAACTGGAGGAGGCCATAGATGAGTATGCTTTTGAGAGGTGTGTCTTGTTCCTGCCTCTTTCTCTTTCTGCCACGAGATGAGCTGTTTACTCCACCATTTGCTATCCATCAAGATGTTCATTGTTGCCTTAGGCTCCCCAAAATGTAAATCATGTGCTGAAACTTTGTCAGCCATGAGCCAAAATGAATCTTTCTTCCTGCGTCTCAGGCGTTCTGTTACAGAAAGAGAAAGTTGTACTAACCCAGAATCCAGATGTCTTTTTAGGTCATGATTCAGCCTTCTCCAAGATCATTATGAGAAGGGTTTGCCATTTTCACCGCTTCTGTATCCATTCTTGTCTGTAAATGAACTAATCTTGGAAGCAAAGAAGAGTATCTTGAAAAATGCAAAACACATCATAGAATCTGTCTGTTCAGCAAACTTATGGAACCAGGATTGATTAAGTGTCCCTAGGCCCCACTTTCAGCTGATCAGGTAGAGGCTGTGGCTCAGCACTTCCTGCTGTCTCACAGTCATGTGTAAGTAGCCTGTACAGTCAGCAGGATGTGCCTCAAGTGAGCCACAGTGGATTTTGTTGTAGTTCATGAACACCAATTTTCTGGTTTTATTCTGTTGTCTCAGAGGCCAACGCTATAATAGCTATTCACAAATAGACCCTAGACCCTGGTCCCAGAGAACATGGTTGTAAATATCTTCTTCAGTTGATTCATCAATGAATATCTGCTGAGCTTTTCCATATGTTCTTATTTTATGCCTATTTTTCATATTTAATTACATCACATTCCTCCATTCCCCTTCCTTCTTTCAATTCCACACATGCTCCCCACCTTGCTTTCTCTCAAATTCCTGGTCTCCTTTGCTTAATTGTTATTGTTGTATATATTTGTAACAGCCTGCTCAGGCTATTCAGTATAGCATGCATGTATGTGATTTCCGGGTTGGCTGCTTGGTTTGAGGTAAACAATTAGGGAGATCCTCCGTAGGGGAAGACTATTTCCCTCAGCTCAACATCCCTGGACGTGTCTGCTGTTCCTCTTCTAAATGTGAAGTCATATGACCTTCCCCTTCCACATTGGCATGTCTATTGGAGTTGTCCTTGTTCTGGTCTGGTTTAGGCAGCCATGTTATTGAGGTATCCTGGGTTTCTCTGGCATTTCTAGGAGACACTCTGGCTCTTATAGACTTAGCTGATGTTTCTTGAGCACTGAGTTCCAGCAGTTTTGTTGTAGATGTATCCATTGGGTCTGGGTACTCTGTGATCAGTTTGAATCCCGAAGTTTTATCCAGAAAATTTTCTTAATTAACCTAAAGAGGCACACAGATACCCATGGGGTTTATGAGGTTAAATAAGATGAGCTTAGAATATATGATCTTTAGACAACTTTGATTAAAGAAAAAAAAAAAGATGGCTAGTCACCATATATATTCTTTGCTCTATATGATATATAGAGATCTGAAATATGTACCTCAGAAGGCAAAAAGGATGACCAGGGAGAACAGAGGTCATGACACAAAGAATATGCAAGCCTAGGAGACTAAGGGGTGGGCACATAAGGTGCAGAAGAAATGACACAGTTGGATTTCTGGTTTTGATAGATTTGGTTCTGCAGTAGCTAGCATATGGAAAACTCTAGAAAGCAGACAGGATGATAAGCCAAGACTTTAGAGATAAGAGACTCTAGGGATTAGAAGATTGTCATTTATAGGGTCACTACTAAAGTCACAGATGTAGGCAAGATTGCTCAGGTTAATAATGAGAGGAGTCTGGCGAATGTCTATCCTGAGCACAGGGAACTCCCAAGGAAGCATTGAAGTCACGTAAAGCAAAAGCCTCTAATGACCAGATGGCTCAGTAGTTAAGCATATGCAGTCTTACAGGGGACATGAGCTCACATCCCAGCAACCATGTCATAACTACTGGTAACTCCAGGTCCAGGGGATCCAGTGTCCCCTTATGGCCTCCATGGGACCTGAACCCACATTCATCCACTTAAAGTAAAACAAATCTTTAAAAGGAACCAAACAGTGAACTATGTGATCTGCTAGAGATTTGGGCCAGGGAACTAGGAGATTACAGATGGCCAGCAAAGGGGTTGTGGCAGATATCTTTGCCTCTAGCATAGCCAACTGCCATTAAGCCCACTCTGTCTCCTTGTATTTCTATTTGTGGTCCAAGTATATTTGAATGCCAACTAAGATATTTGTGAAATCTGGCAGGTTTATCTAGAGAGATTTAGACAGAAGGGCAAGACAAATCAATTCATGCAGCTGAGACCAGCTGGCAAAACCCTTCAAAGCCACGATGGTTTTTGTCCTGTGACCTGCCAATGTATTTAAAGCTAAGACTTAAACTGAGAACAACTTTATTATTAGAAAGTGAGACAAAATTCTCCCAATCAAGTAGAGAAATCATGACAGCGAGTGTAGGTCCAGGAAGCAATCAAGCACTCATGCTCGGTGATTTAAATGTTCTGGGATCATTCGCAGATGCCCTCTGCTGCTCTCTCTCTACCTCCTTCGCATTGGCTAGTGACCAAACCTTAAGCAAAATGGCAAGGGGAGCACAGTGTTACCACAGTGAGAATATTTGTCTGTGTGTATTATGAGTTATCTGAGGCCAATTTAGATATTTATATACTTTTATTCTTTTTGTTGGCTGCCAATATTTTCTAGAGTTTAGAAGTTCATTGTTTGTTCCTTGATAAGTCTGCTATCTCAAGGCATGTTTCAACTAAAGCAGATCAGTTCTACTGTAAATCTAGCCCTTTATTAAGCAGTAAGAACAAAAACACACGCAATCATGAACTGATCAAATTTCTAGTTTTGTGTATCTGTCGCCTAATGCTTAAGTTCCTTTCACATGAGAGGGAAGTACCCAACCAATGTTCAAGCCTGTGCACACCCTGACTCCTTCTTACTTCCCCAAAGGGAAATTATGTGTTTGGTCGTTCTCTGGCGCAAACTAAACAGTGATAGTGAAAACCTATGTCGTCAAATATGGACTAGGGAGTATACAACAGTTATGCTTTGCCTAAAAACAGGGATCTGTCCTAAGAGATGTCATGAGGCGAACTCATCGTTGTGTAAACAGGAGAGAGTGTCCTATATCCAGATGGTATAGGTCCCTTCCTTAACCTGGTCGTTTGATGCAGTCAAGAGTGACAGAAAACGTGACACCTGGGAGTCTCCTGCAGGAACAGCATCATGTCCTATTTTATGATCATGTTACAGTTGTGTTGAGGTAACACAATGATTAAAAGTATAGGACCATTAGTATGCAAGCCAGCATGTTTTTTTCTCATCCGGTACTGTACTTAGCTGCTTGTGTGTGTGATCGTGTGATGGCGTGGTGTACATGTGTGTTGTGTGTGTTTAAGTCTGAGAGTGATGTCACATGTCTTTCCTTGATGATGGTCCACCTTTGCTTGTTGGAATAGGGCTCCTCATTGATCCTGAAGTTCATCGTTTTGCTCAGATTAACTGGTCACTGAGCTTCAGGGTCCACATCTCTCTCCACTTTCTAACCCTTAGTACTAGAGTTATGGACACACGCCACTGCGCTTGGCCTTTAAAATGTGGGTGCTAAGAAACTTATGCCTACCACAGCAGGCATCTTACCTACCAAGCCATCTCCTCAGCCCTGAGCATGCTTCACTTTTAGTCATCCTTAAAACTGTTATACATGTGAATTTCCCCCCATGTTCTATACCTTATATTATTGGCTGCATTATTATTTGCATCACCATCAAGATATGACTAATTCATCAGGCTGTAACATGCTAGTGGGATAGCAGTAAATGATGGGAATTTTTCATCTCTCATAATCTTCTGGGACCACATCTGTATATATATATATACATATATACATACATATATATATATGGTTGTTTGTTGAATGAAATTTTATTATGCAGCACATGATCAGATATTTTAAGTATATGTATATGTATACTTAAATATATATGTATATATACATATACAACATTCTAGAGTATAAAGTGAATTGTCTTAAGTATAGTAGTGATAATGTCTAAGTGGAAATTACAGGTAACATAGCAACCATATTATATTGCTTTTATGGGAATAAAAGTCACCATGGTAGGGTGAATTATGAATCAAAAAGATGTCCATGTCCTTATCTTTAGAATATGAATTTATTACCTTATAGCAGAAGGAAATTGGATTAGAAATAGGGGATATTCCACGTTATCTGGATGGACCTAAAGGTCATCTCAAGGAAGAGTGAGTCAGAGGGAGATAGACTCTGATAGGAAAGATGTGTTGATAGAAATGGCCTGGAGTGGAGGAGACTAGAGAAAACCCGTAGAAGACAGGAAGGACTAGAATTTGAAATAGTGAAGGCAATGTGTTTTGTCCTCAGAGCCTCTAGAGAAAATGTGGTCTTTCTACACCTTGGAAACTGATTTCAGATTTCTAACTCCAGCAATTGTGAGGTAATGGATAAGCAATGTTTTAAGCCTCTACATTTGAGGTAATTCATTATAGTAGCCTCAGGAAAGGAATACAGCCATCTATCCTAATGTCAGCAGCATCATGGTCCAGCTCCTGGACGTTCCCATGGGAGCTGTCCTGAAAACTCACACTGTGTGGCTGACATCTCTTGGCTCTACACTGAGACCATGAAGAATGAAGTACGCATAGTAAAGGTGTTAGATTGTCATTGGGAACAGACTCAAAATCAGCCATTGAATCTGTAAAAGTAAATGATTTCCTTGTCTCTCACCAAACACAATGCAACCACATCACCATTTGAATGGGAATTGAATATAATGAAGCCATATTTTGTTCCATTCAGCCCTCTGGGATTTTATTCTGGCCAAGTACCAGAAGTTCTGTGGCCCTACTCCCACAAATGTTTGCTTGATAGCATGTAACTTACTCAATGACTCTACACCTAAGCAAGTGGGTTACTTTATCAAACACGCATTAGGCTGTCTCAGCCCCCATTAGAGAGTGTTAACAACAAAATGGGACATTCACAGGAACCCAGTACCAGAAGGGAAAGGGATTTTAAGAAACTGAAAGCAGTTGATTATCAGGTTAGAGAGGGAAAAACTGCCTGGACTGCTTCTCAGTGCCAAGCTAGAACAGAGGAGAAGAAAGCAAAAGAGCCTTTGTTTGGAGGATCTGTCCACTTGAATTTTAGAAACAGATTTACTGTTAAAACTGTTGCAAAATTCATGGTAGCTTGAGAGAATTGTTAAAACCTGACTTTTATCCCCCCATGCATTTGTCCCTGGGACTATTAAGAAGTTATACAGAAACATAAATTTATTGTTTGCTCATTCGGAAGCAAGAAATGGCAGTGGCTACTTCCTGATTGTTATGATCAGGAAGTCAATGCCCAAGGAGCAGACCAACCTGATTTTCTAGAAGTCTCTAGACAACAGCCTTCTATTGGCATGGACAATGTAATGTACTATCAAGGCTGATAAAAAATGGAAAATTTCCTTCACATGTGAACTAGCTGTGTCCACAAAGCAGTATAAAGTGGTTCCTGGTTTGCAGGCAAAACACTGGAAGACTATTCAGGCCGGTCACTGGTCTGATAAATTCTCCCATTCATCCACTGAATCAACATCTTAGTACAATACTGGCGTCTTTATTCCAGGTGGCAGAAAATTTTCACTGTCTACTTTTAAAATTTACAATGGCCTCCCCCAAGTTTTTAATTAGTAATAGTGTTATCAGAAAGCGGGAGGCGAAGTAGAAAAGAAACAGAGGAAAGAATGATACATTAAATAAAACAATATTTAGGTATTGTCGGACCATTGGGGTTTAAACATTTTCATGTGGTTGTACAATTGTCTAGAAATTGAAAAACAAACAAGACCAGGAAGCTGTACAAAAGCAAATTATTTCCTCTTTCAGCTCTTCAAGGTGCTGTCAGCCTAGGAAGTGACCATTGGCCCTCAGGTGAATGCTAGCTGGGGTCTGCCCTTGTCTTCACCATGTAAACTGCGTCTCCAGGGTTCTCAGACAGGGCTACCCCCTTGTCAGAAAAGAAGGTTATGTTTGAACTAGACTTTCTGGCTCTGGTTTGCCTTATTGATTTTAACCCGTTCTCTTTTAGTGAGTGATGGAAAATGCCCACAGGGAGAGCAGCTCAATAGCAAAATGACAAAGGTAGAGAAGAGATAAAAATAAACCTGAGAATGTCTGTGTTCTCACTAAACCTAGCCTTGGTTCAGGTTGTTCTTTCTCCCGTACCTTTCACTTTGCAGGGACAGCAGCCCTGAGCCAAACTTCCAGAATAGCTTGATCCATTTTCCTTTTCATAATGGGCTTCTTAGTTACCTTTTCTAAATATGACACTCATATCCTAGAGATAAAAATCTGTTTTCTAAATAAAGATATTGTTGTTACCTATGTGGTAACAGAGAAAATGTGGCTGGCAAGAACTCAAAGCAGAAAGGGCAAGTGGGAGTCAGAAACTCCCTTCATTGAAATATAGCTTAGTGCCCCACATCTCCTAACATTTACTTTTTGCCGAGGTGGGAGTCTGGTGGTAGATAATCATATTGGGTGTATAAACAGATTGTGTTCACCTGGGATAATGCTACTGCTTGTTTTAAAAGTTGAACTGGAGGGTATATGGATGTAAATCTCAGGGACAGTAAAAGGTTTTAATCATGGTCAAACTCTCCTGAATCCAAAGAGCAGAAATGCCCTCAAGAAAGTCGGACTGCAGATTGTGAAGGTGGATCAGTGGGCAGAGTGCTTGCTTTGTAAGCATGATGGCCTGGACTTGATTCCCAGTGCTAAGGGGCTGAACCAGGAGGTCCCCTGGAACTCACTGACCAGGTAGCCTAACCTGATTGTCTAGTACCAGGCCAAAGAGAGACCTAGATTTTTTTTTTTAAAAAATGCATAAACACCCAAGGAATAGCAGCACTCTGGCTTCCACAGGCATATGAACTTACATGCACACTTATCTGTACACACACACACACACACACACACACGCACACACACACACCATATGAAATCCATGTGTTGAACTCTGTTGTCTCTGGGGGTTTATTTAACATGTGAGTTCTCAAACTCTGAGTAGCTATTGTACCTGTGTGTTCAGTGGCTATACTAAGGATAGATGCTATTTTTGTGAGCTTGTTTATTCTCTCACTTACTCATTCATCCGTTCATCCATTTCATATACTGATTTCTCATTCTTATTTTGCGTAAGTTGCAAGTATAGTATAAAGAATTCCTATAGGTTTTTTTAAATCTATAGTTGCTAAATGTTAATTTCACCAAAATTTAAAAATCAGTGTATGTATGTATGTATGTATGTATGTAACCAGTCATGTTATTTTTATGAGACATTTCATAGAATATTGAAGATACAGTATTTTTACTTTTTCTCTTAAATACTTCAGTATTTTTTGTTACAAGCAAGCAGTTCTCTTATGCAACATAATATAATCTGATATTATCAGACAAGTATCGTTGATATTATATAATTTAACCTATGTACACAATTAAAATTTTGTCAATTCATCTACTTTTAATAAAAAATATTATGTTTATGGGTATTTTACTGCATTTGTACCATGTGTGTACATGGTACCTGCAGAGAAGAGGACCATGGACACCTGGAGTAGTAGTTACAGATGTTTGTGAGCCACCATGTAGGTGCTGGGAGTTAAATCCAGGCCCTCTGCAAGAGCTAGAGCTAGCTCTCCAGCCTCGCTTCTTTCTAATTTTTAAAGGCCTTTTTTTTCCCCCATTCATTTTGTTTGTTGGGTTTTTCATTTGTTTTGTTCTCGAGACATAGTTTTTCTGTGTAACAGCTCAGGCTGTGGTGGAACTCAGTTTGTAAACCAGGCTAACCTCGAAACTTCCAGAGATCCATCTGCCTCTGCCTCCCGAGTGCTGCCCTGAAGGGTACTATCACTTCCTGGCTGGGTTTTTGTTCTTGTGTTGTTTTGTTTTCATTCCTTAGCGGAAAATTATTTACAGCCAATAAAACTCATACCAGCTCTATGCACAGGAGGTTCCTGCCTGCCAGCCTGGGCTGACCATGCATTCCTGGCCTCAGGTCGTAGGGCAGACTTCATGCCTGTTCCTGGATTTCTTGTGGCAAGTGTGGTCTGTTTCCTTCCAACTACTGCCATGAGCCATCACCTCTGCCTGAGAGGGAAAGGTGTTGGTTGCCCTTGCCTTAGGAGTCTTGCCTTTCCCTGGGTGATAGTGTTTGCCCACCTCTGTCCCATTCCTGTGCCAAAAGCCTCACTCCAAGGTGATGTTATTGGGAGACACGGCTTTGGAGAGGATAAGGGTTCTCACAAATGAACTGGTGTCCTCAGAGTAGATCCAGAGAGCTGCTTTGCCCCTTCCACCATGTGAAGAGGCAGCAGAACGATGCTATCTGTGAACCAGAAAATGGTCCTCGCCATGCAATGATTCCTCCCTTGTGTGGATCTTGGACTTTTCTGCCCCCAGAACAGTAAGAAATAGATAGGTCTGTGTGTGTGTGTGTGTGTGTGTGTGTGTGTGTGTGAGAGAGAGAGAGAGAGAGAGAGAGAGAGAGAGAGAGAGAGAGAGAGAGAGCATGCCATCCCACAGTGTTTGGTTACAGCAACCTAAGCAGAAAGAGGTAGCAGGGGTGTGGCTTCATTCTCAGGCCTACACAACAGGAAGCCTTCCCTCCTGCCTGTCTCTCCTCAACCATCTTGCTTGCCTGTCTTTCTTTGAGTTCTGGTGGGTCCCAGAAGAGCCGAGTGGTGGTAGGTGTGATCTCTCCTTATTCCTATAGCCCCGGGGTCCTATTATCTCACAGTAGCCTGCATGGGCTATTCAAAATCAGTCACAGAACGTTATCTGAATCCTACTTTCCAGATTATACATGACATCTGGTATTCCCATCAGGGAAGCGTGGGCTGAGGTCCTGCCTCTTCTTAGGGATCCAGGGTTCCCTAGGACGCTGAGCAGACTGATTGTCCTACAACCACAGGTCCATGCAGACTACAAAGAGAATCACTACTTCACTTCCACAGAGGGGACTGGGAGGAGCTCCATACCTTTTTAACAATTATGCACGGTGATCGTTTCACAGGTATTGCAAAAAATGTCCAGTAAAGGTGTATGGTTTAACAGCCTTTAAGAAATGATGCACAGTTTCCCAACAAAGTGAAAAGCCATATCCTATGGGGAAAATCTTTGAGAAATCAATTATCACATCAGGGGTAGCTGGATGTCCAGGAGGCCACACTGGTATGCTTCCTGATGGAAACACTTTCTAGGCAGTTGCTGTTTTAAGGATGGTTTTTCATTTTTTCTATACGCTGAATAGAAACCAGAGATCCATTTTACAGATTTTTGAGCATCTCTGAAGTTGGTTTGTTTCTCCTATGCCCAAGAAAACATTTAGAAAAAAATTACAATTATTTCTTTTCTTATTAGTATTGCAAAAATTAAAAGATTCAGATATTTATGCATTATTCTTGTAATTTTTTCCCTATAAAACAATCATCTGAAAGCCTAAAGATACCCCTACCACTGATTGAAAAGTTGGCTTTGAAATGTCTATTTAATTGTATTCCCAATAGACAGCCATTCTTGCAGTCTTTCTGATCTATGGTGACATGGTGACATTCTTTCTCACTTCCCAGAGTCATAGAAGGAAATCTGATAGGCCTCATTCACCTCTGCTGAACTAAGGCATGGGCTTACTTAGTAAAGGCTTTTAGCCAGGTGACCTACTCTGAAAGTTTGAGGAAACCCTCAAGTGTTTGAAGGAAAACAACTGGTTATGAGGGGGAAAATCCTTTATGATATTACTCAGCTTCCTTCATTAACAACTATAAATAGAAAGCTTCCATTAGGAAGCCTGCCAGTGTAGACTCCTGGACATCCAGCTACCCTGAATGTGTTAATTGATTTCTGAAAGATTTTCCCGTAGGATATGGCTTTTCACTTTGTTGGGAAACTGCGTCATTTCTTTAAGGCAGTTAAGTCATAAACCTTTATTGGACATCTTTTGTGATATCTGCTGTAGAGATCTGAAATATTGCCTGAGAAACAATGACCCTGCATGATTATTGAGAAGGTATCTAGTTCCTTCCAGACGCCTCTGAGTGTAGATTTCCCAGTGATGATTCCCCACTGCATCCTAGTCTCACAGTGTGTTTTACTACCCATCCTCTGGGGCAGTGACAAAGCTAAGTATGTTTCCTTTCAATGTATGTCCACAAACTTTTTGTCTCCCTCTGAACCTCTCGACAGACACCAATGGTCTGAGGCATCACCTCAATAATCTAAAACTACTTTTACCAAGTATCTCACTAAAGAAAGATGCCTTCATTCACATCCACAAAACATCAGAGGAAGCAAGCTTACTCTGTGTCCCAGACAATACATTTAATATATGTGGGGTTTTTTCCTTTTTATTAAAGCAAAGAGTAGTAGAATCTTGGGCAGCTGTCTCCCCAGGGTCCTCTAATATCTCTGTGGGCTGGAAACCTAATCTATAGCTAGTCAGAGGTTTCTTACCTCTAGATGAGGCTGAGATCCACTCACACTGGAGGGTATTTTCTGATACGTATGAGGTGGTCTGTGGTCTCTACATTGCTGCATACATTTTTTTTTATTGTGGTGCGTGTGTTATTTGGCTGCTACCAGTTTCCATGCAGAGTTCTTGGCCTCTCAGTATTTCTTGATTTCCCAGGGAGAAAAGGGAATGTGCTCTTGATTGTAAACTGAATGAAGTGATTGTCACTGATTCCTGGTAAGTTGGAAATGGATCTCAGCCTCCAAGGATGAGTCATCTTAGGTGTGTCCAGGGTTTGCAGTGCCACACAGGCACTATTTCCTGCTGGGCTCAGTGTGTCTCAGCATTAGCTTTGGCTCAAGGACATAAAGGTGACATTCCGAGAACAAGTTCTCAGTGGCAGAAGTGGACATCTGGCCTCTCCCTTCACCTGAGATTCTTTTTAAGCTTGTCTGAGGTTGGGACTGGTGTTAGAACTTTTGCTGTGCCCACTGATGATTCTCTTGTTGAGGGTTGTGTTACTTTTGAGAGCTTGACAGAGAGAAATAAAATAGTCCTGAGAGTCCAGTATTCTTTGTATTTTACCACAGACAAATTACTAACTGACCAGAAATAAGTTGGGATTTGGAACAAACTCCTAGTAGCATAGTTACTATGACTTTGTGACTTATTCATGATTATTTACATTTCATATTCTCTCCCATGATATCATTTATGCCCTTGTGTGCTTTTTGCAAGAGCGTGGGGGGGGGGACTTGCAAAATCAAGTCGTGCCTGTGGCTATAAGTTATCAGAGCTGAACCTAGCAGATTATAGTCAATTATATAAACAGGCTCTTAGCCTCGAGGGGGGATGCTGTTTTATTTTTTTTCTCCCCATTATTAATATGGGCTTTAGCATATTACAAATATAGGAAAATACAAAGATAAACTGAAACATTACCTATTTGTGAACAAGTGTGCTCTTAGCTTTAGCTCGATCAAACAGAGTTGTCTATACCACAAGAATGCTAGAAAACAAGGAAGCCTATCTCTCTCTATCTGTATCTATATTTATATTATCATCCTTAGAAATTAGGTAGTGCTGTAATGCAGTTTGGGAGCTACAAGTGAGTATCTAACTTGTAAATATGTTGAGTTATTCTGATGAATTAGTAAGAACACCTCTTTCTTCTATCTCATGTAGGGGGAGCAAGGACCTCAAGGTTTCCCAGGGTCAAAGGGCACAGTGGGCCTTGGCCTCCCTGGTCAGAAGGTAAGTGTACCAAGATCTTAAGGAAATGCTTAGGCTCAAGGTCTCAGCGTCTTAGCCTTGATTTGGACTGAGACCGCATGTTTCCTGTCTGTTCCACCACACTGAGAAATCTACCTGTGATGGCATCCAATGCTCTATTTCCCCTCATCCTTCAAAGACAGTCAATAAAAGAATAAATCCTTAGGAGACAGACACCAGAAATCCCAGGAACCTGGTAAATTATACAACAGTTGAGTTTCCTGAAGGCTCCAAGCTGATCAGAAGGTGTCTCAATGCCTCTTAAGTGGAAATTGTCTTTTTATCCCACATGTCTATTTATGCCAACAGAATTCTAAGTCTTTAAAGGGATTTTTGGCTGCAACAAAGCAAACTGTAGGATTATTTTTTCTTGAAGCTTATTTGGCTTTAATGTTCAGGGTCTAAAGTTCTCTTTTAACCGTATTATACAGGGAGAGCATGGAGAACGGGGCGATGTTGGGAGGAAAGGTGAAAAGGGAGAAATCGGAGAGCCTGGATCTCCAGGAAAACAGGCAAGATGTTTTTTCAAGCCTCATTAAAGCTTTGGCTTTACCCTCTCAACGGGGTCCAGCCTAACCTGACTGTTATTCTTTGTCCACTAAGTAGGGGTTACAAGGACCTAAAGGAGACCTGGGACTTACAGTGAGTATCTATCCTAGATGGTAATTGAGGGGTCCATAATTGCCGAATTACTATATTCATGTAGGAGCTCTAGAATTATGACTTTTTGGATGTTTGGTTGCTCTGTTTAAATGATGGTGCCTGCTGTCAGGCCAGTGTTGACTTGAGCGCATGAGATAATTGCATCTGGATATGGGGATGGGAGATGGGGGATGGGAGTGGGGGTGGGGGATGGAGGTGGGGATGGGGGATGGGGGATGGGGTGGGGATGGGGGATGGGAGGATAGTACTGGGAAGGCACTCACAACCATATGTGAACAAGTGGAGCTGCTCCTTTCTGGCCTGTGATAGAAATGGTCAGGTTGGTATATTGGCAACAAGGAACTGATCTGCCTAAGAGAAGTGGCAGAGACCAAATGAGTTTTTATTTCCTGTGCCTTTTCTCACTGATAGCAGGCTGGGGGCTCCTTTTACTCAAGCTCGTTCCTTAAGGAAGTGCTGAGAAAGCAGTTATCTCAAAGCTGGGATTATGCTTATACATGCATTTTGTCTGTTGAATCTCCACAAATGGTTTTCTACTGTTTTCATTTACTGTTTTTTTTTTTTTTTTTTTTAAGATGGTTTTTAAAATTCTAACGGGTCGGAAGGCTCTAGAATTTTCATAGCAAATTCAAACTCTTCCTTTCCTTTCTAATTTGAAATCATTTCCCTCCCTGGATATTAGAAAAGGAGACCTTTAGTTCTTTTTCCTTTTCCCTCAGTTATCATCTGGGGATGCAAATCTTATGTCTAGTGGCAGGAAAACCTACAAGAGAAGGGAGTCTGACTTGTCATGACCACAGCTTCTGTCTCATGTCCCCTACCAATAGGATCCCCAAAGATGTCTACAATGAAAGTAGAGCCATGTGTGTGGCAGCTGCCTGCTGATAGTAGCAGAGACTGTGTGTGAACTATGGAAGGAGCATTCCCCCTGGTTTAATTCCTGCCTTGCTGTTCTAACATGGGGGTGGGGTAGAACTATTTGCTTTCATTTAGTCGTCTGTACACTCATTTCACCAACATTCCTTGGGTATTTACTGTGGCCAGACTTACAGATATGCACTGTGAAGTGGGAGGCTGTGGAAAATATGAGACTCTATGACCCTGAATTCAGGAGAAAGAGACATAAGTTCATCTACCATGTGATGAATATTTTGCTAGAAATATGGGGGGGGGGGGCGGGCAGGCCAGAGGAAACAAAATGATATTGCTAATATTTGGGGCAGGAGACTATCTCTCGAACAGAAGGTTTTGTTTTGTAAATTTCTTCATTCTTTGACAGCTTCATGCAGGCCAATCTATAGTGGGTTTCTGTGATAGATAGATAGATAGATAGATAGATAGATAGATAGATAGATAGATAGATAGATAGATAGATAGAGGGTTTCTCTTGTCCACTCTCTGTTTAGCTGAACCCCATTCTCCCCAGAAACTCCCCTTCAAACTTCCATGTTGTATATGTGTATGCATGTGCATGTGCATGTGCGCGTGCATGTGCGAATTTAATTATGGTTGTTTACATGACCACAGATGGGAGGTTATTTACATAGCCTACTTTTCAGATACTTCTGATGGAAAAAACCACCAACCACTGATTGCCTGGGCCCCATGAAGGAGTGAGGCCTCATGTGCCTCTCCCACTGTCTTAGTTAAGGTTTCACTGCTGTGAACAGACACCAAGACCAATACAAGTCTTATAAAGGACAACATTTAATTGAGGCTGGCTTAAAGGTTCAGAGGTTCAGTCTATTATCATCGAGGAAGGAACAAGGCAGTATCCAGGCAGGCATGGTGCAGGCAAAGCTGAGAGTTCTACATCTTCATCTGAAGGCTGAATATTGGTTTCCAGGCAGCTAGGATAAGGGCCTTAAAGCCCATACCCACAGTGACACACCTGCTCCAAAAAGGCTACACCTTCTCCAACAGGGCCACACCCTCTAATAGTGCCACTCCCTGGGCTGAGCATGTACAAACAACACCCACCCTAAGTCATGGGCATGTCTTGTGCAGGTAGCCACAACTGTAGTGAGTTCATGAGCCAAATAACTGTGGGGTACCCAGGAGTCTTTTTTTGGCTCATCCCCTTATCCTTCAGCTACTATATTTTTGCTACTCTTTCTCATGCTATATTGTCTGAGCCTTGAACGAGGAGATATAAATGTCCCACTTAGGCCTAGACTCTTTATTATTACTTATTAGCACTTCAGCCAGTTATGCATTAATTATATGATTTATTTTTTTAAGACTGGGTTCTGTCAATTCCTCCTCCCCTTTCAGCCTTGGTATTTCCCATTGTTTGAACTCAGGCTTCAATTTCCTGTCCTTAAACTCAACAGGGAAGGTCAGCAGTTAAAGGCAAGAGGGTACATATTTTGAAATGCTAACTGAATAGCATAGTCAAATCGCATAGGGTAAATCAAAATACACTGTTGTTTTTGCTGTGAATATTGAAAGCACCCTTTCAGATTGTGGTAAATCCACTGTTTTATAAAAGGCTAACAGATGGCCGGTGAGATGGCTCAGTGGATAAGGGTGTTTGTCCCCATACAGTGTAAGCCTAACGACCTGAGTTTGATTCCTGAAACCTCCATGAGACTTTACATGTACACTGTAGCAAGTACCATCTCCACCTCTCCCTACCCCCATCTCCTCATCTCTGTCTCTATCTCTTTCTTTCACATACACATAAAACAGTAATAATAGTAATATTAATAATAAATAAATAAATTTGGAAAAACCAAAAGGCTGAGCATTCTTGCTTTGGGCAAACTGGCTGTGGTCCCTGTTTAAACAGTTACATGTACCATAAATCTGCCTATAGTTTGGAGCACTCCTTAGAGCACCAGAACTTACATCCTACAGTCATCTGAGCGTGTTCAGGTAGATGCCCCAGAGATGCACCAAACTTCCTGGGGCTCAGACACCCAGCTCCTCCCTGCCTCTCTTCATTCGTCCATAGCCCAGAACAAGCCCATGAGCATTTGCTTCCATTTAAAATCCCTCTTTCCCCACCACCTTCCCTTAGCTACTTCTCAACCCTTTTTATTCCCCATCGAGAGTGTGATTGTGTAGTAATAATAACTAATACTGTGCCTTAAATAAAATTAGTTTCCTTCTATTCAACTATTGGAGGTATCAGTCCTTAGAAGCTCATGTGGTGGTATATCCCAGGAGGAAGACTATAGATCCCAAGGTAGCCTGGGCTACTTAGTGAGAACTTATTTCTAATAAACCAGATGAAATACTTACATTTTTTCCTTTCTAGATATATTTAACATATATACATACACTTTCCTTTTCAGCACTTATCCTAGTTTTAGATATATCAACTCTGAGTACAGAAAAGTGTGGCAGAAGAAGAGAGACCATTGTTGACACCTTCTTCTTATATAACTTGATTAGTGCAACCCTGCATCGCATTAAGAATCGTTGTTTTCACTTAACTTGTAATAAAACCATGGTTGGATGAAAAGAACCTCAATAGTTTCCATTAATGCTGCTGTTAACTAATCTGCATCTCCAGTTACATATATGGTCTCTCCCAACTCTGTCGTTTTTGATCTGTTCTTTAAAGCTCCACTTTGCACCTGATAGGTTTCTCTTTTTTGGTTGATTCTGCTGTTCTTACCTGTTGAGATCTGTGGTTCTTGAGATCATCACTTTCAGCTCCATGTCTGGCTGCTGTCATCTGTCTAAACACTTGGACATAAGCCACAAGCAGCGTTGTGGCATTGGTAGACTGACTTTGGGAAGCCTGTCCTGCAGGGCCTGGCTAATAGATCAGGAACAGGGAGGAGCTTTTAAAAGCATTTCATAAAGAATCAGAAAGAAAACTGAGGAGGGAACTTTAAGAACTGAGTGCTGGAACAGAACAAGATTGAAGTATGGGGACTCTAGGCCTCGGTGTTTGCCTTAGTGGCTAGCACACAGACTAAATCATTTTGCTGATTTGCAGCATCCTTGCAGAGACAGTACCCCATAGGCTCAGACCTGTGCACATTCACCTCATATAATCTGCATCATCACCCTGAGACACAGAAACTGTTATGTCCTCTGATAGCCTGGGGCCCACAGCTGATGTGTACTGAAGTTACAAAAAGATCTAAAAGCCCAAGCTATTAAGTTTCACTATTCAGCCTCATTGGTGTATGACACATTATATCCACCTTTCAACTTTTGTGCTTTTTGTTTCATTTTTCTCCAGTGAAGGAGTGAATCAAATGGTCCATTGTCAGTTATAGGACGAATTGCTAATGATTGCAGGAAACATGCTATAGTCATAAATTTAATGCTAATACATTTTTCTTTTTCCCCAGAGAGAAGAAATTATCAAACTTATCATTGAAATATGTGGTAAGATTTAATTATCAAGAATGTGAAATGCTCTATATGACATCAGCCCCACTGTGCCCTATGTTGCTGAGCTAACATGGATCATTCAGGAGATACATGTGCATTGTTGGTGGGGAGATAGGAATCTTATGTGAAAAGTCAGTGGAAAATGGAGAGGTGACACCGAGGGAGGCTGTAGGCACCCTGCTAGGCAACTGTTTTCTTGTTTTGTTTTTTTTTCTTTTTTTCTTTTTTTTTTTTCAAAGCTGTCTATGCAGTGGGAGGCTCCAGGGTGTGGGTAACATGGCATTTATATTCACTGTGCTCATCTGTAGTCAGTAGCTTACCTGAGTCTGGGAAGAGAACTGACTGGCACAATGGAGATTTGGTTGCAGAAGCCACTGGCACCTGGAGACTAGCTAAGTGATTGTCACATGTTTACCCCTAAGCCCGGGTTTCTTTCCAAAGTGAGTTTGGAATGCGATTTCTGCAACTGCTTTCAATCTCACAAGCAGGAAGACATTCAGGGATTTGCCTTGTTTCACAAGGAAATCTAAATTCTTCCATGCCTGACACATTAGAGTTAGAGTTACTAGAGAGAGGGAAGAAGGAAAAAGTTTAGCTAAAAGCAGAAAATGGATGGGATAATGATGACTTCCCTGTTTGAAGTGGACAGAGGCAAGAATAGCACCAAAATCCTAGCAATTCTTTGTCTCCTAAAAGCCAGCCCGAGACATCTGGTAATGAGACAATTTAGACATGGATTCTGGATTAGATTTGGGGGGACCCCATCTACTTACTGACCAGTATTTACTGGAGACCCTCTTGTCAAAGGATTCATGGTACTGATGGACTGCTGGCCTCCTTGATAGCATAGAATATGTGGAAGTCTTAATAGTCCTCACGGGGAGAGGGGGTGAAGGAGTCACCTCATAGAACAGCGGCTCTCATGCCAATTAAACTCTACCATCTGTCACTTTATCCATCTGTCATACCATAAATCTCCAGTTTTACTTAAAGATAAGGCCGAAGGTTGAAATTGTAACATCGGGCTGTACCTTAAATACAAACTGTAGAATGAAGAGAACAAACTCAGGTAGTCACCTCTCAGAGAGAGAGAGAAACAAAAGCAAAGAGGCTTATACAGAGCAGACTAAGTTTTATAAAGGGTATATAATACATATATATATATACATATATATATATATATATATATATATATATATAAAATGTTATGTGTGTGTATGTTTGTTTTGTTTTTAATACATTCCCAACCCAGTTTCTCCTCCCTCTACTCCTCTCAGTTCCTCCCTAACTTTCTTCTCACCCAGATCCATTCCTCCTCTGGTTCCCTTCAATAAAGAGATATCCACTGAGGATTTTATATTTTAATGTAAGAAATGGACATACAGGTGTTTATTATCTACTACACTGTAGATAACAACATAACACAAAACAAGACCTGCTTCTCTTCAGCAGCCCTTTCTGCTTTTATATGAATCTGGTAAACTTCAGTGACTTTCTGAGACTTGTGAGTTGTTGATTTTCTCCTTTTGTTGTGTGATACTATTAGTGGAGCAATAGAAACTAATATCTGCTTACATCAGGTAGGGAACCCATGGCAGATCAAAGTAACAACGTTATCAAACTCCAACTTGGTGAATAAATGAGTTTATTGGGGTGACTCTCAGCAGTATATATGGGAGGGGGTCACTTACAGGAACATAAATGACTCTAAGGCATCAGCATTACCAGAAGACAAGCCTAGTATGGGCTAGGCTTGCATGCAGAGCAGAACAGAACACAGAACAGAACACAAAACAAAACACAAAGCAAAACACAAAGCAAAACACAAAACAACACAACACAAAACAAGACCTGCTTCTCTTCAGCAGCCCTTTCTGCTTTTATATGAATCTGGTAAACTTCAGTGACTTTCTGAGACTTGTGAGTTGTTGATTTTCTCCTTTTGGATCTTCATTTTAAGGAGCTTTCCTATAGGTTGGAATGCTTCAATTTGGAGGGAATTTCTACAAAACAGCTCATATATATGAATGAATGACTAAAGCATAGAGTCCAGAGAGAAAAGAGAAGTATTAATTGTTCCCACTTAAACAGGAAAGGAAGGACACAGTTGAGGTCTTTGTTTCATTCCCAACCTTCTTGCCACTGTCCTATCTATATAATATTAATATTTAATGGATTATTTTCATTTCTTCAGTGTTTCTATTTCTACATTCATCTTTTAGGTTGTGGGCCCAAATGCAAAGAGACTCCACTGGAGTTGGTGTTTGTGATTGACAGTTCAGAAAGTGTGGGACCAGAGAACTTTCAGATCATCCAAAGTTTTGTGAAGACTTTGGCTGACCGGGTTGCCTTGGACCTTGGCACAGCCCGAATAGGCATAATCAACTATAGCCACAAGGTGGAGAAGGTGGCTAGCCTGAAGCAATTTTCCAGCAAGGATGACTTCAAGCTGGTGGTAGACAACATGCAGTATCTGGGGGAAGGCACCTATACAGCCACTGCTCTTCAAGCAGCTAATGACATGTTCAAAGAGGCAAGGCCAGGTGTAAAGAAGGTGGCCTTGGTGATCACGGATGGACAGACAGATTCCCGAGATAAAAAGAAGCTGGCAGACGTGGTGAAGGATGCCAATGACTCCAACGTGGAGATATTTGTGATTGGGGTGGTGAAGAAGGATGACCCCAACTTTGAAATTTTTCACGAAGAAATGAATCTCATTGCTACTGATACAGAACATGTGTATCAGTTTGACGACTTCTTTACCCTGCAAGGTAGTCGGCACCGGTGGAAAAGAATATATATTGTTCTTTGCAGTGTCACAGCACCTGCAGTCAGGGAGTTAAAGATGATTCTGTCAATATTACATTATAACCTATAAAGTACAGAAAGTTAAAAACTAAGTGTACTATTGTTGAGTATAGAGGACACAATCCTGAACTTATTCATGTGTAGTAAGTGCGCAGCTGGCTGTGAAGTTTAACTGGAGTTTTCATGCAGTGGATAGGAATGGAGGAAAAGAATAGGACTTAGGATATTGTTTACATTGGTTACTGTTCAAAAGTCCCCTAACTAGAACAAAGGATATAGCAGCAAACAACAAACCCTAAAATTGAAAAGAAATAAAGACAAAACTTGATAAAGTTGTAGACATCTAAAGCAATGAGAGATGAAAGAACAGGGATCAGAGGTCATGTTCTAGTTGCTTACCTTATGTTAGTGACTTATCTTAAGACTAACCTTCAGAAGTGTCACTGTGATAACCTAGGGACATTCTTATACTAAAGATCTTTTCATATTAATTGATATTTACCAATGAGACAGACTAATATACTGTTTCATCTGTATTTCATCTAGGGCAGTAGAGTTTCACAGTAAAAATATGTTACGATCCTTCGGTAAAGATGACTTATTTTGACAGGGCCCAGACTTAATTCTTCTTTATCTACCAATCTGAGAATGGAGTCTTGTATAGCTGGGTACTTCTTCAGTACCTCAGGCCCTTCCTACACCAATGACCAACACTGCCAGCCATTGGGTAACTTACCATACTCAGAACCTTTACTAATCTGGGTCTTCTTTGTCTTACTGTTTTGCTGGCTAATGGGTAGGTTATCTGATAAACATGGTTCATTTGGACTGTTCATGTGTTATAATGATCAGAAGTGTCACACACTTGAGAAAACGGTTATATTTTAACAATTGAATTAAGGCTTTATCAACTTAATAAAGTTTTTAACTTGTTACAATAATGACAGATATATTTTTGGAACAAACTGACCTATTGTTAGCCCTAAAACCAGATCAATGGCCTATTTATATAGTAGGAGGAGGCTAGCTTTTTACAGAATAACACAGTGAGCTGGCACGTTGCATACATGGCCATTGGTATTACTTATGCCAGCTGTGCTAGAGTGTATCATTAAATAAAGAGATTTGACATAATCTTTTACGGGTAATATAAAAATGCTTCCCTCTGTAGTTACTTGTCAGTGTTTCTCCAACAATGGGAGGTAGCTTGTTTTAAGGACAGCGCTGGTCTCCTTAAAGAGGAATTGAGTAAAGTTTCTCCGCTTCTACTAACTCCCTTTTCTGCTTTTTTGTTCTTTAAAAAAGATACTCTGAAGCAAAAGCTGTCTAAAAAAATTTGTGAAGATTTTGACTCCTATCTCATTCAAGTTTTTGGATCATCATCTTTTCAACCTGAATTTGGGGTGTCAGAAAGAGAGGTGAGCAGCTCCGCTCCTAAGCCTGCAAAAGAAATTTCTAAGCTGGTACGTAGCTGCGAGTTGGTAAGTAGCTGTTGGCTCACTCCTCGCACTTAAAGGGTGTAGTTTGGTATCAAAGACATCATCCCCGCCCTACGTGCGCAGAGTCAGCTGAGCTATGTATTTATTGTTTTAGGTCCTTGGTTCCAAGCATTGCCACCTCAATGATAGATTTTCGGTTCTGAAATAACCCTGGAACTTATAACATGAATATGGGATTAATTTTTCCATATTTGATAATTTATTAAATGTTGCAAATGTTATACTTATATTATTTTATTCCCACGATTGTAACCATGAGCCCTGGAACAGATTAATACTATATACATTTACCCCCTTATTATGATTTGTAGATTCTATCTCTCCTCCATTCATTCATTGCTGCATCCACCTTGTACCCACTCAAGTTTTCCCAAAGATTGCATGTATGTCCTAGTGCCAAACTCCTACACTTCATTCCGTGCTCTTTCCCTTTTGTTAATGGAAAGAGAGGGATTGGGGTTGTGCGTGATCGTGGTACAAGGTGGGTGCTCAGCATTGGGGCTCTCCAGCGACGACAGGTGACTTCTGGAGACAGAGACAACCAAGACTGTCTTCTTAGCAAGCTTCTGGGGACTGAGTAAGCCAATCAGATCCAGGGAAAACTGAAGCGTCTCCTATAGTTGTCACAGTTTCTTCCTTGCCATGTTCTCAAGTAAAGTCAGTCTGTCTAGACTGGCTTCTTCTACTTCTGTGGACCTTGTTTAGGGAATGTGGAGAGAGTCATACTACTATTCTTTAAGTTCAATGAAACCTCTGTACTGTCCTTTTATTGAAGCTTCATTAAAGCCAGTCATCATAAGCATGTGTAACAGTATTCTAGTACCAGGATTTGGCTAACCAGATAGACTAAGACTCCAAGAGACTTAAGAATCGGGACTCAGAGCCAGGTTTGTTGAGTCAGGAGTAGGAGTCAGGACTAGGATACCATTCCTAAGGGCACAGATTATAGAATCCACTAGGTTTTTATTCCTTATTCAGAAAGGGCCAGAAATCCTCTGACATGCTTCTGACTACAGGTAAGAATGTGTGATATATGGAAATCTGTTGTAATACTGATTCCAAATAAGTATTTCTATTGGAGCAGGAGACTTACACTAAATTGTTTTGAAATACACACATATGTTTATACCATCAGATATAGATCAGATGTCAACATACTAATGGTCATATCTTAAATACTTTTGACTGACAGTCCATAGAGTTTCTGTATCAGTTTTTCAGTTTTATCTTTGAATTGCAAAAATAGTCATAGAAAATACTCAAGTATATAAGCATTATTGTGCTCTAATAAAATTTTTCTAGCAAATGTCAGCTAGGTTTTAGCTCAGTAGTAAAGTGTGTTTTCGATACCCAGCATTCAAAGCAAAGTAAAACTTATTTATAAAAGCTGGTGGAAACTAGGATTTTACCCACAGGATTTGGCTGGTGCTTGTCTATCTAAAACTTTTAAAGTAAATTAGCAGCAATACTGTATGGCCAGGGCATATGGGTAAGGATATGTGATATATTCTTTTGACACTGTGACTTGACACTGTTGCAGTCTTTGAGATCCATACTTGAGAACCACACAACTGTGTCATGATAGATAGATAAATAGATAGATAGATAGATAGATAGATAGATAGATAGATAGAGATAGATAGATAGATAGATAGATAGATAGATAGATAGATAGATAGATAGATCTTATAATGGTTTAATTAAGTTGTCTTGGTAATTTTTCTATTGCTGTGATGAGACACCATGACATGACCACAGCAAATCTTATAAAGGAAAGCCATTACTTGGGACTGGCTTATAGTGTCAAAGGTTTAGTCCATTACCAGAATGGCTGAATACAGGCTGACATGGTATTAAAGAGGAGCTGTGAGTTCTACATCTTGATCTGCAGGCAGGGGAGAGAGACAGAGACAGAGACAGAGACAGAGGCAGAGACAGAGGCAGAGACAGAGGCAGAGACAGAGGCAGACAGAGGCAGACAGAGGCAGACAGAGGCAGACAGAGACAGACAGACAGAGACAGACAGAGACAGAGACAGACAGACAGAGACAGACAGACAGAGATGGACAGACAGAGATGGACAGACAGAGACGGACAGACAGAGACGGACAGACAGAGACAGACAAACAGACAGACAGACAGACAGACAGACAGAGACAGACAGACAGAGACAGACAGAGACAGACAGAGAATGGGCATGAGCTTTTGAAACCTCAAAGTCCACCTCCAATGGCATACTTCTTTCAAAAAAGGCCACACCCATTCCAACATGGTCACACCTGACCTCTATCAAGTAGCCCCAGTCTCTAACAACCAAGTATTCAAATCTACGGTCCCATGGGGGCCATTCTTATTCAAAGCACCACACAAGCAGTCAGACTTTTGCTGTGCTGTTCCCATAATTATCCTTGGTGGCTCTTGTCCTGCCCTCTAAGCCATGATTCCTCTTTGTGTAACTTATCGCTTGGTTATCTATGTGAACAATTTTCTAATAGGCATTTTGATATTTTCTAAAGTCTTCTTTAAAAGAAACAAGCTCAGGTTTCATTCACCAATGTATGGATAGACAGACCTTTTGTACTCCCTGAACCAAGCTTTGTTTATGTTAACACCCACAATTCCTGCCATCTTATGTGTTGGCTGTGATCCCATGTTTATTAGATAGCTTGGAAAGTACTAGGATGTAATGGTAATGTAAGAGTGGAAGCAGGGGGATGGCTGAAGCACAAGAAGTAGGAGAAATTAGTTAAGGAAGGGAAGTAGAAAATGTCTTGGTCTACTGAAGCTAAGGTTAAAAATAAGATGGATTGGCTTAAATTAACATTTAGTTTTCACTGGAGAATCTGAATGTGATGTTAGGTGACAGCTCACTTCCTGGCTTATCAGCAGATACTCCCTTGTTACATATGTGAATTCTGGAGGAAAACAGAATTTAGTCCATAAAAGGAGGTGTTTTTGATCTAATAATGGGTTGATACTAGTAATTTCCTAAGGGGAGGAGAGAGGGAAAGCTGACTTTAGCACAGGGATCATGTACAAAGGGCGGGGGTGAGCTCCAAAGTTCACGCATGGCAATTCAAGAGAAGAGACAGCTTCGGTAAGGTACCAGGCTAAGGCTTATATATGGTAGAATGGGACTTTGAGAATGAATTATAAATGGTTTCATATGCCATGCTAAGGAGTTTACACTTGGTTCACAGACGAGGTAGTCAGATGGAAGCAGTGTGTAAAGCAAAAGTCATATGATGGTTATTAGGTTATAGAAAGAATGACCCTGGTATGGTGTGGAAGATAGGAGGAGAGGGTGAGGAGGCTGGAATATGAGATGTGTAATAGTCTTGGTGAGAGGTTATGAGGTTATAATTAAACTAAGCAGGGACAGTAGACATAAAAGGAAGGTGTAGAGTGGGGAGCTTTTTCTAGGTAGGATTAGCAGAATTTGGTGACTGGCTTGGAGGTTAGAGCAGGGGTGGGTTTTGATAGGATCCTGGAGATTTGAGCTTAGAGATAAGATAGCCCGAAATACCATAGGCTACAATCAAGACCACTACTACTACTGTTTTGAGAGCAGTTCCTTTTTAAAAAGGAAGATAATGAGTTTGTTTATACCATGTTAAGGGTTTTAGTCATATCCAAGGATAAGTTAATCCAAGAATGAGGAACCATAGGCCACATACCTTTGTTATGGTATTCTAGGAATTCTGATCACTCTGGTAAACAAGTGGCTTTAACTGATCATGACAGATGAAGCATTTTAGCTAAGGGTGAGGGAAGGGAGGATTCAAAAGAGTACATCTAAATTGGTTTGGATTTATAAAACAGCTGCCACATGATCCAGAACTGAGTATATGTTGAGTTCCAGTAGAAGGTGACAATGAATTGGAACTTTGTTGAATGTCCCTGTGTCAATAGGCTTTCTTAGTAGATGAACTTGTAGGCAATCAGTTTTCCAGCAGGTATTTAGTCTGAGCAGTCAATTGTTCATTTATATTCAATTTAACCCTTTGAGTATCTGAGCAATTTCAATGATTAAAGAAATGAGCATGCACAGAAATGAAATGTTATTATAACTATGTAAGTAGTTATTCTTTGAGTTACTTTTCTTTTCTTTTTTTTTAAAGATTTTATTTATTTATTATATGTAAGTACACTGTAGCTGTCTTCAGACCCTCCAGAAGAGGGAGTCAGATCTCGTTAAGGATGGTTGTGAGCCACCATGTGGTTGCTGGGATTTGAACTCTGCATCTTTGGAAGAGCAGTCAGGTGCTCTTACCCGCTGAGCCATCTCACCAGCCAGAGTTACTTTTCTATTGCTGTGAATCAACACCATAACCAAGGTAGTGCTTATAAAACAAAACATTTACCTGAGACTTACTTACAATTTTAGAGGGTTAGTCTATGATCATCACTGTGGGAAGAAGACAGTCATGGCCCCGGAGCCATTGCTGCGAGTTCTACCTTCTGACTCATAGGCAGCAGGCAGGGAAAGAGTCTGAGTCTTGAATGAACTTTTGAAATCTCAAAGCCCACCCCCCAGTGATACACTGCCTTTAACAAGGCCAGACCTGTTAATTCTTGTTAATTCTCCCCAAACTGTCCCACTAATTGGTGACCAAGCATTCAAACCTATGAGCCTACGGGGGCCATTCTTACTCAAAACACCCAGAAACCTTCTGGCACGAGGATCTGTCTACAGTAAGCATAGCTATAATATCCAAGCTTCTAAAATAAAACGAATCAATCAGAACATTTAGGTTCTCAAATAGCTCCCAAGTCTTCAGGCTATTTTGCAAAGTAGGTAAATGCTTCACTTCTCTTCGTTTTGTGTGTGAATCTTATTTCTTTCTTCGTTGTCCTCTATTGCTTCATTGGGGCACCTGCCATTCCATCTGCCTTTTCTTTCTACCAAACTCTTTTCTTAGGGAATGAATTATACACACTTTAATGTGAAATCTAAGTTGATGGTGTCTACCTCAAAGAAAACCTAACCTTTTAAGCATTACATTTAACTATGGAAGGAGTCTCAGTTCTGATTTAGATGTACTCTAAAGATCTGATAACATGTCTGTTGAGAGATAAGGATAGTAAGGGTATCCTGATCCATACATAACCTGCAAACCTTTGCCATTTCTCTTGTAAACTGGTCTATGGGAGCTATATATGATTACCTACCAACTCCTTGGGAAAACTTATATTTGCTCTTTTAATTTATTATTCTTTACTATTAATAATTACATAAGCATACATGTATGTGCCTTAACTTTCCTAATGGATTAAAATCCCTTGAGGATACAAAATACATCGAATTAAACATTGTGCCCTTTACAGGACTTAAAATTATGTTTTGTTTTATACATAGCAGACAGATGAAATACATTCTACACCAGCTACTGGGTTAAAAGAAAAATCTGAAGATTTTCTTCAATGAAAATATCAATTAAATTGTTATAAAAATTATAAAATAATAAGATTTTCAGATCACAGTAGCATGAGGATTAAGACCAAAAATTTGTTTCTTTTTTTAAATACTTTTAGGGTTTTACGATATAGTCTGGCTGTCCTGGAACTCATTGTGTACACCAGTTGACCTTGAACTGCACAAAGATCCTCCTGCCTCTGTCTGCAGAGTCCTGGGACTGAAGGCATGTGCCACTGTACCTGACTTGACAATTATTAAATAGGAACTTAAAACTAAAAATATTCTGCATAGCAAAGGACATAGTTTGTGTGAAAAGGCGGCTTACAGAATAGTTAAAATGCCTCTCCCAGCCACAAAGAGTTAATATCTAGAATATTCAAAGTACACCCACAATCTAGAAAACAAAAACTCAGTTTAAAAATAGAGTTCTTAAAAGATGAAACAAATGACTGAGAAACATTTAAGAAATGTTCAAAATATTTAGCCATCAGGGAAATACAAATTAAAACTACTATAGGATTTCACCTTACCCCTAGTCTGAATAGCTAAGTTTAAAAAAAGAAAGAGAAAAAGAAAGAAAAGATGACAAATGCTGGCCTAAGATATACAGAAAGGGGAACACATACTGACTGCGGATATGAGTATAAACTGGTGTAATCAGTATGGAACTTGATGTAGAAATTCCTCAAAAATCCCAATATAGATCCACCATATGATTCAGCCATACTATCCCTTGGCATATACACAAAGAACTCTATATGATACTATAGAGACCCTGCTCATCCATGTTCATTGCTGCCCTAGTCACAATAGCCAGAAAGTGGAAACAACCCAATGAATAGGATAATAAAAATGTGGCCCATTCACACAGTGGATTATTATGCAGCTGTTAAGAAAAATGAAATGTGCAGGTAAATGGCTGGAGCTAGAAACGATCGTTCTGAGGGAGGAAACGGGGCCTTAAAAAGACCAGGGTTGCATTTTTTTCTCTTATTTTTAGATGTTAGCTTTGAGACTGCAGATATGTGTGTGTGTTCCAAAGTTTGAATTTCCACAAAGGTCTGGAAATTAGTAAAGAGCCATGGAGGAGGGACTTGAAGTAGAGGAGATAGAACATAGGGGTCACGAGAGAATCATGGATCATGAAGGGGTAGGTGGTGTGGGGATGGTAGAACAGGGGAGAAGAAAGAGACTGGGGGGGGGGATAAATTAGGATTTCAGAAAAGTCCTGTGAAAACCCACTACTGTGGATGCTGCCTAAAATAATATCAACACTTCATATTTATTTACTCTTCCTGGTTTGGACAATTGGGTTAAGATTTTCATGATATAAACGAGCAACAGGCACTGAAACCAATTATACATCAACTTATCGGGCCAACAATTATGTCCAGTTAATGACCCATTACTTCCATAAGCATCTTCGGTTCCTATGCAAAGTTGCCTTTCACAATTCTAATGTATTAATAATTAGTGTGCATGTATGGGAGTCAATCCATTTCAACTAGTTTCTTACAGAATTCTTCACTTATTCAGTTTTCTTTTTGAAGAAGTAGAAAGGAATGAAACTTTTTTTTTTTTTTTAGTATTTTGAAAAATTCTTCTTCAACCACATATAACTTAGATAACTGACAGCTAGACCACTTCTTCCCTGAAGAAGGAGGATGTGGGGTTTCTGTACATAATGGTTTCCTAGCAACCAGATGAGAGGCACAGACAAACTAGTGTGGGATGAGCCCCCCAGGGGTAGCATTGTTACCTGCTAGAGGAGGTGTGGTGGAGGAAGTAGGGGAGAAAGTTTCCCTCTTCCTGACATCACCCTGACATCTTCAATGCAGCCTCTACTCTATATGAATCCTTTGCACCAGGGAGCATTGCAGATCAGCATGCATCTCCTGTGTCTTCGCTTGCACCAGCTGCATGCTTCTGTCTCTAGTCCCCCCTCTCTACTTATCGCCTCATCAAGGTCACCCAAATCAGCCATTGCCAAACCAGGCTCCAGTGGGAATTTGTGTTTGTTTTTTAAAACAGGGGCTTATTTTTGTGGTCTGTGCTGACCTGAAACTCACTATGCACCCTAGGCTGACCTCAAATGCACAGCAATCCTTCTGCTTTAACCTCCCGTGTGCTGCGATTACAGATTTGAGCCAACGTGCCTAGCTTCTACTGGAATACTCTCAAAGAACTGCAGCCCTGATCAGGTTCAAACTTGACACTGGAATTGTATGTATGCTTCATCCCAGCCTCTTCTCTGACCTGAGACTATTTAATCCTCCACCTCTGTTCTTCACTGTTCCTTTCTACTTGGTCCAAGGTGGGACCTTACTTTTTCACCCCACCAGACCTCCGTAAGTAGGTTTCAGATTTTCCCATCTTAAGAATAAGTCAACTCAGGCTGGAGAGATGGCTCAGCAGTTAAGAGCACTGACTGCTCTTCCAGAGGTCCTGAGTTCAATTCCCAGCTACCACATGGTGGCTTATAACCATCTGTAATGGGATCCAATGCCCTCTTCTGGTGTGCCTGAAGACAGCACAGTGTACTCATATGCATAAAATAAATAAATATATATAAAAAAAGATTGGTGAACAGAAGTGGATGCTCATAGTCATCTATTGGATGGAACACAGGGCCCCCAATGGAGGAGCTAGAGAAGGTACCCAAGGAACTGAAGGGGTCTGCAAACCCTATAGGAGGAACAACAATATGAACTAACCAGTACCCCCTGAGCTCATGTCTCTAGCTGCATATGTAGCAGAAGATGGCCCCTTGGTCTTGCAAACTTTATATGTCCCAATACAGGGGAATGCCAGGGCCATGAATTGGGTGTGGGTAGGTAGGGGAACAGGGCGCGGGGAGGGTATAGGGGACTTTCGGGATGGCATTTGAAATGTAAATGAAGAAAGTATCTAATAAAAATTGGAAAAAAAGAAATGGAAAAAGATCATAAAGAAAAAAAGAATGAGCCAACTCTGTCTGGATTATTGTAGTTCTTTTGCAGATTTAGATCTGCAAAAGATTTTGTAGATTTAGATCTATCTTCTAGAATAAAACAATCCCCACTAGGCTACTGCCTTCTTCTGCCTTTCTCTTGCTTTTTGGCCTTTTACTTTCTCCATGTCTCATCTCTTCTACTCCTTTCTTCCCTCCCTTCCTCCCCTTTCCCTTTCTTCCTCCCCTTTCCCTCCCTTCCTCCCCTTTCCCTTTCTTCCTCCCCTCACTTGCCCCTAATTCTCTTTCACACCTAATTCTCTCTCATACCTCACCCCTTTCCCATCTCACTGCAGTTGCTTTGCTCTGTAGAAAATTCCTGAAGCAGGTTATAGCCTCTAAATATGTCTCTACAGAGAGGCCACCAAGGACTGGCTAGTCAAATGCTTACTTGATTTCTCTCTCGTGTGTCACATCACAGCCATGGTGTGAAGGTGAATTCTCACTCTCTGCCTACTCTTTTTCCGTTCCTGAAGTGGTTCTTCTTTTTCTCTGTCTGCCTCTTACATACCAAATATATCCCCCTCACCAAGTCTTTGTCCCTTTTCTTTCTCTGAGATTCATTTGCTTTCTTCTTTGAGCGCTGTATAGAAGTAAACTTTTGTCGGTTAATCATATTATAGTGATGATGACCAAGTGCCTTACCTAAAGGCTATAATCAAAGGCACTGAAAACTCCAAGAGACATCAGAGCGAGCTATCGTCGTTTAGTTTCTCCGATGTGGGCCAAGTTAAGCTGGCTTCCTAAAATCAGAATTAATTATCTATAAAAGGTCATGAATATGTCACATCTACATATGTGTTCATATTGGCCAAATCACAATTTACTTGTTTATAAAATAAAATTAGTAGTCTCGTGTGGTAAGAAAGTCAAACCTCAGCAAAACCTATGAAATAGCTAGTTATTAAAATATGAAGTTGCTGGGTAACCTGCTGAAGACTTATTACCCTTTGAGTGAGAGGTGTTCTGTCCTACAGGATAGAAAACAAGGCAGTGGGCATATTGAAAACTGACCTAGAAGAAATATTGCAGACACAGGGTCAGAAAACTTGGTATTCTCAGTACTGAAGATATACACTTTATTTCCTCAGCTCCAAAGTCTATGGTTTTTTCCCACAGTTTTATAAATTCTAATGTGGAGATGCTTCTATTTCATGTGTATTTTATTTCTAAAAGACTTCTAACTTTTTTTGTGCTACTTCAAGATGAATGGCATTTAAAATATGGGAGGCTTTAAGCTGAGTATGACCCTGTATTCTACCTCTGTAAAAGGCCCAGTCAGTCTGGGAAAGGGCAGTCCAAGGTCAAGGTGGTCTGGAAACCTTGGAATGCAAGTAAATTTCAGTGTGTAGGTGCTGATAGACCTCCAAAGAAAGAATAGCACCCGGGAGAGTCCATCTGAGAGGAATCCAGTGAACCAGACACACAGCTTTGAAGGTTTTGACTCAGGAGCCAGCATCTACCAGGTGACCTACCATGCTGGAAGGTACTAACTGCAAACACTGCAGTCAGTGTACTTGTTTTTTTTTGGGGGGGGAGAGAATATTTTATTTTATGTGTAAGAGTGCTTTGCCTGCATGTGTGTATGTGTACCATGTGAATGCTTGGAGCCCTTGGAAGTCAGAAGGTGGCACTGGATCCCCATGTGACTAGAGTTGTTGATGGCTATCAGCTGCCATGTGGGTTCTGGGAACTGACTCCGGTCCTCTGTAAGAACAGCAAGTATTTTTAACCACCGAACCAACCCTTCTGCTCCTGGCTTGCTTTTGAACAGTGATATAGAGCAGAAATGGACAGAGTGTTGGGCAGGCTTATGATTTCAGGTTTAAGCTTTATAAATGGAACAAGAAAGAAGCAGAAACAGGCACCTGTGCGCTCACCCATGGATGAACGAGAGAGTGTTACCTGTTGCTTTAGAGTCAGTCACAACCTAAGCTCAAGTCCTCTGAGCCATCCTTTTGTCCTCTCCTGTAGCACTGATTTGGTCTTTGTTCTGCTAGTTAGGTTTGGGTGGCTTAAATCCTCTGTTAGAGGGCGCTCTGTCTTCTCTACTCACCAGCCCTGTCGTCTTTAGAAGGTTCCTGACATCCCTAGAGACATTGGGTAACCCACACCTTTTACTACCTCCCCCTTTTGTACTAAATTCAACTTAACAATATGCATGATGGGAGTTTTCTAACTCATGGTGAATTTATTCAGTGCTTACCAGTTGCCTGTTCAATGCTGTAGAGATTAAAGGGGGGGGGGGAGAGTAAAACAGGGAAGAGAAACAGGAAGGAGGGGGAAAGGAGGGAAGGGAAAGAATAGGCATAAATTAGTTGCCCTGCTGATGCACATATTCATCCATATTGTGATGGTTAGACTTGGTTGTCAACTTGACATCACCTAGACTCAACAGGGAAGGACCCTGGGAGAAATGCAAAGGAGTGGGTAACCTGAGCCCTAGCATGCATGCCTTAGTTCACTGTCCTCTGCTCTTGCTCTAGATATGATAAGACCGGCTGATTGAAGTTCCCCCCCGCCTTGCCTTGACTACCACAGAGTATACCTGGAGATTTGTCTTCCTTACATTGCTTCTGTCAGGGCATTTTATTACAGTAACAGGCAATGATAATTAAGAGACACAGAAAACATGAAAGGTTGTAAAATTGGGAACAGAAAACATTTTTCTTTCTCCTGTATCTTTTTAGGCTCATTGGCTGGGGCTCTGCAAATCTGATTGATGGGAGATAGACTAGTAGAAGTAGAAACAAACAGAGGCTTATTAATATGAGCAACGTACATGCACAGAGGGTCATGCCTTCAGTGACTGACTCCAAGGGAGGCTTGCATGTGAGCTTGAGCGGCCTCCTAAAAAAACAGGAACTTTGGAGAGGAGAGACAAGACCAAGGAAAAGGACTGTGTTTCCAGAGCAAAAAAAAAATCGTGGGGAGGTGAAAATATGGGAACTGGGAGATACAAGCTAGATCATGTTTGTTCCGAAGTCTTCTGGCACTACCCTTTTGCTAACGGTAGTGGGTCTCCACTGATAATTCTGTCTTTGGTAGAGAAGGGAGCAGGAGACACTTTAGAAAAAAAAAATTATCTCTTGCTTTTAGGCCAATGAAGAAGGGAAGAGTGATCTTCTTGTATTTATTTCTAACTACCTTCACCTCAAAATAATTAATATCCCAAAGTGATATATTTAGGGTTGGCTTATTCTGCTTGGTGTAGGGTGGTTAATGATTGAACTCTGTATGAGCCACACTGTAGGAGGGTTGTGCTGAGCACCATGTAATGGAGAAGAGTGGTCCTGATGGAGCTATTGGAATCTTTTCAGATGCAGACTAATGTGTCCCGGTCTGTGGGAGGAAGGGTGATTTTGAGATATTGTGGCAGAATGAAAAGGATGAAGGAGCTGCAGGTTACAGTGGGGGTGGGAATCGTGGTCACGATGTAGAGAGGACAGATTGTGCCACTGCTCTATAGCCAGCTGGAGAATTTTTCGTCTGTCAAACTGTCAGTCACCTACTTCTCCATTCCTAATAGCTAGCAAGTGATGATTACTTAAGAATGATATTCCCAGTGAATGCACAAATTAGTAGAAATTCATTTGGAAAGGATGTTGCCCAAAAAGCATAAAGTATCTGTGTTTAACCCAATTAGCCATGAAGTTTCAAATAGAAAAAAAATATTTCAGAAAAGGCCATTGTAAGCTGGACATCCTGATGCAGGGTTTGTAATCTTGGAAACTGAAGCAGGACAATCAAAGAATCACGCTTTACCTGGGATATGGAATGGTCAAGGCCAGCATGGGCAACCTGGTGAGACCTCTCTAAATAATAATAATAATAATAATAATAATAATAATAATAATAATAATAAATAGAGGGCTGGTATATGGATCAGTGGTAAGAGTGTTTGAAAGGTCCTGGCTTCAATTCCTAGTATGGCACATGTATGTACACACATGAGCACACACACACACACACACACACACACACACACACAGGCATTATAGTCATGTATATTAAGCATTTTAAATTGTGTGTTGTCAGAGTGAAAGATGTGCTGTGTTGATACTAAATATTAAGAAAAATAGCATGTAGCATAGAAAACCAAGCAGATCTTGTTGTATTTTGGATCTCCTGTGCATTCAGCCCAATGCTTCAGAGACTGAACGAACACACTACCAAGTGACTTACAGTCCCAGCCTGCATTTTTTGTTGGTAAAAATACATTCACATAGGAAGAAAATAGAGCAGGGGAAACATATCAACAGTAATTATCTGCGAGTAGAGTTGCTTCTGATTTCTATTCCATTCTTTTTGCTTGCCCATTATTTTCTAAAAGCCCTTGCAGCAAACATGTTTGCTTTTGTAAGAAGGAAGAACAAATTTTAAATTGCCAACCACAACAGTTATACATTTGTTTAATGGCCTCAAGCTTTCCTGAGCCAGAAGATGGATGAAATTATTTTCATTTATAGAAGAAAGTTAATTGTGTTTATTCTGAAATGTGGTATAATGTTACAGTTGTGGAAATTCTCAAATGATCATGTGACTTAGAAAGCAAACAGACATTTCTATGTGGAGAAAAGAGGAACTTCTCAGGTCCCAGGAGTTGAGCAGATTCAAAGGCAGAGGTAATTCCTCTCAGGAGACCATGCTGTCCAGAGAAAGTGACATTCACTGCCAGTGGCTCTTTTTTTGATATAGTATCACTTAAAGAAGCTATGGGCAGAGAACAGCAGTACATCTTCCCTGGGTTGAGACCTTTCTCCCTTCCCACTGGAGGACTGCCAGCCTTAAAATGTTCTAGTCTAAGATAGTAAGAAATGATGATGCTCAAACCATCCGACGCACACAGGGCCACTCTGAAAACAGGAACAGCAAAGAATGCACAACTATACCAAAGGCTGTGTTTGGAGCTAGGGAGAAGTTACTGATATATTTCAATCGAGCGCTATCTATAGGGCTAAAAATTGATTCTAATGGAAGTTTTTGTTCTGAACTCGCCAGGTAGTACTTTAATAATGATGACACATGCAGCCATAAGTATTCAGATTAAAGTGCGCTCACTTGATAGGGTTGAAAGTATGTGCTCGTGTGCTTGTGTGCGTGTGCATATAGATCAAACACTGTAAAACAATAGATAGCAGAGGACATGTAATGGTGACATCTGGCTCTGATCACTGTCTGCTGGCATCTCTGGTTAAGAAAGTATCAGAAAAACTATTTAGTTCATAGATTTGTTTACTGAAGTAAACAAAGAGTAGGAGAATGAAAGCCATTATAAGAATATAGGGTTAGGACTAAGGTTGAGGGACTGACTGCTCTGTATAGCTGAGCTCCAAGAAAATAACAACAAAGAAAAACAAGACAAAACAAAAAAACAAAACCACTTTCACTTCCAATTATTCCTACAGTGACTTGCCTAGCTCTTAATAATAGCCAGAAAACTGACAGGAATTTTTCTTAAGCAAAGCACCTTGCCCATTTCATGATATATCAAAAATTGAGATACAACTTGAAAGTTTTGCTTACAAAATAGCTTTTGGAGTTATGATCTTGTGAACTTTAGAGATCAAGTGTTTCTCAGAACTTCTTAGAAGCTAAGCACCGTACAACAGTGGGCATTATTTGGGCCCTGGGTGACAGACGGTAGGAGAGGTGGCAAGATTTTCAGCTGGGATTGAGCAAACAATCAAATGGGATGCCAAGTTGCTGTCACTTCGGTTTTGTTGTCCTCTGTCTGTTGTCCCAACTCTCAGCCTCAAAATTCACTGAATTCCTGGTAGATATTTTGGAATATCTCATTAAGAGCTCTAGTGTTAGGAAACGAACTGAAAAAGACTGTAAAATGCTAAATTAGTGTTGATTTTTCTTATTCATAGCCGTAACCAAAAGAAGAACAAACACCATCCCTTTCCAGATTTACATACTTCATGCCTTGCATGTAATTCTCCCTGGGACTTCTCAGCAGAATAACATCTGTGCCCAGATGTAGGCAATAAATGTGTATACTAGAACATGTACAAGGTGAGAGGCAAGTCGCTCTTTATCTAGTCAGGGCTGGGACATGATTTTGTAAGCTTTACTTAAAACATTGGACAGCTGGGGAGACACAACATAGAAAAACCTTTTCTATATTTTCCAAGAAATCAGTTGACATTGTCAAAAACAAAAAAAAAAAATTGTAATGTTATATTTTCTTTCTTTCTCTGTGTGTCTTATATGAATGCTGTATGTTTATGTAATGTTTGTATGTGGTGTGTGTGTGTGTGTGTTTGCATGGTATATGATGTCTATATAATATGAATGTGTCATGTATATGTGATGCTTCATGTCTGTGATGTGGTGTATGATGTGTGTGTGTGTGTGTGTGTAGTTTAATGTCTCTAGAGGCCAAAATGAAGAGACTGAACCTTCTGTGTTGACGGAGGCTGGTAACTTGGCCATCCCAACCCCACCTGAGGCCACCAATACACTTGAGCCATTGCTCAGCAGCCCTGAAGGAGCGGAAACAAGAACTCCAAATCCCAATTTGTTACAGCCAGGAAAATCTCTGTACAAAGGTAAGAGACGTCTTTCACACGGCTGCTGTAGAAGAGTGCTCTCCAGAGTCTTCCCAAGAGGAAATGTATAGCTTAATTAGGAAGACAAGAGCTAGTTCTGGCTGGGTCACACGGGACTTGAGAGGCAGCTATCTTGGGAGTAAATGTGGTTATGGAAATATTGTAGCACTGGTTTTAACCTGAATATTTTGGAGGTGATCGCTTTCCCTGTTTGCCCCGGCCCCAGCTGCTCTGTGTTCTTCATAAATGTAGATATTTGAGATTTTGTCCCTTGATTGTATAACTCAGATTCTGATCCAGCACATATTTTCCACAAGTTAATGTATGCACAGAGAAAATTCATCCCTGTATGTGTTTAGTAACATACACAAAAGTAACAATGCCAACTCCAATAGGGGCTTAGATGGACTTGAAACCCGTTGCACTACATAAGCTATTTATTCTAGTGGTAGGGAGTTGTGGAAATCTTTTCCTTTCCTTTAGGTGTATGGGGTCTCCATGGTAGAAATAGATTTTAGAGATGAGTCTTAGAAAGTATATTTAGACACACTCCAGACCTGAGGAACTGAGAAAGGGAGGTGAAGTGAGGACCGGTTCTGCTTCCGAGATGGAGGAAGCTGAGGGTACATGATTTCTGCAAGACCAGGTCTTGGGCAACTGGATTCTCTTTGTCTGGCTTCTCATAATTACGTCTCAAAATAATTAAGAAACGGTTTTGAGATAATTTCTTCAAGTAGAAAGTAAGAATCAGTGCTCTCTGAAGGGACCTAATAAATTGGAGGCTCTGATTAAATTAGCACAACATGGCCGCATTGTTTTGGCTTTCCTATAGGGAGTGCACTCCTGAAGTTCTTTGTAACTGACATTAAAAGGTCACGCCCTGTTGTCTTGGGTCCTGCAACAGTTGTCCTTTTAGAAGAGAGCCTTAATATCAGGACTGCTCCTCAGTGCTTCTAAATGATTGAAGTCCTGTGCTGGGCACAGTACTACATTCCAGTCCTCAGGAGATGGAGGGTGGATCATCACAAATTCAAGACTAGCCTGGGTTACCTAGTGAGACTATTTAAAAAAAAAAATCCATCTTCTGTCAGCTCCCCTCAGAGTTATTACTTAATGGATTCTCACTCATGCCTTCTTGGAAATGTGCAATTTAGTGGGGTATCATAAAATTAAAAGACTTGGTTGGTCTGTTGAATTTACAAAGAATAAAAACTTTATATTACTTCATAAAGCTTTTTCTTTCTCCCCTGATATCGTCCATGAGAGAGAAACTTCTAGTAACTCCACCCTGTTTTCTCCCTAGATCCAAGATGCAAGGAAGCCTTGAAGCCTGGGAACTGTGGCGACTATGTGGTTCGCTGGTATTATGACAAACAGGTCAACTCTTGCGCTCGCTTTTGGTTCAGTGGCTGCAATGGCTCAGGAAACAGATTCCACAGTGAACAGGAATGTCGAGAAACCTGCATTAAGCAATGAACGAGCACATTAACGGGCTTCGATCAGAGGTTTAAAAAGAGCTTGATACAAGCAGTGCACCACATGTGAGCATACCCTAAATAGTGACCGTTCATAAATGGCATAGACCACCTTCTAGGGACACAGTCTGATTAAGTGCCTACACAGCTGAAGGGTGGAAGGACTAGGAGCTGAACTCAGCTGTGTAACTTTAGAACACAGACTTTATCTGCCTCACAACCTGCGGTGTGGCCCTGATTCCTTGTCATTCTAGCACACATACAATGACAGGTCACACCCCACCCTCCTTGTTCCCACACCTTGTTCCAGCACCTTCACAGCCCATCAGTGGAGAGTGGTTTGCGAGGGGAAGGACTTTGGTTTGAACACTGTAAGAATGTCTACATGTGAATGCTGGGATAGTGGTGGAGGATGGTGAGGGGAGTTACGAATTTAGCCCAAAGTGATAGTAGAAATAAGTCTGAATACTCACTAACAGTATGATAAGTTGAGTCTTCCCTTTCCTCGTTGACGTCAAAGCCTTCACTGTACACTAAAGCTATGTATTAAAATGAAGCAGGTTTTACATTTTTTTTCCTTCAAAAATATGTGAATGAGACTGGATTTTTATGGCCAAGGAGTGAGAATTCAGACCATAATAATTTTGTTAAACCAAGTGTGGGAAGACAGAGTTCTGAGCTGAGACAGTATTTTAACACACCATCCATCTACAGACTGCTTCCTCCTTCTTAGCCTGTTGTTCTCATTCAAGTTGGACACCAAAAATCTCCAGCCTAAGGAAATGGAAGAGTAACTATCCCTGAAAAAAAAAGAACATTGCAGGAGTTTCCAAGGCATGAGAAGAATACATGCCACCTGTCTGACAGTTAAAACAAGATGAGACACGCTGAAAACATATCATGTGGGGAGAGGGCAGAAGGGCTGACCCTGTGGGATTCCTGGCGTGCCCTCCCCCGTCACTTTCCGATGGCAGAGAGATCCTACTCCACATCTTGTGTTGCTATTGGCTTTTCTAGGTAACTTTACATGTAAAACCACACATATCTCTATGGATAACTAAATAAGATATAGCTAGTCTTACACAGCATATATATAGCTTTGTAAGAATGATACTGTCTGTCTTCTAGTCTTCTATCCCTTAATGCTTTCATTTGGCTTTATAATCAACCCATGTTTTACCATATAGAAATGCGTTCACAAATACTTTATTTCTTAGATGTTGAAATCCTAGAAGACTTTCACTATAGTATGTACTTCTCTGTGATTCGCTAGATTTTTTCTTTAAAAAATACATGCACTGTTATTCATATGCATGCATTCATATGTATATCACAATCGTGTAATATTTGTGAGAATATATAACAAAATATTTAATCAATGCTTTGGTTATGATCAGCTGAGCTGTCTCTATTTTATTTTTTCACTACTGCACCAGCATCACCGAGGGGTTTTCACATTTGTGTCTCTGGAGATACACATTCCAGGTTCTTGAGCATATATGCCCTTACTGAAGTTGCTAGGATGCATATATATATATATATATATATATATATATATTCAAAACCAGTATACATCATGACAAGTTTCTCTTCCAAGTGAACGAGGTTATTGTTAAGTTCCCATCAGTTGTGTACTGCAGCTACTGTTGTTTGATGCATGTCAATCATACAGTCTCGTCTTTCTTTCCTTAGATGATTATTAAGCAGTATCGTGTTTGAATCACTCTTCTCGGGGGCACCTTAGCAAGCTTCATTACCATCTGTGCTCCCACTGATGTGAACTATAATCCCAGATTTTTTTATTGTAATATTTTCTTTATTGAGTTCTTGTCCTTATATATTTTGAGTTCTATTTTGCTTGACAGTCTTACTGCCAATATGTTTATGGCTACCCTCCCCTCTCCCTCCCCTCTCCCTCCTCTCTCCCTCCCCCTTTCTTCTTTTCTTCCCTCCTCCTCTTTCTTTCCCTCTTTCTACTTTTTTTTGTGTTCATTTCTGATTTAATTTTTAAGGCAATGAAGTTAACCCATCTTTAGTTGTGCTCCTCCTCAGCTTGTCAGTCATCTTTCCTGTGAGGATGACCTCTCAGGAGCAGAAGTGTGCGCGTGCCTCAGGCACCTTTTGACCAGTGACAGATTCCTCAGCCTCGTTTAACTTGGGTGATTTCAGAGTAGCTTCGATTTTTGTCCTTCATACTCTTTAGCTGGAATAAAGGTGTGAGCTTGGCCCTGGTGGTAATGGTTTGTCACACGTTTCTTCTTTTATCGGGTAGACTTAGGAGCTTTGAGCATTTTCTTACTTTCTAGCAATGCATTAAGAAGTGCATATTAGTCACCATATGTTGTTGGAATGTCTCTGCTGCAATTTTGACAGGAACAAAAGTATTTATATTCTCTTTTCCCAACTTTGCTCCCACAGAGAACTCCAATGCAAACGTGTTGCAATGTTTCTCACTTTGTCCACCCAGTCTTTCCTCCTTCCCCAAGAAGTCCTAAGACTTCAAGGACAATCTGAAAACCACCCTTTCTGCTGCTTCTTAATTTGGTCTTTCATGTCCAGCATTGAAGACCCAAACACCTACCTCTGTCTTCTCCATTTTGCACAGCGACTACAAGTTCAGCTGCTTTTCACATTAAGGGACATGTCTGTTTCTTGCTACCATAAAAACTGACCACCGCTTTAGTGACTTGGATAATAATAGTGTGCTAATGTATGGTTACATGGGTTAGAAGTCTCATGAATAGAAATGAGTGTGTCTGGTGTCCAGGCTGTTTTTTCTGAAGACCCTAGGGAGAATCCTTCTCTCTTTTCCAACATGGAAAGGTCATCCCTTGGCTAAGACATTTTTGTATCTCTTGTCTGTCTGTCTGTCTGTCTGTCTGTCTGTCTGTCTGTCTGTCTGTCTTTGTGTATGTATGTGTGTGTGTGTGTGTGTGTGTGTGTCCACCCACTCCCATCCCTCTGTCTCTGTCTGCCTCTCTGTCTCCCTCTGGGTGTCTGTCTGTCTGTCTCTGTCTGTCTCCCCATCTCATTCTCTGTCTGTTTACTAAGACAGAATCATACTATGTGGCCTAAACTTTGTGCTTTCCTTGGTCCCCACTCCCCTCCACCCCCTCCCTGTGTGTTAGGACTGAGTTCGTGCACATGAGCATACAAGATTCCTTTGCTCTGCTTTTATTTCTTTAAGTTTTACTTTTACTTTGTGGGTTTTTCCCCAGCTAAGATAGGGACTTACTGTGCAGCACAAGCTGGCTTAAAACTTATGACAGTGCTCCTGCCTCTGCATTTCCAGGGTTGAGATCGCACTTGTGTACCACCATGTCCAGCTTCTTCCTCTGTTTTCAGAATCAGCTCTAATGCTGCCATCTTCCTAGATATTTGACTAGATCCCGAGTATTGTTTTGTACGGCTTATGATCAGATGGCGTCCACTTGAATCTCACCACAGGGTCCCCTACCTGGATGAAGCTTCATCTACCAAGTCTCCTTTGCCATGGGAAATGGCATACACACATTCCAAGGAGAGAGGAGTGGGTGAGTGTCGCTGAGACCATTGTGCTGTGCACCATACTGCCTCTATCCTGTACTGTCCAAGCTGTTCAGGATTGATGACGTCATCCTTCATTCCACCTTGGACCTAAAGTTCCTTACAAGCTGGAAGAACTCAGAAATTGTAAAAGCATATTAAATTCATTTTCATAGAGGTCATTTTGTAAATAATTTTTTTGCAAGAGAGGAATAGAAAAAGATCATGAAAAAGTCACAAGTTTTAACAGATAATATACCAATGAGTGAAAAACACCAGTCTTGGATCCATTTTGACAGTAAAAAGCCTCCCACTCTATCATTAGCAACTAAAGGAAAAGCCACGGGGCTAGTTGTCTGGCTATATTTTAGATCAAAGGAAATGAACAATCTGATAATTGACCCTGGAAAAGAGGATTATAGTTCTTTTTTTTTTTTTTTTCATTTCACACACTTGATGAGAGCATTTCCCATCAGCCAAACCATTCTTATGTCATCATTTCTACCATGCTGGCTATTTAGTGGAAATGTCAGCTTCATTTAACTACACAAAACACTCCTCAGATATTTGAATTGCATGTTAAATTTATAAGACAGTAATTGGACTTTCTGACTTTATTTTTTATCTTGAACATAGAAATAAGTAATTTAGAAGAATGAAGGAAAAACATTTGGAATTGTAATACATCTTTTTCATGTATCTGAAAAACCCAGAGATCCTATATATTTAAAAAGAAGAAGAAGAAGAAGAAGAAGAAGAAGAAGAAGAAGAAGAAGAAGAAGAAGAAGAAGAAGAAGAAGAAGAAGAAAGAAAGAAAGAAAGAAAGAAAGAAAGAAGGAAAGAAAGAATGAATGAATTTTAGAAGAAATCTAAGAAATTTTAAAAAATAGTAATCCAAATATGATGCCAAGTTAACATTTGGAAAGACACTGAAACAACTCTCAGACTGGAACAGAAGAACTTGATAAAGAAATTGAGGGACAACAGAAGATTCTGCCAAGAACCCTTGCTGAGAACCGCCAAGAGGATGCCTCTTGAGAGAGATTCCAGTTGCCCTGGAATGTTAGATGTCTAACTAACCCTCTCCCTTACAAATCTATAATCCAGTGAGTTCAGTAATAGCAGAGACTTTCCCTTCCTTATGGTATCTTTAAGTGAAATGTCACTAAGATACCAAGAATAGCCCAGAAACATGTATAACCCTTAAAATTTCAACAACCCCAACTCTTACTTCACACGTAAATTCCTATCATTACATTTTTTAATTTTAAAAATATTAGACTAATTTGCATTTTAAAAGCACTCATTATTTCTTACCATTTAACATAAATTTGCCTTCCTAGGGGAAAAGCCTTAAATTAAATTCATTTAAAATTACCCTGAGCTCAAAAAGTTAGAAATGTATAAGCCCTGTTTAAATTATGTCCAGAAATAAGGGTTCTTAGATTCAAAAATCCTTAGATCCTGTCTCTTCTAGTTATATAAGTTTTAAATCAGTGGGTGGTTCTCAACCTGTGGGTCAAAACCCCTTTGGGAGTGGAACAAGCCTTCCACAGGGGTCACATATCAGACATCCCACATGTCAGATGTTTACAGTGTGAATCATGATAGTAGCAAAATTACATTTATAAAGTAGCAACAAAAATAATTTTATAGTTGGGTGTCACCACAACTGTACACAGGAACTAAATTAAAGGGTTGCAGCATTAAGGTTGAAAACCACTGCTTTAGACAAAACACTGTAAAGAACTGATGGTATTGGGTTATTGATAAGATGCCACATCTGTCTGACACACCCCATTCCTCAGATTCCATTGCTGTAGCTGGACCTGCTGTCTCCCTGGATTTGGCTATTACAGCACCATCATTATGATTGTGTTGTTATTTTAGGACAAACTATCCTCTTTCATTCTGGCTACCTTAGATACTTCTCATCTTTCCACAGCTCTTTCCAGTGCTCTTCTGTCATTCTGAGCATGCCGTCAGCTGCTGAGGACACTCTGGGTGGCTGGAATGGAACAGGAGAAAGTTATGTTCCTTGTTCTATATATGTGTTCCGTTGGGCCTCAAAATGGATGCCATATTGAAAAAAGACAGAAAAATTCCCCTCCATCCTGGAAGCAAAAGCAGAAGTTGCAGAATAAGAACGTGTGTGTGTGTTTGCTTGCTTACTTGCTTGGTTGGTTGGCTGTCTTTCAGTGCTAGGTATAAAACTTGGGCTTGCTCATGTTAAGTAATTAGAAGCACAGTCCTATGAGAGGAGTTCTTAAGTACTAAGTAGGAATTGTGGGTTGCAAAGGCTTCTTTCTCTGGTCCCTTTAAAATCAACTGGAGGCTTCCATTTTATATTTCTCATCCTTCAAATTTGTCCTTTTGCGCCATAGTCATAGTTTCCTGCCGTTCTTTTTAAATACTAATGGAATTCTTCAGTTATCCCTCCTTGGCATATTATTAGTCGGTGCTATGTTAAATTTATCATTTGGCCATTTCCTTCTCTTGCATATTAATGAGGAGTGCTATGGTTTGCCAGTGTCTGCAACTTGGCATTTTTATCAGACTGATTCTGTTATGAATAAATCACGACTCAGAATTGCCTTCAGCTATATAAAAAGTGGTGTTAACGAAAGCCAGAACAGCTCTGACTGGGAAACAAAGCCAGCTCTCCTTTATGTAGTTGTTTCACCTCATCTTCGAAGAAATAAATATTTGGCATCAGCATAGACTCTCTCTGTTGTTCAGTACGGCTTTACTGTCATAAAAATTGAAAAATGCAACAAAATCAATTTAAATGGTATTCCTCCAAATGTTAGGATGTTATCCTTGCTTTTCCCATGTTAAAACTTAAGACAAAACCTATTACATTTGCTCTGTGCCTATTCCCTGACATTGGCAAACAAACAATCCTTCAGTAGTCCATTCCTTTGTGAAGGGCATATAGTATTCAGGCTAATTACCTCATCTTGTCCTTGAGAAACGTGGCAGACTCTCTTCTCATGGCCCATACCTCATTGCTCAAGGGATCAGGTCTAGCTTAGCTCTTCCTCTGCACCCCTGGTTTTCCATTCCTTCTTACTTCACATTTGGGCTCCTCACTTCCAATCTTATCATCCACTTGGAAGCTATAGTTTCTAAGTGCTGGGAAGGTACAGTGATTTGTATGTAGTCACTCTCTCTAAAGTATTTTATTGGCTCTCCATTTTCATTAAAATATAGGACAAACATGTAAACATAGTATTTAAGGTTCTTCAAGCCCTTGCTGTGTTTATGTGTTCAGCTAAACTCTCCCTGCATTTTTACATGAACTTTCAGTTTTGTTCTACTCAGCTATTGGCTATGTTTTAAGATAATCATTTGGAGCCAGGCATGATGGCACACGCCTTTAATCCCAGCACTCCGGAGGCAGAGGTAGGCGGGTTTCTGAGTTCGAGGCCAGCCTGGTCTACAAAGTGAGTTCCAGGACAGCCAGGGCTATACAGAGAAACCCTGTCTTGAAACAAACAAACAAACAAACAAACAAAAAACCCAAAGATTATCATTTGGTTCTCCTCCCGTGTCTTCTACTCTTCAGTCCCTTCTTCCTCCCCCCCATCTCTTTCCAGTAGATAGCCCATCTTCTCTTTCTCATGAAATTCATGCCTTATCCATAAATCAAGAACTACCTTATTGCTTCTAAGCACATCAGAGCTATATCTTTTATTACCTACTTTTTCTGGACATCCAAATATGTTCCAATATTTCACAGTGATTACCAAAACTCTATCAGTATCCATGGCCTTTTGCTAGGCCTACCTGTATATATTTGTAAAGAGAAATTATAAGGACAAAGGGTTAATGTCTCTTGGTCTAGTGAAAGTGAACCAGTTAACACTCTTGCAGTTCCTGAAGTTTAACTTTTGTCAATCTGGTGGGTGAACAGGGAATTTTCTTTTGTTAGAATCTGTATTACTTCTACTTTTCATTTTTAATAGTACAGTTTTTTGGCATATACAAAAGAATATCATGTAGAAGTAGGATTATATAACAAGCTAACGTTATTAAAAAACATTGTGTTTCTGCCACCTATCTTAAGAAATAGGTCACTATTAGTACTTAAAGGACGCTGCTAAACCAACTTAGAAACAAATGGCCATTGTATTTGAAATACACAACTATGTACATCTCCAGGGTCAGCAAGATATTATGTGACTCCCGATGACACTTGCCCATGGGTTCTCTAGGTGGCTTCCCAAAGGTCACTACTAATGACACAAATCAAACATTGACTACAACCTGGAGCAGTGAACTGAGGTTCCTAGAGCAATGGCCTAGGAGAGATGAACAGTTTTATACTGTTCTTAAACATAACAATAAAATATGAAATCAAATTAGTTTTTGTTTTCCTTAATTGATACAGAAAGATGAAAGTTGTGTCTTAGAATATTTAGAAAATTTCAACCATTAACTCATCTGGGTAAGAAATAATTCTTTTGGTGACAAACAGTGCTCTCAGAAGGAGACCACAAGAGACAAGAGGAACAGTTATTTCCTTACACAGGCCAGGGTGTCTAAAGACCGACTGAAGATTTTATTCACTATTTTTGCTAGGTGTACATTAAGAGTCATTTGAATCCAAGTCCATCAGTGTATGGAAAAAGAAACCTGATATAAAAATGTAGATGAGGAAGCAGGTTCCATATCTCCTAAAATATTTGCAAGTGACTCACCTGGTTTGTTAAGATTATAAATCTTTTATATTAATTTTGTAGATAATGTTAATATTCCCACTATGAGTAGCCTCAGGAAAGCGCTTTTTGATAGAAGAAGCTGAAAGTTTTTTACCACGATAATATTTTTTTATCTGTCCTTTTCCTGTAGCTGTTACTTTAAAATCCAATGCTCTCTCTTTCACATATTCCCAGATACAAATACTGTTCTTCCATCAAGGCACTTTTGTTTCATGGAAAGCTTAGATGAATCCAGAATTAATGGTGTTTTTATGGCTTTATTTTAAGGATCTCTCAAATCAATTTCTACACGGGAGTGGACAATATCAATTGTTTTCTTGACCTACCAACTACAAATCAGAATGGAATGTGTTAAGAGCCTGAAGTCCTTTTCCAGATCTATCTGTACATTTCCTTGAGTTTGCACTTCCTCTACAGGAATCCTTCCTTATTCTCTCTCCAATCCAAACAACATCATATGTCTATTTAATAGACCCATTCTTGGCTCTAGACTCTCAATATTTTTGAAAGAATTCTTGTCCTCTGGAAGATCGCTTTAATTAATATAGGCTCTTACTTATTAACTAAGGATATTTGAAGTGTATTCAAAATTAGATACTTCTGTACCTTGCAATATGGATGGCTACTTTATTTGGTAAATATATATATATATATATATATATATATATATATATATATATATATATGATGAAAACTATTTTCTTGGCAACACCAGAACATATTTCTTAAAACATCTTTTCAATATTAATAGGCTTCTTAAAAGGAACTAATGAAGGATTGTAGAGATGAAATCTGAGGTAAAGAGAGAAACCAGGGTGATCAGCAGATCTCCAGGCTCCTGCCACCACCAAACAGCGGCCTGCAGTGTCCCCTGCTTTGGAAGATAAAGACAAGGCTTTAAGCACAGAGTGGAAAGAGTCTCCCTACCATGGCAATGATGATAGAAAGAGGAGGTGTAGGGTGTCTGGTGCTATGAAAATAGTTTATACTTGGAAGACAGGATAATCTCAAACTAGTGAAACAAGAACTTCCAGACCTTAGACACTAGTGCACCTTACACACAATGAACAGAAGGCAAAGCAGAGCAACTAAACAGACCCCTCATATCAAACAGCTGAGAGTCAGAAAAGAAGGGAAAGTCTAGGAAAACAACAAAAGAAAACAGATGCAATGCATGCAGAGGACAGCAATGTGATTAACAACTGACTTCTCATCAAAGACACAAAGGCCAGAAGTCAATGCCTTGTTTTCTTTTTTTTTTTTTTTTTTTTTTTTTTATGGTTTTTCGAGACAGGGTTTCTCTGTGTAGCCTTGGCTGTCCTGGAACTCACTCTGTAGACCAGGCTGGCCTCGAACTCAGAAATCCGCCTGCCTCTGCCTCCCAAGTGCTGGGATTAAAGGCGTGCGCCACCACGCCCGGCAACGCCTTGTTTTCTGAATGCTATAGAAAACAAAAAACAAAAAAACATCTGGACTACAGGTATAGGTCAGCTGATGGAGTATTTAGGGTTGATCTCCCACAGGTGATAGATATGGTGGCACACGTCTGAAGTCCCTTGCCCGTGGGTGACAAAAGCCAAAGGATCAGAAGGTCAAGGTTATGTTTGGCTACATGGTGAGATTGATGCCTGAGCTGTTGAGGTGGCTCAGTGGGTAAAGCAACCTGCCACTAAACTTTACATCTTGAGTTCAGTCCCAGAGAACCACACCTTGGAAGGGAAGAACCAACTCCTGAACGTTGTCCTCTGACCTCCACACACATGCCATGATGCCATTCACACATAATAAATAACTAAGTGTGTGTTCAGTGAATTGAACAATGTAACAGTTAAGTGAAGATCTTGGCAAGAAACACTCTCAAAGGACTCTAAAGACTTGTACAGGATTAAGGTGCCTAAAGGACTGAATAGGAAGGAAGTATATGTTTTTGTTTTTTTTCAGAAATGTAGCTGAGGAGGGGGAAAGGTAGCTTAAAGGGTATTGGTTAGCTATTGCCAGGTAATAACCCCCAAACTCAGGACTTGAAACAAGCACTTCGCATTACTAAGATGCCGAGAGGGAACTGGGTGGTTTGTGAATGTGAGCCTTGCTGAACTCTCTCATGCATCTCAGGATTGGCCGAAGACTGAGAATCTATAAAGACTCTACTCACAATTCTGAAAATCGATTTTCTATGGATTGAGTTGAATGAGCCAAGTTTCCCTCATCAACCCCCCACACTCATTAATGATGCAGTGTTCGGCATCTACAGCAGTGAAGGAGTCTGTGAGATCTCCTAAGGCCGTGTCATAAATTGATAGAGCATTCTGTCATACAGCCAAGATTCTCTGTATTGGGAGAGAGGGTGGCCTTTTAATGGGAGCTATAATTTAATTGTATATGCCGGTAGGTACAAAAAGAAAAGTCATTTTCCTGCAATCATAGAACAACAGTTAGCTTTTTATTTCTTGAAAACTTCATACATGGATAAAATGTATTCTGATCAAATCCATCCCTCATTCCCTCCCTTCTGCTTCCTCCCTTATCCACCATCACCCCTTTTCCCTCCCAACTTCACGTGATTTTTTTTTTCCTCATGGAAACACTCAGTGCTGCCTCTATGTGCATGTGAGTGTAGGTCTATCTATTAGGCTTGAGTAGCCCTGCAGGGCCTGCATCCCTGAAGGAAACTGACATTTCCTCCTGAAGCAGCCATCAGTTCCCAATAGCTTCCCACGTGGGATGGCGCTTCATAAACCTTTCCACCATCTGTGTTGGAAACTTCGTTGGCTTATTACTTATTGTCCATGTCTTGTGTGTGTAGTCATAGCCACTGTGAGTTTGCATGTAATGGCGGTCAGGTCTGTCAAATACTGCTTCGTGGCAGATGTCAACTGTCACTGGCTTTCACAGTCTATCTGCCCCACCCCACCCCACCCCCACTTCATCTGAGACCCTGAGTCCTGGGGGTAAAGAATGTGATATAGATGTCCCATTCAGAACTGAACTCTCCATTGCCTTACACACACACACACACACACACACACACACACACACACTCGCAGGTGTGTCTATATGTATTAATTGCTAACTTCTGCAAAGGGGAAGCTTCTCTGATGAACGCTGATAAACGCACTAGTCTGTGGGTATAAAGATATGAGAGTTTGGGAGCCAGTGCCCTGAGCAGACCTTGGATGCGAACTCCACAGCCACTCCCACAACACCCAGAGGAAGATCCACCCCCAGGTGCTCTAACGCTCTCAGGATCAGAGGGCCAGAGGTGAACAGGACACAAAATCTGCCCTAACACCGGAAGTAACTGGGACCAGCAGGACCCGGGCACCCAGGGACTCTGCTCAGCCAGTGGCATGGGTTCCTTCCTGTCTGGGCAGGTGCCCTGAGCAGTCCTTGGGAGAGAACTCTGCAGCCAGTCCCATAACACCCAGAAAAAGCTCCACTCCCGGGCGCTCTAACACACCTAGGATCCCGGGATCCCAAGAGCTTGCTCACACCAGGATTTCAGGGTCCCAGAGGCAGCTTGACTCCCAGGAGCTCTGACACACCCAGAATCTCAGGATCCCAGGATCACAGAATCACAGGATCACAGAGACAGCTGGACTCTGAGGAGTTCTGACACAACCAGGATCACAGGAAGGACAGACTCCAGTCAGACATAGCCAGGACAGGTAGCACTAGAGATAATCAGATGGCAGGAGGCAAGCGTAAGAGCATAAGCAACAGAGACCAAGGTTACTTGTGACCATCAGAACCCAATTCTCCCACCATAGCAAGTCCTGGATACACCATCACAGCGGAAAAGCAAGATTCTGATCTAAAATCACTTCTCATGATGGTGATAGAGGACTTTAAGACAATAGTCCCAAGAAACAAGCTGGGGCACTCATTCTAATATTGAATAAAATCACCTTTCAAGCAAAAGTTATCAAAAAGGATAAGGATGGACACCTCATACTTGTCAAAGGAAAAATCTACCAAGATGAACTCTCAATTCTGAACATCTATGCTCAAATTCCAAATGCAAGGGTACTCACATTCATTAAAGAAACTTTACTAAAGCTCAAAGCACACATTGTACCCCACACAATAATAGTGGGAGACTTCAACACCCCACTCGCAGCAATGGACAGATCATGGAAACAGAAACTAAGCAGAGACACAGTGAAACTAACAGAAGTAATGAAACAAATGAATCTAACAGATATTTATAGAACATTTCATCCTAAAACAAAAGAATAGACCTTCTTCTCAGCACCTCACGGTATCTTCTCCAAAATTGGTCACAAATCAGGCCTCAATAGATACAAGGAGATTGAAATAATCCCATGCATCCTATCAGATTACCACGGACTAAGGCTGCTCTTCAACAACAACAAAAACAACCGAGAGCACACATACACATGGAAGCTGAACAACATTCCTATTCGGTGATAATTTGGTCAAGGAAGAAAGAAATTAAAGACGTTTTAGAGTTTAATGATAATGAAGCCACAGCAAACCCAAACTTATGGGACAGGATGAGAGCAGTGTTAGGAGGAAAACTCGGAGCTCTGAGTGCCTTCAAAAAGAAACTGAGGAGAGCTTACACTAGCAGCTTGACAGCACACCTGAAAGCTCTAGAACAAAAAGAAGCAAATTCACCCAGGAGGAGTAGATGGCAGGAAATAATCAAACTCAGGGCTGAAATCAACCAAATAGAAACAAAAAGAACTATGCAAAGAATTAACAAAACCAAGAGCTGGTTCTTTGAGAAAAATCAATAAAATAGATAAACCCTTAGCTAGATTAACCAGAGGGCACAGAGACAGTATCCAAATTAATAAAATCAGAACTGAAAGGGAGACATTACAACGAAATATATCTTAAAATATTTATTCTGTATGTTGAATATTAACAGCTGAAAATATTAGAATCATGTTCTTTAAAAAAACAAAAAAACTAGATCCTTAGAATTATGCTTCTCAATAATAATAATAATAATAATAATAAACAATAAAGCAATTTTAATACCCCAAAAAAAGTTTGTTAGATATATTCACATATATTCTATTTCTGGACATCTTCACTGTCCCATGAAGAGGTGAGCATCATTTCACCTCAGTCATGAGTCACTGGGACGTCTTTATGCACACTTCTGCTGCCAGAAAATATACTTAGCTGTACTTNGTTTTTGTGTTTGTTTTCCATTTTTAAAAGATACCTTCACTAGGCATTGAATTCTAGGGAACTACTACTACTACTACTGCTGCTGCTCTGAGGAGAAGGGTGATCCTGTAGGAGGACCAGCAGTCTCAATTAATCTGGACTCCCAAGATCTCTCAAACATTGGACCACCAAACAGACATCATGCACCAGCTGGTATGAGGCCCCCAGCACACATACAGTAGAGGATTGCTGGGTCTGTGTTCATTCAGAGATGATGCACCTAACCCTCCAGAGACTGGAAGCCCTAGGGAGTTTAGTAGTCAGGTGTGTGTGGGTGGGGACATCCACATGGAGACAGGTGGGTGGGGAGGAGGTATGGGAGGTGGAATAGTTGGAGGGTGGATGGGGGGATAAAATATAGAGTGTAAAAAAACTAATTAATTAATAAAAAAAAGAAAGAAAAAAAAAAAAGAATTATGCTTCTTTTCAACAGACTGTGTTTGGCCAGAAAGTCTACATGAATTGAAGAACTGAAGCCAAATATTTGCATTTGACTGAAAATATATATAACTGTAGGATTTTGTTTGCAACATGTTTTCAGAACACTATTTGAAGACATGACACTCAAAGCAAGCTAGGGAAAGGTCTCTCCTCCAGGGGAACAAACAAATGTATCACCACTGTGTTTTCTCTTTCCCTGGAAACTTACAACCTGCCCCCAGCACTTGACGACTTGGTATTTGTTCTGGGAATTTCCCTCTGCACTCTGGTTTTGTGACTTCATTTTTGCAACCATAGAGCTCGGTGGCTAGCCTGTGAAGTGTCTTACCTGTGTTTGGGATGTCAGGGGTCCTTGTTAACATTGGTGGTTTTCTCAGACAGTCCTGTACGGGACCCTCCCACTGAGGATGACTGTTCCGCATGGAAAGAGCCTCTTTCCTGCATGTAGATGGATTTGACTTACCTGGGGAGAAGTTGGCAGTCTTGCTTGCAGACTTTTTATTTTTCATCAGCAGTCCAGTGGTGACAGCGAGCCCTAGCTGTTTCTTCCTGTCACTGGCTCACAGTGCTGAATGCTCATAGGTGGCACAGAGCTTCAGGAATGGCAGGGGCTTCACCAATGTGCCTTCACTCCAGCCCTCCGTTGTCACAGCAGCAGGTCCTGCCTCGAAGAATGAGAACATTCAGAACATCGGTGATTAGTATGCCTGATGCTTTGGGGCAGGCTGTGGGGGAAAATGCCATGGTGTGTCTGCACCAATTTCTCAACAGTTACATTTTCAACAGTCTACTGCCCACTCCCACGCAGGTGACTTCTTTTTTGTCTCCCTCCATTACAAAGAATTCCCTTCTCACAGTAGGATTCTCAAATGTTTCTTGTCCACGTCTAGAACTTCTACCCAGTCTCTCTGTACTCTTTCAGTCCTAGTGAATAAAGGCTCCTCCCCTCTTAAAAAAAAAAAAAAAGATATGAGCTTGGGTGTCAGTTTGTCACTGTGACCATTTGTTGTGTTCTCAATGGGATAGACTTATACATATTTAAGTGATGTAAGAAAGGGTTTTGTGTAGGATAGGCTGAAGACAGGGGAAGAGGAGATCATTGAAAGAAGGAAGTTCCTAAGTGAGGGTGAACAGAGGCTACTCAACAGAAGGTGAAGCACTAGCCAGGTTTCCTATGGAAAGCAGAAAAGGTGAGCAGAAAGCAGAGCTGTGTACTGACTTGTGGAAGAAAGTCGAGTAAAAACTGGGGAGTCGAAAGACTTTATCAAGAGTGGGAGGAGAACAGGGCTTAGAGAAAACCTAGTGAAGAAAATAGAAGACCTGATTGAGATTTGAGACAAGACTCTAATGTTACATCAGATCATAGGCTGTTAAAATATTCCCCAGGCACATTCCACTGTTCAGAAGCAGACATGAACGAGATTCACAGCTACACTCGCCCAGGTTCCATTTCTGCTAGGCCAAGGAACTGAGCTGAAGGAGCGAGGAAGCAGAGAAAACAGTGGCTCATGGAAGATGCATCAGAAAGAATGAGCATGGGAGGCAGGTGGGCGGGTGCCTGTGCCTGCTGTGGAGCAGATAACATACAAACTGTGTTGCAGGAACAACAGAAGTAGGTTTTCTTCTTCGGAGGCTTCTCTCCCAGTGTACACACACTGTAATCTCTTCTTCCTTTCTGCGTGTGGGTGCAGGAGTGGAGGGCAGAGGTCGTCACGTGGTTGTCTTTATGTGTCATCTACCCATTTTGTTCTCTTTTGGAGACAGAGTTTTACCGAAATTGAGAGATCTCGGGGCTGCTGAGATGGCTCAGTGGTTAAGAACACTACTTGGTTTTAATAGCTGAGTAGTATCCCATTGTGTAAATTACCACATTTTCTGTATCCATTCCTCTGTTGAGCGACATCTGGGTTCTTTCCAGCTTCTGGCTATTATAAATAAGGCTGCTATGAACATAGTGGAGCATGTGTCCTTATTACCAGTTGGAAGATCTTCTGGGT